>NC_058126.1:2650749-3010749 GCF_914725855.1 Thunnus albacares
ACAGACCGCTGCGGTCTACAACGCTGCCTCTTTCTTAACAGATACATTATAATTGACGTCCTCCGCTGCTGTCGTCGTGTTTGCTGCCCTCTAGTGGACGTATTGCTTAACATCCGATGTAAAGTACGCGTGGTAGTATGTCGGCAGTGACGGTTACATTGTTTGAAATGGATGTATTTATTTTCATACATAAAAGGAGCATAAATGAACCTTTACTTCCCGACATACTGCCCCCAACTGTTCATAGGCTTAATAACATCTTGCTAACACGGAGCGTTCACAGAACCAAGACATGGAAGGCAGGATATGCAGGGCAGCCATCATGCTTATATGCAAACTTAGTTAAAAGTCATGATCACAGTAAAAGAGTTAAGTGACAGAAGAAGAAGAGTGAATAATCACCATCATCTCTGAAGTATTTTGGTTTATCGTCTGTCTGTCTTTATGTTACCTAAATGAACTGAAAGCAAAAGAGTCGAATTCATGGAGATTCAGGGAAGAACACATCCGTCATCTGCAGCCAAACGCACTCAGTTGTTACTCGTGTTGTTGTTGCCTGTTAGTTTCTGGTATTGATTAGTCTTTCAATCAATTGTTTAGTCTATAAAAATTCAGAAAATAGAGAAAAATGCTCCTCGCAATTTCCTGGAACTCAAAACGACGTCTTAAGCAGTTTTGCTTTTGTTTGACCAACAATCAAAAAAAGATGTTCAGTTTGCTGATGATATAAAACGGAGAAAAAGCAGCAGATCCTCAGATTAGAGGAGCTGAAACTAGAGAACGTTTGGGCACAAATGACTCATCAATTAACCGCCTAATTGTGTATTTAACCTTTACACTAAAACCCAAGTCTAATCCTCAGTCCTTCTGAGCGGTTTTTCTTTCTCTTTGCTCTTCTTTTTTTTGTCTTTTTCTCCCTCCTCTCACAGTTTCTGCCGCTCTATTTGCCTTTTTATTAAAACCTAAATCATCTGTTTGTCTCTGTCTTTCATTCTGTCAAACACACACACACACACAGTACATGGGAGCTTCCTCAGTGTGAGCTTGTGGAGGCTGAGGTGGGGAGAGAGGAGAGGAAAAGCAATTTATCAGAGCTTTTCCCACCTTGTAAAATCTCCACGGACAGTTTTTATGGTGCGACTCTGGAGAGAGAGAGTTCGGCGTCAGTGTCGTGTGACATCACGTCAGGAGGAAGGTCCAGAGTTCACTTTCAGTTATAGAAAATATGGTGGAGATACACGTCTTTGTCACATCTCCCAAAAAAACCGGCCTCTTCTTCTTCTTGGTCAAGGAAAGATGTTTTCTTTGTCAATTCATCGTCATGAAAAACAAGTATAAACAACAGGAAGTATTTCTCATCTTCTTTACAGCTTGTTTTCATGAAGATAGTTGAATGGAAGGTATTTGTTTTAAACTTGTCATCCATGTGAAGTACTGAACAATTTCATGAAACTTAGTCGACATTTCTTATCGTATTCAGGTTTCTTTCCTCTTGAAACAATCCTGCAGGTTAATGAATATAAATGCTGCATAACATTTTGATTCATCTTCACATGAAGCTCAGGTTAGAAAAATATCTGTTATTGTCTTTAATGGTTTGAATAAATGTGTTCGTCCCCTTGATGAACTCTCAAAGCAGCTCTGAGCTTTCAGTGAAGTCTATAGATGAAACTGTTAAAGCTCCACTCCAACGCTGTAATGAAGCCGCTGGAAATTAAAGTTATTTCTCATCCTGAGAGTTTAATTCTGTACATGAAGGAGAAAAGAAGTGGTCTTTTATTCACAAGGTGAAGCTAAAGTGTACTTTTCATCCTGAGAACTCTGCATTGTGAAACATCTGGAGAGATCGATTCAGTGTTCACAGAGTGAGACTAAAATATTTATAGTGTTCAGGGCTCATTTCCATCTATAAGAGGAGAAAGAGACTGAAAAATGTAGCTTCTGGTGAACTTAAGGCTCTTGTGAGACAGTTAAACAATAGAGTTAAAGAAAAGGTTTCAGATATTTTTAAGGGGATTGACTTCTTTTCAGGTTCTTGCTCATTTTTTGACAAAAACATACAGTTCCTGTGTGTTGTGGATGTTTTGAGCGATGGTCAGCGGTGGAGAAAGGCGCACACGAGGCTTTTGACGTCTTAATGCTAATTGTTGCTAATGTTTGTTGAAAGCACTCGGCCGAGTGGAGAACCAAAAACAGTAAACACCAGAGTGTTCTGCTCTGATGCTGTCTCTCTGAAGGTCCGAGTCCTCGTCTTCATCAGCCTACAATATGAAATATTAGTCTGATTGGTTCACTAGTTTCTTAACGAGGGACCGTTTAAGTCACGTTGGATGTAATTTCAGCAGTTTTGGTTTGAGCGTCTGACTGTGTCATCCACCCATCTGTGTTGTTTAAGGAAGCCTCCTCTGACCTTGGTAACCATGGAGATGCTGGTATACCCTCTATCAGAGAGGTTTCTGCCTTCTTCCCCAAAACATCACAGACAGTTGAAGTCTGAAGGAGAAGACATCTTCATCTCTGACCTCAAAGCCAAGCTTGACCCAGTGTGACCCAATCTGTAACCTCTAAAGATGGAAAAGTTCCATAACGCTGTGTAAATCCCACAAGTTATTTCAGACTGCTCCTCTTGAGTATTATTCTTTTGTATGGACATAATTTTCATACACTTTAAATTAGGGTTTAATTAATTTGATTTTTTTGTTTGTTTTTTTCCACGACACCGTGTTTTATGGCTTCACCGTGAGATCCTGACATGTTTCCCCAAAATTCCTTTGGAAACTTCTTGACCAGAATGTGAAGGGGCTTTCTCCCCCGTAGCGAACTCATGAATGAGTGAACTGAACGTCTCCGTCCTGATATGAACGGCCGCCCTAAAGACTTTGGATTGGTTCTACAAAGCTGCAGGATTGTCCTCAGTCTCTAGTTGAGCGAAGCGTTTAGAGACTGACCTGTGAATCTGCCAAGTCTTGCAGTCCCTGTAAGTCAAAACTCAGGGCTTGCTGATGAGCTAACATTGGCTCATCGCACATGCTCACAAAAGACCGCTCTGCAGCTATGGTTGCTAAGGTGGTTGCTAAGGTGTTTCCATGTGTTGTTCAGCTCCAACATGTACGGATGGATTTGAGAAGTTGACATTTGGAGTAAAGAAGGAGAAGACGAAGTGAAATCCTGCTACTATAGTTTGTTTACGTAGCCTCCGGAGCCGGAGGAAGCTTCCTGGAAGCTGACCAATCAGAATCAGTACAGAGTCTGTGTCCTGTAACATCACAATCTGTGGATTTTAACAAAACTCGTCTGTATTTTTCATGCTGATGCAGAAATTAACTGTTCAAGTGGTTACAAGCCATCAAGGTTTGGATCTACTGTCGTCATCTTTGAGTCCTGTTTCCTCATGTTTGTAGTTTTTTCTCCTTTGCTGACATCTGCTCCTCTTCCTCAGGTGTCGAGCGGTGAGCAGGTCAATCTGACCACCTCTTCTTCCATCAGGCCGGTCCTCACCCAGCTGCCTGCTCCTCCTCCCCGACCTGCGAGGCCCTCCTTTGGGTCTCAGCCATCAGCTTGTACCCCTCTCTCCCAGCAGGCCGGAGCCCAGGGGCTTCTGGGTAATGCACGTGGATTTGGAGGCAATCTGACACAAAGTCAGGAATGTAGAAGATCTTCCTCCTCCTTCTCCTCACCTGCTTCCTTTTCTGTTTCCTCTGGTTCCCACTCAGCTCCGTCCCTCTCCTCCTCTTCCTCTTCCTCTTCCTCTTCTCTCCCGCTCTTCCAGCCAGCCTCCTCCTCCTCCTCATTTTCCTCTGTGCTCCCGCCTCTTCCTCCCCCTTTAAACCCCACCCCCAAACTGGTTCCCATCTTCAAGAACAAGCATCCGTCGCGCCACGTGAACGTCGCCCTGCTGCGCCTCCAGAAGCAGAAGGAGCAGCTGAGCAGAGGAGGAGGAGGGAGGGTGACGCTGCCCGCCATCGGGAAGAACACACCTACTTCTTCTACTGTTTCTTCTTTGTCGTCCCTCCCGATTCCTCCTCCACCCGCCGTTCCCCGCTTCAACCGTCACCTCAAACCCCACAGCAGCGCCGCTCCTCAACCGTCTTCCTCATCAAACCATCCGAAACTGAAGCACATGGCCAGCCTCAGCCCTTCAGCCAAACCTAAACCCGTCCTCGTCCTCGCTCCAAAGCCGGAGACCAAGTCCAAACCCAGAACCAAGCAGAATCCTGACCAGAGCGCTGCTGCCGCTGCTGAAACCAGCAGTAAAGCGCAGGAAAAAGCTGCAAAACAGCCATCTGATACCTCCAGTAGAGAGAGCAGCAGAGGGGTGAGTCCCGTCAGTTTCTCGGAGGCTGTTTCCCAATAAAAAAGACACTATGGTCATAATGTCAGTCGATATGTAGTTGCGTTTGGTAGCCGTAGAAAGTGTTCCCTCCATCCCCAGTGGAATGACGTCATTGTATATGTGTACATGTGTGTGTGTGGGGATCATATTGTGTGTATCTGTATATTTCTGGTGTGTTTCCCACCTTAACTGTCTCGTGGTGTTTTTCTGTTGTTTCAGGGAGTCGCGTTTGAGTCGAAACCGAAGAAATCCAGAGCTGCGATACGAGACGTGGACGTGGAGAAAATGGCCAGAAGCAACCAGGTCAGGAGACAAACTGAACGTCACACTTCCTTCTCACTAACTTTCATTTCTTCTGTTCTTCCCACCAACGCCATGTTTCTGCTTCAGCCTCTATGGTTACATTAACTTCCTTTATGTTGACATGACTGCAACAAAAACAGTTTTTCCAGCACCAGCAGACATCCAGTAAATCCTGTTAATGTTCCCAGAATGATCATGTCAGAGATAAGTTTACTGTAAAAACAAAATTCTTATCGTACGGAGGAAAAACCCTTTTGATTTAGTGAGCGACATCACCCCAAAGCACCGCCGTCGGTAAAGATGTAAAAGCATGTGACATTGTGGACGTTCACTGAGCCTACATGTACACATGTGAACACATCTGCCTACACAGCGTAGTGCAGAAAGTATCTGTCCAATAAAACAATCCTGATTATAAGACGACGCTCCCTTTTCCGAAAAGCTGTTTTTGGAAAAAGAAACAACACACTTTCAGACTGTTGGGAAAGTTTCCCTGAGACACTATTAATCCAAGAAGAAGAGAGTCAAAGAAGTGAAAATACTTCCATTGAAGCAGAACATAAATCATTGCTCACTTGTTCCTGTCAGTGATCGTTTCTCAGACTGTCTGAGCTCCTCGTCATCAGTGACAGCAGCTGATTCAGTGTAACTGAGAACATTTACTCAAGTACTGCACTTAAAGGAAGTTAGTTGTAACTGAGACGTATTTCCCAGTGAAACAGAATATTTTAGGGATTAAAATCCAATCCTTCACATTTGATTGGACCACTAAAAAGTGGGCGGGGCTTAGAGTTTAGTGCGATATGGAGCTGCAGAGGACCGTTGGCTCCTCATACACCTCCCTCACCCGTTAGATCAGGATGAATCACACCTCAGCAGCCACTTCACTCAGCTAGCCGCGGCTCTCCGTGTGGATTCACCCGGAGCACCGAGTCCCAGCAGCAGGTCTGTCGGGCAGCTGAGTGAAGTGAAGTCGTGGTGTAACAGTCTGCGGAGGAGCTGCTGTGTTCGGCTGCACAGATGTACCACTCTGTTTGAAAAAAAGTTCTTCTTCTTTGTGGTTTATAACGGCGGTTGGCAACCAGCGTATTATCCCGGGATTCATTCCGACTCCGATGCGGTTTTGCTCCGTCCTCTGCACGGCGCCCTATTCCACTGGGAGCGTGTCAGAAGCGTCTTCACTGCAGGGAAGCCTTCTGCCATTTAAGGTCAGTTGCACTCCTACTACAGTAATTACAGCAGCCTGGTCAAAGCTGATAAAGTCCCTTAAGGCTACCGTAATTACTGCAGTAGCAGGGCAACTAAACTGCCCAATTTTGTTTGTCTGACTTCTTGCCCAGCTCCATCTGCTCTGTGCTGCTTGACGTGGCTTCCGTAAAAAATAGACGAGGCACCTATCTTTAGCGCAGCGGAGCAGAAAGCCGCTTCAGCCGTGGCACGCCCGGTGGAATCGGATACATTGACTAGAGCGGCCATGATCAGCTCCCGGCAGCCGCGTCAGAGCCAGAACGCGGCGCACACACGCGCCCGGTGGAATTTAGGGGTCAGTTGCATTACCGCCACCTTTTGCTCCTTCTGCAGTAAAAGCTGCTCGTCTGTGCGCTCCAGCGTCTGCTCTCCCGGTGCAGTTTGGTCTGTAAATACTGGAACATCACAGCAACTAGTGTCCCGAAATACTTGTGAGCAACACAATGAATCACCACCTGCCTGAGAAACCTTCGCAGCACTAACAAGTCGTCAATATCCATTTTCCTAAACTGCCGACTCATCTGGAGGTAGCAGCTTTAGGCCACGTGGATGCTGACATCGTTATCGTTATTGTTCTCGGTGTTAATACAGTTAAATCCGTCCTGCTGTCTGCTTCCTGTCTGTTTTGCAGCCACTGAGGATGGAGAAGTAGACTTTGTTTTTCTGTTGTGTAATGAACATTATAGAGTTTGTCTTGTTTTGAAATATTGAAGTGTAAAGAGGTGGAAGAAGTGGTACTTTAGCTTCTGAAAAGAAGACTAGAGACGTGATGAATTTCCAGTGTATCCACTCTGTACTGTATGTGCAGCTTTAGCTTCCTCATAAACATCCTTTAGGGAGACTTGCACACATTAAGGTGATGTATTAAAGTGTGTTAGCGTGATGAATAGCATACACACTGTTCTGTCAGCTCGGTTTCCTCCTTTCAGAGCAGCGTGAGGACTGTTAAAGTGATGAATGGTCAGGAGGAGGTGGGAGCCCACAAGGAGCCGAGCACATTAATAACAACATTCATCAGTTTTACAGCTCCAACCTGCAAGTGTTCAGGAACAAAGCATCAGTTACTTTTTCTGCTTTACTTTTGTTTAAGCAGCTTCACCGTTGGACACATTGTTCTTTAGGATTTGTTAGGAAACAACAGTTGTTAATGTTGTTTATGAGGAAAGTCTTTAAATGTTTGGTTCGAGCTTTTCTAGGGATGGAAAGGTCGGTCGGTCGCTTTGATCCAGACTGAAGTATCTCAACAACTGTTTATTCGTTTGTTGTGAGATTTTATACAGACGTTCATGTTTCCCGGATGATGAATCCTACCGACGCTGGTCATCATCTGACTTTCCCTCCAGCGCCACCGTGAGGTTAACATCTGTGGTTCTGAGTGAAATATGTCAAAAACTGTTAGAGGAAACTGGGTTCACACATTCATATTCTCCTCCTGCAGTGATTCCTTTAGGACTGCAATTAATTATTATTTTCATTATTGATTTAACTAATTATTGATGGTGATCATTTCTCAGAACTCAAGGTGACGTCTTCAAATCTCTGTCCAAAACCCAAATATACAGTTTTATCATGTATGACAGAGAAAAGCATCACTTATGAGAGTCATAACTCATTATCTCTGATGTCCGTCAACAATAAACCTCCATCAATGATAAACCAGAGAAATTCACAACTTGTCTGAGAATCTTCACATTTTTAAGTTTTCTTCAGTATCAAAGTAAATTTATTTATTTGTCATTCCAACCATTTCCATGAAGAAATACACGTACAGTAGAACGAAAATGTTTCTCTGGACCAGATTCACATACCTACAAACACATGACGACGGTTAAAAACTCAATAAAAAGCAGCAGTTAAGGAGAATTAAGGAGAAAAGTGCAATTAAGTAACTGAATTAAAATACTTTAAGAAAGGCTTGATTTTATACAAAATAAATAAAGCCTAAATAGATAATATGAAATATGAGAGACTAGGGATGCAAGATATTATCGGCTGATAAAAGCTCTAAAATGAAATATCGGCATCGGCCGTTTCTGCCGGTCATGAGAGGCCGATTTGTCGCCTTCTCCTCCGCCGCCTGACTGTGTTTCCCTCCACGGACTGTTTCACCCCGACGGTCCCGGCGTTTCCTCCGCAGGCTCCACTTCACTCAGCTGCTAACGTTAGCCTCGGCTCTCCGTGTGGATCCAACCGGAGCACCGAGCCCCGGTTTGTTATTCAGGTCAAAGCGGGAAGAAGCAGCGGGTCTGTCGGGCAGCTGAGTGAAGTGGAGCCTGTGGAGGAAACACCTCGGCTGACAGGATGTACCACTCTGATTGAAAAATAAAAATCTTCTTCTTTTTGGTTTGTAACGGCGGTTGGCAACCAGCGTATCAGGTGCATTACCGCCACCTTCTGCTCCAGAGTGTGGACCAGAGATTAAATCCTACACATTAATCCTGTCTGTCTAATAAACTCAATGAAAACTCTGCTGCTGCTCCCACTTGGCAGCTTCATTAAAGGTTTAATGCTGAGCTCCTGAACTCCAGTCTTCAGAAGTTCTTCCTTCATATATTGTCTTTCATGATCATAATATAATCTGTGCTTGCATACATAATAGTCTCCTCAGCCAGCTGGAAAAAAATATATGCATATATCGGTATCAGCAATCGGCCACGGTGAGTTGGAAATATCGGCATATCGGCAAAATATCCAATATGGTGCATCTCTATGAGAGACTACAGCTAATATCCAGTGATAGTTGTCTGTACATCATGTTACGCTGCTAACAGCTGATTCACATGACTTTTAATGGAGAATATTTGACTAAATGTAAACAAATCTGAAAAGAGAAATAACAGTTCCTACCTGTAGCTGACGTTACAGCAGCACATTCTGTTGTCTTATTGGTTCCCAATCAGGCGTCAGAATGAATGAATGAATGAATGAAATTTTTATTATTGTGTCATGCATACAACTGTACGCCCACATGGACTTACAAAACACCATGAATTCCAACAATCCAGGACCAGAGTACAACGTTTATATTGTATGATCTTCAGATCTAGAGAGCATCATTAAATAGTTCAGACATTTATTACTGAAGAGTCTAAGTAAACACTCATTAAACAGTCTGTCTCTCCTTCTTTTCAGGCTTTTGAGATAAAGTTAGCAAACTTAAATACATCAAAATTAAACAACCATTCCAGTTTTTGCTCATGTGAACACCAAAATATTTCAGGGTTTAGTCGTTTAGTTCTCTTAAGTCATCATAGTTTGTTTCCACTTCACCCAAATCACAATTCTCACACAATCTATTTTCCTCCTGAATATTATTGAATCGACTAAACTCAACGGCCAGAAGAAGAAGCAGCTCTCAACTGTGCAGCCAAAGATCTTTGACCTCTAGATGAACCAGATGATACATATAATTCAGGGCCAAAATTTCTGTTTGATATGCATATATATATATATTTATATGTTCTTAGTTTTAGAACATTTTCAAACCATTTTTCTTCAGATTTCAATAGAAGCAGATTAGCAAAAACATTTCTGTAATAGAAGGTAAAAAGCTCAGAGATCCATTTTAAAACACAAGGCCGTCGCTGTGAATGAGATTTAAATGACAGAAACAGCAGCGAGTTCACTGAATAACAGCTGCAGATATTAGTGAGGAGCAGAGAGGCTGATAAATGAGCCTCATACAGAGAAGAACTGGATTAATATCACTGACCAGCAGGTGATGTTCAAATCTCCACAGACACAAATACTGTCTGAACGGGACTCAATCGATTTGAAGTTGATCTTTTCTCTCTTATTAAAGCTTATAAAACCATTCTCGTCTCTATTCTCTCTGTTTCTCTGTTTTTTTACCTTCATCTTTCTCTTTCTCTCCTCCGGTTTCTCGCTCCAGTTGTCCCGACTGAACTCTGCGACTCTGTCGTCCTGGTTGAGAGGAAGAGGAGTTCTCGTCAGTGCCAAACACAAGAAAGAGGAGCTGATGCTGAAAGTTATGGGCTGTCTGGCTGAAGCCTAACACACACACACACACACACACACACACACACACACACACACACACACCATATCTACTTAATGGAGTTACTTTAGAGTATTAACGCCGCACTTAATCTCCTCATTTAGGGGATTTGATGTAAAATCTTATCAGTGTGAATGACACACTGCAGCTGGAACAGAGAGACGGCGTCTCATCATCTCATCTTCACTAATTTAGATGCTGAAGATTTGCCAGAATTAAATTCTTGTGTCAGATGAAGTCACGTCGACGTCCGGAGGAAGTCAAGGGTTTGTTTTTTTTTGTTCCGTTTAGTTTGATGTTAAGTAGCGCAGACGGTTCAGGTTTTCTGACGTCACCTCACACAAGTTCTGTGTTATGAAGTTCAAAAAAATGTTTATTAGTTTCCTGTCAGCGCCGTCCGGTTCATCTACTCATCTGTTTCATGTTTTCACTTAAAGATGAGTCACAGAAATACCTGCAAGAACACGAGTATGACTGATTTATTTTAACAGCTTTGCTAAAAAAAAATCATTTAAATGTTTTTTTCATAGAAGATATTAAATATTCTGTATTCTACAACCAATATCTGCTTATTTAAATTGTATTTATACAGAAGATTTCTGCTTGTTGTTCAGAAATGTGCAATAATAATAATAATAATTTATTTTTAAAAATTAAAAATTTATTAAAAAATTGCAGTAATGTTTTTTTTTCTTTTATTCACCAAAATCTAAAGTCAGGAGTTTTTTTTTTCCTGTGTGCATTTTTCAGGTCTGACAGGCAGCTGTTTCACACACACACACACACACACACACACACACACACACACACACACACACACACGCACACACACACAGACAGATGTGTCCAGTCAACCATGTATTAGTTTAGATATGCTCTCAGGGTGTCAGATTCCATCAGGCGAGCTTTGTCCTGCTCCGTCTGCCAGAACAGAGCTGTGTGTGTGTGTGTGTGTGTGTGTGTGTGTGTGTGTGTGTGTGTGTGTGTGTGTGTGTGTGTGTGTGTGTGTGTGTGTTGGTTAAATACCCAGATTTACACACACCAGAAGATTTCAGCAGGATCATTCCAATCATGCTTCAGTCAGGATGGTTTGGTTCAGACCAGATGAGTGTGTGTTTGGTGTGTGTGTTTGTGTGTGTGTGTGTGTGTTTGGTGTGTGTGTGTGGTCTCTTATAGGCTTCTTTTGGGGACAAATTTCAGGCTTAGAACCAGTTAATTGTCGTGTCCCTAACTGGGAAAACAGATTTTTGGGTCAGTGGTTACGGTTAGGTCTCCAGGAAATGACTTTAAGTCTATGTAATGTGTGTGTGTGTGTGTGTGTGTGTGTGTGGTAATGTTAAAAGAGTCTGCAACTAATGATTATTTTCATTATTGATTAATTTGTTGATTATTTTCTCAATTTTCTTGATTAGTTGCAAAGTTAGTTGTTTGGTCCATAAAATATCAGAAAATGGTGAAAAACATTGATCAGTGTCCAAGACGACGTCCTCAAATGTCTTGTTTGGTTCACAACTCAAAGATAATTCACTTTACTGTCATAGAAACTAAAGAAACCAGAAAATATAAACTATACAAAGATTTATCACTGCACTCCTGTAACACTGTCAGACTCATGATGGACAGTTAGAAAAAAAAGAACCAGAGACTGTCTTTTTTTTATTCCACAGAATCTTCTTCCTCATCAAAACCTGCTGCCTACATTACCCATAATGCATCTTGACTGCTGACAGTTCAGTCAGAGATTCAGGTGTGTTTATGCTAGTAGCGGCTAACGTAGCCTCCACCAGAGATGCTAACCTCACGTCTTTCTTAACTTTTTTAAACTTGTAGCCTTCAAACCCCCCAACTGACACTGACTCAAGTGACATCATCAGTGACATCACTTGAGGCAGATTCGTCAGATTTCACACAGGTCCCTCTGGAGACGCTTTATAAGAACAGCTGGAAACACACCTCATTTGTAAATATAACTCTTTGAATTAATCTTCCAAAAGAAGCATCGGTTTTGGAGCCGTCATCTACATCAGGACAATTCAAACTGTATCAACATGTCAGTGATTTAAAATAGAACAGATGAAGGTAGTTAAGAGCTTTCAGTGGATAAAACTTGGACCTTCGATACAAACCGAGAGCCAAAAAAGTGACTCGATCCGATTCTGACATTTTTAATCGTGACAGAAAAAACCAGTTTCTGGCGTCGAATCTGAGAATCCTCTTCACTTAAATGACAGACGTGTAGCGTTCCTGGAAAAAAAACCTTCAATCCGACTGATCCGATGACTCTCCCAGACTTATTTATTTTAAAATCCTTCTTTCGCTTCACATTTGGAAGCTGATATCCAAACACACACAAATCTCTCCGCAGCACAGGCCAATAACTAATGTTAGTGTGTTTTATTATTGCGGCTATATTTAGAGCGGATCACATGTCTGCCAGCGGAAGAAGTGACCGCCTCATTAAGTGGAGAACTAAGATGTTTACACTGAGCAGATATTTCCCCTCAGTCATAATCATCCAATACAGCCGGATCACAGATCATCTGAGCTCTGTATATTTTCATAAAGAGAGAGTTTAGATCGTTTAAGCCTCGTTCCCAGGAAGAGACGGACTTGTGGAGTACACACACACACACACACACACACACACACACTGCATTGTCAACATGTCTTCATGTTTCCTGACTAATTGTGCACTAAAGCTGACTGGAAGGAAACAATATTTCAGCTCCTTAAATGGCTAAACTTAAGTAATTGTTGCCAAAACACTGATTTATAGAAGTTTATTTACTTTTAAATGTTTTCAGTACTTTATCTTGAGCTTATAACCACCTGTTGGTTTGTTTCAGTGATGGAAAGTAACTAAGTACAGTTTTGAGGTATTTGTACTTTACTTGAGTATTTCCATGTGATGCTACTTTCTACATTTCAGAGGGAAATATTGTACTTTCTACTCCACTACATTTATTTAACAGCTTTAGTTACTTTTCAGATGAAGATTTGACACAATGGATAATATAACAAGCTTTTAAAATACAACACATTGTTAAAGATGAAACCAGTGGTTTCCAACCTTTTTGGCTTTTGACGTCTTACAAAAAGCAGTGTGTAGTCGGGGTCACATTTCACATGTCTATGAGTTGTTAACAGCTCCACCAAATAGTGATTTTTCCCTCTAAACTTCTCACATGCTTTCATTTCAATAAATGTTCAAATGATCCAATATTTCACCAAAAATCAAAGATTAGAGAAAAAGTCCAAAAACTGAAAACAGATTTGTGTATCAGAACTTTGTTTTTTCTTCTTTCCTCTCCCATTAATCATCTCACCACCCCTCAGATTTATCTGCTGACCCTTTGGAGGGGCCTGACCCCTAGGTTGGGAACCACTGGACTAAACTAGCTAACTGTATATAAAGTAGTGTAAACTAGCTCCACCTCCAGCAGCTACAACAGTAACATGCTGCTCTAACACTGATGCTTCACTATTAATAATCTAATGATGTCATATATAATAATATATCAGTCAGAGGGACCAAACCACTACTTTTACTGCAATACTTTAACTACATCAAGCTCATAATACTTATGTACTTTTACTGCAATACTTTAACTACATCAAGCTCATAATACTTATGTACTTTTACTGCAATACTTTAACTACATCAAGCTCATAATACTTATGTACTTTTACTGCAATACTTTAACTACATCAAGCTCATAATACTTATGTACTTTTACTGCAATACTTTAACTACATCAAGCTCATAATACTTATGTACTTTTACTGCAGTAAATGATCTGAGTACTTCTTCTATCACTGTTTTTTTTTGGCCTCTTACTGGTGCAGGTGGTGATGTGGGTGTGTGTCATGTGAAAACATGACATCATCACATTGTGTGCTGCCCAGCTGAGGTCACTCGTCCCGCCAACACTCTCATGTTTCCCACAATGCATTTTGATAACTTCCCCATCAGGAAACTCAACCCTGAGCTATGAGAAGCTCGGGACACAGTGGAATTCCATTATTTAAGACACGCTGTGTGTGTGTGTGTGTGTGTGTGTGTGTGTTTGTGTCTGTGTATGTGTGTGTGTGTGTGTGTGTGTGTGTGTGTGTGTCCAGTCAGATTCCCTGAAGGTGAAATCACTGTTGGCTGTCCGACGTTTCACTCTCTGGGTATCAACAGTATTCAGCATCTGGCTCGACCCCGTGTGTCACATCTAACCTCTGTAGGATCCAACACACACACACACACACACACACACACTTCTCTTGTATACGTATCAGCTGACAGTTTGGCACAGAGTGTGACAGGAAGCTCTCCAGTGTAAAGAGGCTCTTAAGGTGGAAAAACTAAACTAAGAGTTTGGACTTACTTGAAATCTCACCCACACACACACACACACACACACACACACACACACACACACTCTGTATGTGTGTACTTCTATGATAATAATAATAATAATGATCTTTATTCGTAAGGGGCACTTCTCAAAACCCACATTGCTTCACAAAAGACAGCTCATTAAAATCCATGAATAGTGGTTTTATGAGAAAAACAGATCGAACCAAGAAAAGACAATTATAACTATACTTGTGAGGCCACTGATGTACTTTTAAATACAGGCAGCAGCGGAAGTACTACACTGTATCAATACCACAATGTAAAAATTATGATGTTTAGATATGAAAAAATACTGAATTATGTTACTATTTTAACTGATTATATTCTAAAATAACTTAAAAAAAGGCCCCCAAAGCACTTAAAGAATATGCAACTGTGTACTTCTGTTTCAGAGGAAAACTCTGAATGTTACTGGTTATATTCACAAAATATAACAAATAACACATGATGCATTATTATTGATTAAACCATTCAGCATTATATAAGAATTAAAAGCTCCACCTGGAACACAAGTGAAGTACATTTAAGTACATTGTGCTGATAATAACTCTCTGTCACTCTTTGAATGCAGGACTTTTACTGTTTGATATTAATAGTTTTACATCTTCCACCACTGCCAGTACAAACATTCCCAGTTAAACGGTCACCAGATAGAGTTCTGCTACATACATATGGATGAATTTAATTTATTAGAACTTAATCTTTCAATTTCAATCTTTAATCTTTTATTTTTTAAAAAAATAATATTGTGAGTTTTACCTGTTTGGGCTTCAAACAGTTTGAAACCACGTGACGACTGAAAAATGACAAAACTACACACTGAATTTTTAGCCAAAAAGGTTGTGAACAACTGGTTTAATCTTTAACGATGCAGTGTAATTTCTAGAGTAGAAAGTATAATATTTCCCTCTGAAATGTAGCGGAGTGGAAATATAAAGTAGCATCAAATGGAAATATCTCTAAATTGCAGTACAGTAATAATAATCTTTACCTTTAAAAACACAGTTTACAAAGTGCTTTGACAGACAAAGCATAAGTAGTGTAAAGCAAAGCAAAGACACAACACAGAAAAACAAACAAACAAACAAACAATAGAAAAACAACAGAGAGATAAAAAGATTAAAAGACAATACAAAGATGCTAGAAAGACAACATTAAATAAAAGCAAGTCTGTAAAAATGGGTTTTAAGAAGTGATTTAAAAGACGTCAGTGATTCTGCAGCCTCATCTGCTCAGGCAGGTCGTTCTAAAGTCGAGGGGTCCTGATGGAAAAAGCTCCTTTAGATTTAAACCTGGACTTTGGAACAGCCAGAAGGACCCACCTGAGGATCTAAGGCTGCGGCCTGGCTCCTACGGGGGTCAGCATATCTGTTATGTAGCTTGGAGCTTCAGACCCAGACGTGCTTTAAAAGTGATCAGTAAAATCTTACAATCAATTCTAATAGGAACAAGGATCTGATGGAGAGAAGCCAGGATCGGGGTGATGCGTTCTGGACTAGTTGGAGGTGAGAGAGGGATTTTTGTGTTATGTCGTACTTGAGTAAATGTACTTATTTACATTCCACTACTGACTACAGCTTTACGTCATGGTTATCTTGCCATCCTCGGGAGTGTTGGTTGGGCAGATCCTCAGAAACTTCCTGTTTACCTTTGTGAAATGTTTCCTGTTGTGTGTAACAGCTTTCAGACATCTGTCATCTTGATGGTTTAGACCTCGTGTCCCTGCAGTCGGCTCTGTGGACCAGGTCTGCGTCCTCACTCCAACGTCTAAAACTCAAACTGGTCCTCACAAAGATAGAATAGTACACACACACACACACACACACACACTTATATAAAGGCTGAATAATAATAATCTGTAAATTATAAAAGCTGTAACGTAGTTTAACTTGTCTGGTGAAACTCAGCTCAGAGTTTATGTGGTGAAAAAAAAAACAAAAGTAAAAATGTCCTTCAGTGGTAATTCATAAGAATTATTCTCTAACCCAATAAGAAACAAATGTGAGGAGAAAATAAACTGTGGTTTTTGATTTGTACAATCCTAACCGGTACCAGCTGAACAATTATTTTTCTTTTTTTTTTTCCTGTCGAAGGATGTTTATACAGAGATACAATATGTCCTTCATGTTGAAATACAGATTCATGCAGCGCAGCAACAAATGAGAATATGACTCAGCTTTTTAACACCACGCCGTCCTGCTGAGTGACTCTTATATCCGACCTCGGATCTACCAGGAAACTTACATCAAAATGATGAAGAAACAGCAGGCTGGGGCTCTTGTTGAATGGAATAAAACATCTTTCAGTCAGTCTTCTTCACAGCCCATGAGCAAGATACTAAATCTGCACGAGTACATGTTTTTATTTATTTATTTTTATTATTAATGTGAATGCTGAAAGCATGCTGAAAGCAATCACACTTTTGTCATCCAAATCTTTATTTATTATTCTTCTTTTTCTTCTTCTTATTCTTCTGTATGTTTTTTGAAAGCTTTCAACTCCTCCATACAGAAACCATTCAAATATCAGAATGTTCGGCTCTTTAAGGACATCTATACTATTACTCTTCAGCTTTATATCATAATCCAGTGATTTTATATATATTTTTTAAAATATTAAAATTTATAATGGAAAGTCTATGGGAGGAATGTTTGAAAGCTAATATCTCAAAAACTAAAAGTGCTATACTGTTGAATTTCAATGTACAGGTGTCCCATCTGAAAATGCTTCACAAATTCAAACATGGTACCAATAGCGCCACCATGTGGTCATTTATTAAATGTTTTACATTTTGGCTAATAACTCGTGAACAATAAGTCCTATCAAAAAAATATTTGGACAGGATGTTCTTTGGATGATGCTGATTAGACTGATATAGGCCACGCCCATTTGCGCCTTAAAATTTTTCCACCATTTTGTTTTATTTAATAAACATATGTTTTGGTTCTGTTGGCACATATTTCATCCAATCTTCACGGAACTTGGTACAAACCATATTTAGAGGACCCCGAACAACAATTGTTATTGTTATTGGTCTGTTATTGGTTAGCAAACTTTTGAAGGCATGGCCTAACGCACTTAATGGTCAATAACTCCTCAATACTGAATCGGATTGCGACCAAATTTGGGAATTTTGTGCACAAGGTGACATTACAGAAGTGTGTAACAACATTTCATAAAATTCTACCCATAAAGGGAGCTAAAGTAACCTTATAACATGATATTTCAGCAATTCTGTTGTCTTTAATGAAATGAAACTTGGTACACAGGTTTTCCATGAGAATCTGCACGACATACTGAATTATGGCACCAATAGCCCCACCTTATGGTCATGAATAAAACACTGCCATACTACTTATTAACTACCAAATCTCTTAAATGTAACATGCCATGGTAATCGAATTGTATTCGTACAGACAGGTACCCTGAACAAGTGTTTATTATTTTCAGCAATGCTTTGCGATTTATTCCAGTTTTCAGCATTCACACGCATTTTCCGCAGGAAATGCATTTCTAGTTAGAAATTATTATTCAGCTTCATCTTTATCACCACAGGCAGTTAA
This sequence comes from Thunnus albacares, assembly GCF_914725855.1. Classification (NCBI taxonomy): domain Eukaryota; kingdom Metazoa; phylum Chordata; class Actinopteri; order Scombriformes; family Scombridae; genus Thunnus; species Thunnus albacares. The sequence goes on from NC_058126.1 coordinate 2,668,620, forward strand.
CATTAAGGAGCTCTTAACGGGGTGAACTCGCTTTGGGAAATGCTCAGAGAAATTTAAAAGTGCTCTTTAACTTGCTTCCAGGTAATGATCAGTCACTACCTGGAAACAAGTCCCTGGTTTGTTAAATTACACTGTTTTTACATCAGAAGAGAATTAAGATGGTGCAGTTCAATACAGAGAGAAGTCATACAGAAGTCAATCTCACACAGTCTGTGAAATTTAAGTGATTAAATTGCTGCTTATCTGAAACTAATCTGATGTGTATCAATCAGTTTGTTCTGACGTGGGTCAAACACCAACATTGTGTTTATTTTATCATAGTACCTGTCGAGATGTGCCAGTATGAATTTTTAATGCAACAATTATCATAGGTAAAAATATCACGATAATCTACAATTCTTGTTGAAACCCTATGATTAATGCTAAAATATATTTAAATAACTTCATACCATGATAACAACAGTCAAAAACAGTTTAAACTCTGTTCAAAGTTTAAGACAGGTGACTGGAAATCACTTTAAATGTAACTTGGTGTCTCTTAGATTCTAAACACCCATTCATATTTAGAAAATTAATTAATTTTTCCTGACGAAATTGATCAATTGATTTCTGAAGTGCGTTAATTTTGTAGAAAGTTTTGTCTGCTGGGTGTTAACAGTTAAATTATATTTTAAAAAGCAGAGAAAACACACACAGAACATAACAACAGTTATACTGCTGCTCCTCATACCTTCCCCACATCAAACACCTGCAGAGCTGAAGTCGACCTATGAGGAAGAACATGATGTGTGCCATCTTAGTCAGACAGGTAAAATGCAGCTCTCACTGAACGTTATGACTAAACACCGGTAAGTTTGCCACACCTCAGTGGGTTGACGGCTAATCTTAATCTAGAAAGTCATGGTCAGAGTAGTTAGAGCTCAACAGACAGGAGGTTATTCTGTGTCTGTGTGACCAGTAGAAAGCTCAGTCATGTGGCTAAACAAAGTGAAGGCCAAGAGCCAACATGTTCTCATCCCAGGTCATCAAATACCAACGCTTTGTCATGTCCCTCGGCGTCTGAATGAGACGTACTGTACTTTCAACTAAATGCAACGTAGATCCATCAACGTAGATCCATCACACTCAGAGCTGGTGTGGTCTGGTCAGGTCTAGACACAAAAAACGCTTGGTTAGGTTTAGGGAAAGATTGTGGTTTGGGTTAAAATGATCACTTGAAACGTTGTCATGACAACAGTAAACACAACAACAAAAATCTGTCCCAAGTCTTGGTTGGAAATGTGACACTCGTGATTGGAAGCGGGAGGTGAACCATTGTCTCCTGCAGCAAGGTCCATTTGCTCCATCCAACTTTCTAGCCATCCAACCAACGTCATCGGTCTCATGGCATCTAATCATGACACGGATGAATTATCATTGGAGTTAGTTGGAGCCCTGGTGCATTTTATATATTTGCCAAAGGGTACTTTGTGCATCGGTATCAGATGCTGACGGGCGTGACAGAGCGTTGGTATTTGAAACCCTGGGAATGAGAACGGGCTCGGAGAGCTGCTTTGTGTTCACAGTGTCCTCTGACAATAATCACAATAATGATGGTCGTTGTGGATATTTCTGAGCGATGGTCAACACTTCAGTGAAGAGAAGCACACACGAGCCTTTGATGTCTTATTGCTGAGAATGTATATTGAAGTTAAACTTGATCAAGGAGAACTGTAAACAGCGAACATCCAAGTTGGTGTAACTCGGATGCTGTCTCTTCCCATTCTCGCCTCTGACAGTCTGAGAGTTAGTAGTTAACCCAAGCAGATTGGCCTACGATATGAAAAATCAGTCTAATCGGTTCACTAGTTTCTATTTGGCTACACATTCCACCTATCTTCGTTGTCTAGAAGGGTCTGCTCTGGCCTTGGCCTACCATGGCAGTGCTGATGTACTCTTCATCAGAGAGGTTTCTGCTTTCACCAAAACATCACAGACAACTGACATCTTGAGGAGAGATTAAGAATTACAGCGTGACCTCAAGACGTCGTCTTGAGCCAATATCACTCCAACCTGTAACCCCTGTAAGATGGAAAATTCCATAACGATGGTGGTGGAAATGTTTGGCGGTATTGATACCATCAGAATGTTTTACTGTATACGGAAAAAAATGGCGCATCTCTAGTTCCAGGCTTACCGTATCTCTTTGCTTTCACAACATGCCAGAGTTCCTTGAATCATCATTGTGTTTAAATCACTCTGAATAAAAGCATCTCCAAAATAGTAGGAATTCCAACATTTTTCAGAAGTCTGTCTGCAGGTGTTTACACAATAAAACTTTCCTGTCCTGCAGGTTCTGGTTTCTCTGCTACAAATCAGGATCAGGAACAACATTTCATTTACACAAACTCACACGTCACCAGTTTGTGGTCTGTTTGGTGGTGGTGTTGGATTTATTGTTGGATTTATCTTAACTGCTTCTTTTCTTTATTGCCTAATTCCAAACCCCTCGTGTGGAGAAGCTGGCGAGGCTGCGGCGAGGAGAAACTGATCCAACACAAAGGCTCTTTTGTTTCTGTGGGACAGACATCAGAAGAAAGTCAGAGTGATAGATGTACACACAGTAGAATGTGTGTTTTATAGTGAGGAGCATTTATTGCTTGTTCTATAAACAGTTAGTGGTCAAAGAGAATGTCCTGTACCCAAAAGAAATGAAGACTTTAATACATAAATGTATGTAAAGGTTAATGAGTGAGTGAGTGGTGGATGTGCCCTGCGAGGGAGAAAGCCTGATTTTAACCGCGGATTGGTTGCCCCCAACCAGAATGGGGCTAAATTTCTGAAAGATCGGTCGTCTTGTTTGAATAAACTTTATCGGAATTGTCACTGGACAAAACCGGCAAGGAATTCTGTACTCGTGGTCGCTAAGTTGATCTACACAGTGTGAGCGTAAAAGTTGCAAGTAGCGCTGGCATAAAATGAATGAACGAATCTTAACTCCCTGATTCATTTGTGGGTTCGACACATTTCGGATACGTACTGCCTCCAGGATGTAGCCATACTAGCAGCCACTCTAAAGGCCAACACTAACAAAAGCCCTCGCTTTCCTCTGCATACTTTGTTCTATATGTCATCAGACTAACTGCCAGAGATAAAAAAAATAGAAGTCGGAAGTTGGATGCTTTTCCAAAATGAACACACCACAACAACGCATGATGTTTAAAAAGAGCAGAAGAAGAGCTTTGATTAAAAAGCTGCTCTAGCTTCAAGCGTCTGAGAGGACCGCGCTCTCTTTTCATCTCTCATCCGTCGTTTCCTGTGATGTGGAGCTGATTAGTCTGACCTCCCTCATACTCCAGCAGTTATCTTCCCTCTTTCATCCTCCTCTCTTACTTTTTCGCTCTCCTACTGTTAATCACTTTGTGCTTTCTGGGCCTGTATTTATTAAACTTCTCAGAATCACTCCGAGGAATCGCGCTGAAACCTTGGACTAAAAATACTCCTACCACTGAGTACGAGTTGGAGGACGTGTATTGTGTGAATGGGTTGAATGGGACTCTGGCTGGTTTTCCTCCTTGATACGATTCATTTGGGCAGATCTGAACACGGCAATCGTACTCGGCCAAAAACAACCGCACCAAGTCCACCTCCTCTACGGGCGTTTTCAAACCTATAGTTCATTTGTTCTGGTCTGAATCAATGGATGAGCTGGTAAACATGGTTTGGTTTCTTTTCACACAGAGAAAAATCCAAGCAAATCAAAATGCATCGCTACAAGCCCTGTGAGAACATTTAGTCCACTCATTAGTCAGATGTGTCTGAAGGCAGGAGCGAGAACATAAACACAGGAAGAAGGTCTTCTGGCTAAATACAGCGGTCTTCGTTGCACTAGTCCAGGTTGGACCTTAATTGATTCTCCTGCCAACTGTTAATTTCACTCATCTGCATCCCAGTAGGCAACGCACACCTGGCTACAGGAGTAGGGTGAGTAGTTGGGTTGTTTAGAAACCGCTCCAAAGAATGGAAATAGCAGAAGATAGTAACTCTCTTGATAGTAGTTCTGTGTAAGGCAGACACCACTGACGCCAGCTTCACTAGCTTGTTGTGCTACATATCACAACCTCTGGACTTTGTACTACTTTGTACATTTCTCAAAGAACTTCAGTATAAAGTCAAGAAGTTGTGTTATGTAGCACAAGCACATGTAACAAACTAGTGAAGCTCTGTAAATGGAACCACTTGCATACTCAGTGGTGGGTTACTGTTTTATCACTGTTTTTACTCTTTGGAGCCGTTTCTTAACAATCTACAGCATAAACATGTCACCCAGTGCAGCAGGTGTGGCTCATTAATGTGTTTTTAATAGTTTTTGGACAACAGGAATAAGATATATCAGGCTTTGGATACACACACAATATTAAAACACCACAAACTGGAGAAAAAAGACATTTGCACACATGTTGGAAGTTAGGTGTAACTAGGAATAAATATGCAAATATTACAGACGAAAAGAGTTGAATATTACAAAGTTGCAGATGTTGTCCTGCAGCCATAAAGTTCAGGATCCTAGAAATCAAAAAAAGTTCCAGTACAAAAATTTATAAAACCACAGAAAGTCACACTGGTCCTCTGCTGTCCTGACCCAGAAACAGACGGTGGACTGAGCAGGTCATGGCAACCGTCCAGTCTGGTTTCCAGGTTTTCCTCGCTGTGCCAATCTGCCACCGCTTTTGTCTGCTGACATTTTACTCTGAGACATTTCAGTCCTTCCTCCAGGCGATGACTTCGCTCCTTCTTTTATCCGTGCTGCAGTTTTTCTTCTGGCTGAGACAATGGAGCTGTCCCCTCGGTTCTGAAATGGATTCATTCTGTTCTTTTGTTCCTCTCTGTCCTTTTCCCGTCTGTTTATGCAGATGTATTAAAGGCAAACAAGGGAACAAAACAGTTCCTGACAGTCAAGAACAAAGAGAGAAATCTCTCTTGTCCTTTCACACTCGCTGTGTGTGTCCTTGGACTCCACCTTTGTATGAAACTGAACATGGTGATATGTGGACCTTTCTGGAAGTTTCCATCAAACTGTTAATCAACATGGACGTCATCTACTGAGTGTAGATGCCCTTTTTATGTTTCTGTATCTATTGTAATGCAGAGATAACACTGTCTTTCAAGCATACACATATTTTTCTATTCTGTTTTCAGCTTTGTCATTTCTTTCGGGTGTTAGTTTTCCTGTACTATCGTGTTTCACTTGTGAACAGCGATCTCTCATGTTAAAGTCTGATGTTTTGTTGACCTGTTCATCCGCCTCCTTCCTATGTCGCTCTATAATAAAGTCACGTGATTTGCTCCTTTGCTCCCATCATGAATGCTATGGTCACTACAGGGCGCTGTCACTGCAACATCAATATATGTTGCTTTGGGTTTGGGGGCCCTTTTTGCCATACATTTGGAGCTTCTAGAGCATTTAATACATTTTTGTTCTCTCATATTCTTAAATAACTTCCGCTGGACGTAGTGAGGTGTGACGTCAAACAGTTGGTTTCATTGGAGCCAGTTTGAAGCCCAAAGTTGCAGTTTATGCTCGCCGCCATCTTTTCTGTTTGGAGCTAGGACCTTCCAAATAGGAGTGTGTGGTGTTTCCTTTCATGTTCACGACCTTTGACCCAAGCTAATGCTAGCTTACTGGGAACACCAAGCGCTGCACATTTGGGCTAGTGTTAGCTACTTTAGCTACACTGTGCTAACAGGGCAGGTATCATAATCAAGTAAGACAAAACTTAGTGAAATATTGCGACAGTGGTCCTGGAGCCGGGGAGAGCAGCAGCTGAGCCAACTGTCAATCACAGCTGTCAATCAACGCCTCAAATCTTATTAACGGAGCAATAATTTCCAAAATGACCACCAGCACACTTATTGGAGGGCCTGAATTTAGAGATTGAGACCATAATGACTCGTTGAAAAAAATGACTGACTTAGTTTTTTTAGAGAGACGTTGAGGCTTTTTGGCTTCAGTTGGAGCATCTGGCTGCTGTCAGTGGCACTTTAATTTGTTTCTGCCTCAAGATGTGAGAGCTGCTGATTGGTTAAAACACATCCTTGCTTCTCTGCTATTGCAGTGGATTGATGTAATGCATTCATGTTTTTAGATCAACCCTCATTACATCCCAGTAACAGAGCAGCAGTGGTTTTACTGGTCATCTCCCAGTGTAGCTGGTGTGTACAGAGCGTGCTCAGTCTGTTGTCCTCTTTGTGGCCTTGGCCTGCGAAGCGTCTGGCATGAAAATGAGGAGGTTTAATTGCTGACCTGTGGATGTGAGACACAACTTGTTTAAAATGGATTTAATCAATTCTTCACATTGATTGACTTTGTCTGGAAACAATACCTTCCGGGAATTAAAACAGAACAACTTCAGCAATTAAAAAATATCTTAATAGATACACAAGTTGAGTGAGGTTTGGTTTTTGGATACACAGAATGTTTGCATGAGTTATTATCCATGTTTTCACTGCGGGATGAAGCAGGGAAACATCACTAATGAGCATCCGGCTGTTTATTATTCATGTGATTCCTTTATTTATTGATTCCTCCTCAGAAGGCCTCATGTCTCTTTATTCCGGTTGAAGTTTTTTGGAGACCAAAAGCTGCTACAGAGGAGAAAATCAAAGCTGCTTGAGTTTTTTTTAATGACACTTGTCTTGATTTCTTAAATATTATCATATTCAGACAGTACATTTGTCCAGATTTTGCTCCTGAGGACTGTTCATCAGGAGGACTCGCACCACTCATCCATAGAATTGTGAATCATCTTAAAAACTTGAAACTTGAAATGAACCACTGGAAATGTACATAAATTCAGATTTTCATGGCTATAAATGTACTGGTATTTAAATTCTAACAGTAAATATTTGGTCAGTCAAAACTGAGTCAACAGAGGTTGAGATTTCAACTTTGTTTCTGAGAAATCATGTTTTGTTGTCATTTTTCAGACGGGTAAGAAAACAATACCCATGAGACTCGACTGCTGTTGCTATGGAGAAGAAGCCAATCAGAATGAATTCAAAACACTTTGTCATCGAAGTTGTAAACAAAACTCATGAATTCACTCGAAACTGACCCAGAAATTAAAACTGAACCGATCTAATCCGCAGATTGTAAAATCAGTTTTCTCAACACTGTAATCTTTAGCTTCATGACAGAAGTTTAAGCTCGGTGATTGGCTGTTTCTAATAGGTGATTTGTTAATTGTTAAGAGGGATGGACTGCAGGATTATCATACAGTCCTAGCCTAATTCTTGATGTTATAATTTCAATTTAATAGAGCTGTTAATAGGTTAAATACATATTTTATGTCTTTTACTGGACATAAGGCAATTTAATAAAGCTCATTTGTCAAAACACACCATAGTTTTGACAGTATAAACTTTACCTGGAATTATGCAACTGTAGCATCCAAGCGCAGTGTGGTCAAATTACTGGCTCCACTCCTAGGTTGCACCAAACATCTATAGTAAAAATTATATCTGCATGTCCCCTAATATATTTAGTTACAGAGGTGTCTTGGTCTCTGGGTGTATTTTCAGCAGCACAGATGCTAATAAACGATCATAGAAATATTATAGGAATATTATAGGAATACTACAGGCAGCAGTGTGTCTCTATGATCCTCTCACTCTTCTGCGACGACACGTTGCTACTTGACACTTTGATCGTGAAGGTGACACTACTCCATAGAGTATATAGGCTACAATATAGTATACAATTGAGTATTTATAGTATTTAGTTTAGAGAATGTTATAGATCCAAGATGAAACTGACAGAAGGGTGGGACTGAGAGAAAAAGGTGCAATTACAAATTGGTCTGAAACTTCAGCACCATGGACAGCGCCATGGATTTATCAATACACAGCACAGTTAGGCTGCTGATATTTCAGAGCCATGATTGGGGCCATAGATTCACAAACATTCACAAACCTCAGTCAGAAAAAGGATCAATGAGTCAGGCAGAATAATAACATATTCAACTAATAAACCCTTCTGCCCCTGCACTCTCTCTGCTACTAGGGGATGGGAGCATTTTGGTTAATTTGCTAACAAGGGGGATGACAACCCTCCTCATTCCCCCTCAAATTGCCTACTGTTTCTTGCCAAAATGCACCCTGGGAGTTGTGGTTAACTTCTACCTTGAAGATTTTTTGGTATGTCCAGTCGGCGTTCATCTTTTGTTCTGACGATTTAACTGGGAGAGTTTCATGTTGATAAAAGTCATAGAAATGATCAAAATATGACTTTTACTTTTTTCTTCCTTTTACTAACATGATGACATCACTATGAGATCATCAGGGTTATTTTCACCTCCAGAGCTACAGATGATATTACACTGAGGCTGTTTTCACACGTAGAAGGATTAACGATGACCAGTAAACAGATGAAACCTTTCATGTTTGTCTTTCTTGTGTGTGTTTTGTCCCTACGGGCCACCATATTCAGGGCTTTTCTAAGTTATAAGTTTCTGTGAAACAACAATCATAAACCAGCTTTTATAAAGGAAGACCTCCTCTGTCGACTCCATTAAAGCCATCAAACAAAAACACACAACTCTTATTATTAACCCTCCTGTTGTCCTTGGGTCAATTTTGACCTCCTGATCGGGAGGTGTCATTCATCAAAAAAATTGAAATGGTTTTAAAACAGTATCCTGACTAAACTTTTACATATACCAGTCAGAATACTGTTTTTCAAACCATTTCAATTTTTTTGACGACAGCACATAATGACACCTGGGTCAAAATTGACCCGAGGACAACAGGAGGGTTAAGGAGCTTTTAAAGCCGTTCTCTGATTCTTCTGTAAGTCAATTGAAAGATTTCAGAATTTATATCCAAACATAAAAGCGTCTCTGTGGATCTGAGAGGTTTACTGGAGAGAGGACTGCTCAGATTTCTCTGCTGTTAGTTCATTATTTCACATCGCTCTCTGCTGCATATTCTGTTTGCCACGTGGATGTGTTACCATGTTTGTTCTGGTATTCTCATCTTGATTCTTTCTTATTTTTATTTGATCTGTTTGTGTCTTTTTCTCTTACTCTCCTGCTCTGTTACTCCTTCTTTTCTTCTTCTTCCAGCCTCGTATGTGTTCCACAATAGAGTCTTCGGATATAAGTTAGTTTCAAGCAGCTTTGACAGAACAGTTGTGTTTTAAGAGTATATATTAATTAACTTTCTATGCATTCATTTTTGTCTTTGTTCAACACATTTTAAACTGCATTGTATCCTTTTTTTTCTAGAAGTCGTAACTTCTTATTTTGTCAATTTAACAAAGTATAAAGTTCCCCAGAACGCAAATTACAAGAAAAATGAAACAGGCGCCTCTAAACATTTACAAATCTCTCAATCACAGAAAATATTATTATAAAACAGTTCAAGGTTGTGCAAGATTAAGTTCCATTATTCATATACACAAATACAGCAGGAAATGTAAGAAACTTTGATAGAGTCTGGTTATATGTAAAGTGATTTTATCCCAACTTGTTTTTGTGCATTGAAAGTATGCCCGTAAATCACTGAAAATATTAATAAATCACAGTGTTAAAAATGGTGTAGAGACATAAATGAGATACTGTGTGAAAGCCCAGAATCAGCACTTGTCTCTACATGATGTATAAATAAAGCTGTGTTTGTATAAATCAGACTTGCTCAGTGTCTTCAGCTGCTTAGTCCTAGAAATCCTGGTACTGGATTCACTGACTTCTTTAAATATTAAAAATAATCTGTTTCATTGAAGGATTTTTGTTTTATTATCTGAACTGAAAACTTCACTTTTGTTGAACTTTTTAGAATTGGATTTAATTTTCAATTTTTGGAAACAAACTGAACTGATTTATATTTGAGAGGGAAAACTCAGAACAAACTTTTGAGTTGGACTTTTTTTTAGTTTTATTGGAATCTTCTTCAGAGACTTTGGAGTTTGGGGGATTATAATGATACATTGCACAATCCATTATTGTTATTGATATTATTGCTTTAAGAGTCTGTTGTTCTTGTTTTGTTTTTTGCTGTTAATACTGGGTTAATTCAACGTGTAGAGTGTATGTTGTTAAGTGTTGTTGCTTAATAAGCCTGCATCCTGTGTCAGGTTCATTATGTCTATTTAAAAGAAGAAAAAAACCCTCTAACCTGTAATTCAGAAATATATATAATGTTATGTTTTTATTTAACCAGGTAAATCCCCTGTACGACAGAAATATATTTTTCATGGGAGAACTGGCCAAGACAGCAGCATAAAAAGTAAACAAAATACAAAATCCAACAACAGAAAGAAATAATAATAATAATAACAGATGACAAAAAAATGTTTACAATAGTTTTGAATTCAGTTTCCTCCTGCAGACTGTTGCATGTGGAGCAGAGAAGAGACAGACGGCAGGTTTTTGTCTTTGATCTGCAGCAACATTTAGGGATGGAAATATGTTCATTCTGAGCATCTCACTGCAAATGTACTTTATACGATGATCTACTGTGTATACAGTCTAATGTGCAGGCTGACTGTGTTTTACTGTGTTTTAATACTTCCTGCAGCTCTCTTCGCTCACGCCCTGATCTGCTGTTAAATCTCCTCTCGGCTCAGCTTCCTCGTCTGATCTTTACTTTTTAAAGACGTTTCTTTTCATCAAATTTCTCCTTTATCTCGACCAACAGCCTCCTGTTACAGAGGGACACTTTCCACAGTCTCAAGCTGGAGACTTTGGAGAGTCTGGAAACTTTATGTAGTCAAGAATAACACATTTTTATCCTCAAATACATCAATGTTCCTTTGGTATGCTGTGCAGTAGCAACCATTAAAGCTGCTGTCAATCAAACATAGACACTGACACGCCTTTCCAGCTGCTGTCAGTCAAACACAGATACCAACACCCCTCCAGCTGCTGTCAGTCAAACACAGATACCAACACCTTTCCAGCTGCTGTCAGTCAAACACAGACACTGACACGCCTTTCCAGCTGCTGTCAGTCAAACACAGATACCTACACCCCTCCAGCTGCTGTCAATCAAACACAGATACCTACACCCCTCCAGCTGCTGTCAATCAAACACAGAAACCTACAGCCCTCCAGCTGCTGTCAGTCAAACACAGATACCTACACCCCTCCAGCTGCTGTCAATCAAACACAGATACCTACACCCCTCCAGCTGCTGTCAACCAAAAACATAGTTACACATACAGACACTGACACGCCACTACAACTGCTATCAATCAAACACAGACACCGACACGCCCCTCCAGCTGGCTGAAACAAAAAGAATTTCTGATATTTCCCCAAATGCCTTTTTTTTCATTCTAATAATGCAAAACTATTAACATTACATTTAAAAAAAACATGTTGACATTATTTTTGACTACAAAGAGGAAGGATTAAATGTGTTTTCAGTTGGACTTTAAACATTAAACATCTATACCTTTTATTATTTAATTTTGAGGACTTGTTGCACCAACCAGTGTCACTTATTAGTGCTTTAATGTTGCGTCCTGAGAGTAGCTTTTACAGCCCCAAGGCTTGGCATTAATTATGACAAAAAATCTTCTCTCCAGTACTAAGTACTAAGATTTCAGATCAAGTCATTCTCAGGACACAACAAGGCCCCAAACATTAGCTAAATGTAGAAAGTCTCTTTTCCTTTCTCATTTAAAACCTTTTCACTCGGTCACAAAGAGGACGTTTCATCTACAACTTGATTAATTTGTTCCCGGCACAGTGATCCATCATGCCCAGGGGAAGAAATAATTTCCCATGAAGTCATTGTGTCTGCCTTCCAACAGAAACATTAATCTTTTTTAAAATTTATCATCACATGAGGCTTTGAGCTAAAGAATCTATTTCATTCTTCCTGTTAATGTAAGTGATGAAATAATCGCTGCATTTCTCTACACAGTCTGTCTTTGCTCAGAAAGAAAGATTTTCTTCTGCCAAAACAAAAAGATAACAGGAACTGTAGAAAAACCTGCAGGTTGGTTGCCAGTTTAAATTCCACAGATGAAACAGGTTTTTCTGCATCTGACCTGATCTGATTTGGGAGGTTTATGTGCTGGTTGTCAGATGAAAAACAAAACTGAAATTTCATGCCTGTGCAAATCCTTCCAGAGAGATTTTATCTGCAACTGCAGGATTTGCACAAAAAAAAAACACTCATATCTGAAGAATTAATCATTGAACAAACAAGAAAATCATTCAGTCGTGAGTTGTGTTTTATGTCTGCAGTCTGTGTTTTCTTTTCTAACTTTTGAGCTCTTTTATAGATTTACTCTCCAGGTTGAGTTGAGTTGTTTTGGGATGTCAAACACTTTTATAGATATACGCCTTTCATTTTCTAATCATCAAATATCTCTTCTTCATTCATAGCTGCTCTCTTACTCACAGGACTCATCAGAAAGTAGAAGAATAGCCTGGAGAGTAGAAAATATATCTGTGTACACTCACAAGTTTTAACTTTAAATACCAGGTTTAAACTTTTACAATATAAGTGGTTAATGGAAATGTTATCAGGATGAAGGTTTATGGAAGAAAGTGATATTATATGTTTCCCACATTGTTCATTATGATCTTTCTTTGTGCCTTATGTTATGTTTTTTTTTACTGTACTGCAACTTAATTTGTGAGAAGAAACAGATCTGCACACCAATTATACATTTGCTGTAAGAGACTTTCAAGCTCGCTATCTCTGGAAAAACTAACATTTGAATTAAAGGGAAAATCTAAAGACTTTGAAAAGATGTGGGGACCATTTATGGACCTATGGGGGGGGGAAAAGCCTCATGGCAGATTTTTTAAAACAAGAGCTTTCTCTATCTTAAAGTATAAAGTTGCAACTCAACAAACTGAACACCATCAGTGGTTTTCTTCTTTTCTCGTTAGTTCTGTTTGTTTTGATTTTGGGTTTTTTAACCTCTTTTTTGATTATTTTTTTATGTTTGACATATTTAAAACAGAATAAATATAATGATAAAAAAAACATTATTCAAAATTTAATTTTATTCAATTAATATGTCAAATTTGCATGAACACTTAAAGGGAAACAGACTTCTACCTATAAAAAATCACTTACTTATCAGGACAATATGAGAATGTAAAGATCAATCTTGATGCCATAACACATTTTAGACAATTAATTAAAAGTCATTCTATTTTACTTTGCTGTATTTGTCCAGAAAAATGCTTTTAAAAAGTTTCGTGAAGCAGAACTTTGACATTTTCAAGTTCAATAAACTGAATTTCTCCAGATTCAGACCTTTGTTCAGTGATTCAAGCTGAATCTCAGCTTTCGTTGTCACTAGACGTTCTTCTTTTGTAAAAATACTTTTGCATATTGGATATAGAAGCTACTAGCGAGCTAATCTACTAGCATGTTTACTACTGACTGAACTTACAGACGTCACTAACGGTACTGGTCGATTTATGAGTTTTTAATTTCAAATGTTACAGCGGACACATTTCTTACTGAAATGTTTGTTGTGTTTTTACCACACATGTCCTCTTTATTATCTGATATTTCTGTGAACATATATTCTGATCAGAGTTGGTTTTTCTGAGCGACAGAGCTCAACATTAAAGAATTTGAGGGAAATTCTGTTTATAGAAGTAATTAAATACTGAATGATCCTTAAATCAGATAAGTGATGCTTGAATGAATATTGATAACTACAGTAAACGGATGTGAAAGAAAAAAGAACCTTGACTATGTTTTTTCCTCTTTGCTGTAGAAAGTTTGTTGTGTTATGTGCTTCTCCACTGTTCAGCTTCTTTTACAGTAAAAGTGACCTAAAGTTGAAAGTCGTGACCTTTGCCTTGTAGGACTTGGCGGCTGATGGTTATAAAACCTCAATACTGTGCAAAATATACGAAGCACATCAGAGCTCTGAGTGTGTGTGTGTGTGTGTGTGTGTGTGTGTGTGTGTGTGTGTGTGTGAGCAGTGTGTTGTGTGTGTCTGCAAGTGGTTTTATCTGATGGGAGACGTCACTCTACTTCCTGCCTCCATCTGTCTGGAATGTGAAGACGGCTGCCGGCCAATAGGAGCATCAGATACTGCTGCATGCAAGTCACACACACACACACACACACACACACACACACACACACACAGTCTATCACTGCATAGAAACAAGAGGTTATCTTTGGCAGTCATCTTTGGACTAAATTTCAGTTCTGATACCATCAAACCTGACTGAACCTTTTGATGTTGCACAGGACCAGTATGTGTTGTTTTTTACTTCAAGTCAGAGCAGGCAGAGCTGAAATAAATGAAACCGTTATCTTTCACATCATTACATCCACTTGGCAAATGCTTTCGTCCAGAACGACTCACAATACAAACAAGTGCAAACTTGACAGGAACAGAAGCTGGATGTTGTTCAGAAATGGGAACTGCAACACTTTGAAACAGACTGTGACTCACTGACGTGTTTTTAACAGTTTTTGGACGACAATGAAGGAATAAGATATATCAGACTGTGATACACACACAACACCTGTTAGTAGATCAGTTCATTGTTGGTTTGAATCCAAACATGAGATTTGTTGACAAGAAGAAAAATATAGAAAATCATCAGAATTATTCTTTAACAAGCACAAATTCGAAAATAAAAGAAATATGATGAGCAAAATCTGCAGGTGACTTTTCCGATGCAAAACATTAAAACGAGCATCTCTGCTTCACAACATAAGCAGCAGTAGTGACGTTACTATGACGCGTCACAAAGTAATGCGTTACCGTCCAACATGGCTCCAAAAAGAAAGGGTCATTACACAAAAAAAAAATGTTGAACATCGGTCCAGGTATCATCGGATAATTCGTAATTCAATTGTTATTCGAAAACCAAAAAAAAAAAAGAAACGGTAAATCTGGTATTTGTTTCAAAACAAAAAACAAAAAAACGTTTTTGGTGTCAGAATCAAATAATGAAAAACCAATCAAACCCGGCCCGTTTTTGGTTTTTGCTGATTCGTTTTATCGTTATTCCTTTTTGGATTGAATATCGAACAGGTCTGCGGACATTCAGCCAATTCGTTTTTGCGTTTGAAACCAAAAACGGAAGTCACGTGGTTTTTTCCTTTTTTCATTTTAAATCAAAACCAAAATCACGTGATCTATTCCTTTTTTGTTTCCCAACGAAAATCCAGAAAGCCAAATTCAAAAGACCGTGCAATTTTGGTTTAGAAATCAAGTATTTTTGTCAGTTTTGTACGATAGTGGAAGCGTCTACATTAGCCTACCCATGATCCTCAGTGACCGTTGCTATGGTGACGACGCCGGGAAACAAAAAAAGGAATAGATCACGTGATTTCGGTTTTTGGTTTTGGTTTTTGGCCGAGTTTGATTGGTTTTTCATTATTTGATCCTGACACCAAAAACATTTTTTTGTTTTTTGTTTTGAAACAAATAACAGATTTACCGTTTTTTGGTTTTTAAATTACAAATGAATTACAAATTATCCGATGATACCCGGACAAACATCACTGAACTTTTCCTTTCCGTTGACTTTGCAACATGAGCGGATCTACTGTTTATGGTTTGTCATCAGGATGAAAATGAGAAGTTTCGCGACTTAGTGACGGCAGTTTGCATCCCGTCTCCTTCCTACAGTCAACGCTGGTTTGTTTGAATCAAGACGATGATTTTTCCTGAGACACAAACAAAAGAAAAATTGATAAATTGTAGACAGCAGAGGCTGTCTGAGGTTGTGCAGCGTGACAAATGTCCTCCACTTCTCTCATCCGTCAGGTAGATGTAATGAATGTTTCAGAGTGAAGGTGATTAATTAAAGAGCCTGGAGGAAGCTGAACTCTGCTGCTGGAGGTGCGATTAATTAAGAAGAGCAACAGATGAAAGCCTGAGGCTTCCTCTGGATCCTCTTCCTGTGAATCATCCGTCTTTAACTCTTCACAAAATTCAACTAACTTCTCTCTCTGTTTTTAACTTGATTCACATATTCATGAGTTCAGTTTTCTGAGTCTATTGGGTGAAAGTAAAGCATTCATTTATTTTTCAGTTTATTTATTTAAAAACGGTAATCTTAGCTCAACCCAAACATCATTGGGCAGAATTCAACACTTAAAGCTATAATATGTAATTATTCCACATTAAAATGTGTAAAAACAACTAGACCTATGTTATATATGTTGTTGAGTTGTGTACTTACATTATCCCAAATGTTTCCAACAGTGTTCAAACTCAGAGAAATCTGTAATTTAATCAAAGTAACGGACCGTTTCATTTGGTCGCCTGTCGATGACGTCATACCTCCTCTACCAAAGAGTAAACACGCACCAGATGCATACGGCGGCGCTGTGTTTGTCCGCTACAATGGCGTCTACCAAAGAGTAACTTGCACACATACAAGATAATACATCGGCGTTGTGGTTGTTCCACACAAACTGTTATAAATTGACTTTTATTCAGTTTTAAGAAACATTTTCATGATAAATTTAGGTGGTTTTTAACTATATCTTTTAGCCGGAAGAAGGATTTTAGTCATTGGACGTCTGGATCTTAAGTTATCAGAGAAATAAACTGGACAAACGTTAGCAGCAGCTCGGCTAACAGCCCCTCCAGGAAGTCCGGTGGTCACCAAACATCGTCGGAGAAATATTGATTTTTTAGGTGAAACAGCTTTAATTAGTATTTTTAATGATTTTAATCTGTGTGTACGTTTGTTTTTAAAGAGGAGGAGACCTCTGCGGAGAATTGGGCTCCCGGGAGAAACCGACCGAACGTTATAAGAGAGGTAAACTGAACAAGTGTTAGCAGCAGCTCGGCTAACAGCCCGTACCGGACATCCGGTGGTCGCCGTACATCGTTGGAGAAACACTGATTTTTTAGGTGAAACAGCTTTATTCAGTGTTTTTACCTGTAATCTCCGGGTCTGTTTGTTCTGGAGAGGAGGAGACCTCTGCGGGTAAAAACATCCTGAACGATGAACACTGGAGTAATCCTATCCCGGTGAAGCTGGTTATTTAACAACGAAGACAACAACTCCCATGATCCCTTGCTACTTCACACCATCATCACACGTTATGTTTCATATTGCATCTCAGTGGACACCGGTCTACTGGAGTAAGAGACTAAAAATAGCGCCTCCTTTTCTATTTATCAGTTAGGAATCGGTTTTGAATTGAGAATCGTTTCTGAATCAAATCGTGACATTCTCAAACATTCCCACCCTCAATATTTTGCATCATGTGATATAATTGCCTGTGTATATGGTACATCTTATGTATTGTTCATATGAATGTTTGCTTGACGAAGACCTTGCAGGCCAAAACACTGCAATAAAAACTCTTTTTCTTTAATTTAAAGTTCTGAGTTATAATGAAGAACGTGTGTTTGTGTTCGGGGGGTCGAGGTGGTGAAATCTGACTCTGTCAGGTGTATTGAGGCATCAGCACGTGTCACAGAACTAAACCAGAGCCCGAGGCGACTGTAATGTTACACCAACAGTTAGTTTGACCTTCTGACCTTTGAGGGTCAGGAGTCCTGTGGGTAATCATCTCACTGCGCTTCTCCAGTTCTCAAAGGACTGTGGGAACTTTGGGGACCAGCGGACTGACAGCTGAAGGTATTTAAAGAGCTGATTTGGTTAGAAATAACAAAGAAATAAATAATAAAATAAGTCACACTCGCCTGCTAAATGTTGCTGACAGCTGTAAACTGCAAACAACTGCAAACCCGTCAAACAACATCAACCTGACAACTCTTTTCATTCAGTAGGACGTCTTTATTAGCATCAGGACACCCCGCAGTGTCTGTTAATCATTTGATTCCAGAGGTTTTTGCACAGTTGAAACATTTGGACACATCATGGATGTCCAGCGAAGAAGAAACAACACACAGCTGGATGATATGAAAACAGATTGTTTGTGTATTCAGTCAGCAGTGGTGGAAGAAGTATTCATATACTTTACTTAAGTAAAAGTACCAATACATCAATGTAAAAATACTCCTTTACAAGTAAAAGTCCTGCATGAAAAGTCCTGCTACAGTAAAAGTACATAAGTATTATGAGCTTGATGTAGTTAAAGTATTGCAGTAAAAGTACATAAGTATTATGAGCTTGATGTAGTTAAAGTATTGCAGTAAAAGTACATAAGTATTATGAGCTTGATGTAGTTAAAGTATTGCAGTAAAAGTACATAAGTATTATGAGCTTGATGTAGTTAAAGTATTGCAGTAAAAGTACATAAGTATTATGAGCTTGATGTAGTTAAAGTATTGCAGTAAAAGTAGTGGTTTGGTCCCTCTGACTGATATATTATTATATATGACATCATTAGATTATTAATAGTGAAGCATCAGTGTTAGAGCAGCATGTTACTGTTGTAGCTGCTGGAGGTGGAGCTAGTTTACACTACTTTATATACAGTTAGCTAGTTTAGTCCACTGGTTCCCAACCTAGGGGTCGGGCCCCTCCAAAGGGTCAGCAGATAAATCTGAGGGGTGGTGAGATGATTAATGGGAGAGGAAAGAAGAAAAAACAAAGTTCTGATACACAAATCTGTTTTCAGTTTTTGGACTTTTTCTCTAATTTTTGCTGAAATATTGGATCATTTGAACATTTATTGAAATGAAAGCATGTGAGAAGTTTAGAGGGAAAAATCACTATTTGGTGGAGCTGTTAACAACTCATAGACATGTGAAATGTGACCCCGACTACACACTGCTTTTTATAAGACGTCAAAAGACAAAAAGGTTGGAAACCACTGGTTTCATCTTTACCAATGTGTTGTATTTTAAAAGCTTGTTATATTATCCATTGTGTCAAATCTTCATCTGAAAAGTAACTAAAGCTGTTAAATAAATGTAGTGGAGTAGAAAGTACAATATTTCTCTCTGAAATGTAGAAAGTAGCATCACATGGAAATACTCAAGTAAAGTACAAGTACCTCAAAGTTGTATTTAAGTACAGTACTTGACTAAATGTACTTTCTACCACGTACCTGAAGCAACACGACCCCTGCAATCCATAAAAAACATTTTCCCCATAGACCTCTATTATAAAAGAGATGTCTGTAAAGGTCAGTTATTACTGTTTATTTACTGTTTGGTTTTGTTTTCTTCTTATGGTTATATTAAAAGGTTTTAATATTTGTTAACCCTTCAAAGAGCCTTGAAAATCTATCTCCATGTGTGTGACGTAATCTGTTTTTACAGTAAATGCTGCTCTCCGACCTGCCTTCTCTGTACTGACCAGCTGATCAATACAACAGCGTTATTTCGTTCTGTGTGTTTTTGTATTTCTGGTCTGTGGGTGAAATCAGGCAGCAGAGCAGGTTTTTGGTCTGAGCTGCTGGTTTGAATCAGCTGCTGGAAAATTGATTAGTCACAGAGAAAATGACGCATGCGTCTGTTGCGCATTGACTCTGAATAATACACTGTGAACATCAGCTCAGATCAGTTTGAAAGTCAATTGACATTTAGCAGAACAGAAGTTTTATACCAAAGAACCCATTAAATGTTTCATATTAAGATTAAGTGAAGTGTGCACAAAAAACTATCTGTTACCATAATGTTTATCAAGGTAAATTCAGCATAATCCATATTTTTACTGAATTATTTATATCAGTACAACAGTTGGTGCCACACTTATATAGAAAGGCTGCAAGTAATGATTGTTTTCATTATCAATGAATCGTTTTGCCTGTAAAATGTAAGAAAATACCAAAAATACCTATTATAACTTCCTTGAGTCCATGGTGACATCATGAAATGTCTTATTGTCTATGATCAACAGTCCAAAATCCAAAGATAATCAGTTTAATATCACGTATGACACAGAAAAGCTTCAAATTCTCCCGTTTTAGAGGCTGCAACAAGCAAACATTTGGTATTTTTGCTTTAAAAAATGACTGAAGTGGTTATTCAATTATAAAAATAGCTGCCAATTAATTTTCCGTCAATAGACTTATTGATGTAACTTTTTGGTTTTCTCAACAATGTATTAAAATGATCACTTTGTTAAGGTTAGAGAAACATGTGGTGTTGGTTAAAGTTACTACTTCCTCAAAGTTAGGCCACCATCGTTGTCATGGCAACAATTATAACCACGGGGTTAAAGGTTAGGGGACGATTGTAGTTACACTTTTTAAAAAACTGTCCTGAGTCGCGGTTGGAAACAGGAAACAGAGTCAACTGTTGGGTTAAAGCCTCCATCCATCCTCCTCCTCTGAATGAGGAAATATGTCCACATATATATATATATACGTCATCTGAACTGCACCACTGCTCCACCTCACAGTTACTACGGCTGCTAGATAGCAGCTGTCACTTATAGGTAATTTTTGGGCAACTGATATTAAGACCTGTCGTTTTTCTTGAGAGGACAGGCTCAGTTTTTGTACACTTCCTTTGTTTCTAGAAATACGGATATAAGGATTCAGGATTTATGTTTACTAGGGATGTGCAGACAGCCCATTATTTGTATTTGTATCTTATTTGTTGAGGCAGCAAAATTATTTGTATTTGAATAAGAGTGGAAAGAGGCTTAGAAATCCTGTTTTTGTTTTTATTATGCTTTTAATTTTAGAAAATTAAACAAGCATTCATGAATAAATTACCTTACGAAGGAGGTCCCCACAAGTACTGCACTGACTACTGAGCTAAAACTTTACTTATCTCCTCATTGCAGACAGACCTCTACCTATTTATACACCCATAACACAGAGACAGCACAGCGTGTAACGTAGAAGAACTTCAAAGGTGATTCTTGCTTTGCACTTTTCATTTATTGCCTATTTTTTTACAACCTAACTTTGTGGGTAAAGAAAAGGGGAACAACAGGTTATGGAGAGTCCCATGCGAGCACAACTCCGGGAATGATGTTCAAATAAGGAAATGTGCGTCATGTAGCAGGTGGATGTGACTCCCCTCATCAGCGGAGCAGAGGAGAGACACTGAGATAGTGATGTAACTGACCTGTGCGTTTGTATCTGACATGGGGTTTTTTATTCTTCCGGAAAACAAATAATTTTTCAATATTTGTATGAAAGAAATATTTGTAAAAAAAAACAAACCCCACTATCTGTGCTTTGCCGAATAACATATTTGCACCCCTAATGTTTACAGCCACAGGAGGCTGGAACCTGAGTCTTCATGACTTCCTGAAATGTAATAGTCATATGTACAAAACAGACATTATTATCTGCTTTCAAGTGTTTTTTGTTCTTACAGTTGAAGTAACACAGTCTGGTCCACATCAGGTGGTAGAATACAAAAAAAAAACAACGTGTGTGGTGAACATGTGAAACCGTTTACTGAGATCATGAGAACTCACATACATAGATACATACGTACATGTATATGTAGTATCAGTGCAGGGCCTCTGGGTCGTGTCGACGCCTGATCATAACTCCAGGTTGTATTAAACCACACACACATTCTCGTTTTCCTCTCTGATGACTTCCAGAAATCTCCACAGGAGGCCCAGAGTGAAAACCAGCATGAGCTTCAGTCCAGATGAGTATTTACATTTTTTCACCTTTTCCTGACAAAAAGGTTCAACTAAAGATGACGTCTGTGACTTGGAACACTCAGTCTGAGAAAAAAATAAGAGTTTTATTTAGAGGTTTTTTTTTGTATAAGAATAGAAAATTGTTCTTGCACTTTGGTAGCAAGATTTCACTTCTTTTTCTCCTTTACTCTAAATGTCAACTTCTCAAACACATCCGTACATGTTGGAGCCAAAATCTGAGCAGAAATATGCAAGTGGACAACACCCGCAGCAACAAAGATTACAGCTAGACGTCTCTGTTTGGTAAACATTTCGCTAATTACCTGCTTATTGTGTGACATCTCTGTGTTCAGCTCTCAGAACTTTTGTAGCTTCTATCTGAATCTCTGTGGGTTGAAGTTTCTCTCCGCATTCCTGTTCAGATATCAGTTTTATTTTACTTTTATCACTTTCAGCTGTATCAGTCGTGTTAAGTTACTGCTGATGAAAACCCAACATTTCCTGCTTTACTGTTTCATATTAAAAGTTTTTAAATGACTAAATAATTTGGAGGATTTACAGGAAATGAAATGTGTTCATCACCAAATTATCAGAGCTTCATTAGTGGTGCTATTCTTCAATAAAAAACAGCTCACTACAAAAACATCTGGAGATAATTTGAGCTCTTTGTTCAGCAGATTAGTTAGAAATAATACAGGGAGGAATAGTACAAGCAGACACAGAAATGCCATAATGTTAGCGCAGCGGAGCAGTGAACTCCAGCTCTGACAAATGAGACCAGCTGACTAACACACACACTGCAGCACTGCAGCAGATGACCATATAAAGAAATCTGAAATCACAATGAAAGGTGAAAAACTTTTGGAAACAGAGAGTTCAGAGGAGTTTGAAGCCTGAGTTTTTACTCACAGGGAGATTACTACTACATACATTTACCTCATTGTTTGAAACTTTTAATATGAACATCCAACACTGTAACATTAACTGAAAATACGGAAAAAGCATAATAGGTCCCCTGTGAACAAACACACACACACACTGCAGCACTGCAGCGGATGACCATATAAAGAAATCTGAAATCACAATGAAAGTTGAAAACTATACCTCTGTCTCTGTCCTACATCTATGAACCTCCTCCTGCAGGTTGTCTTTGAAGTCTGCTGGTCTGTGATCAGAGAAGCAGTAACAACTGCAGCCAGATGGCAGGAAATTCGTCACATGTTAGAAACGCCTCATCGCACGTCAAAGATCCAGGAGAGGTCACCTCGAACAGGCTGGGAATGTGTGTGTGTGTGTGTGTGTGTTTTCACTGACAAGTGTGAAAACTCTGGTTTTGTGTTTCAGTGTGAGTGAGGACACAACAAACCCTTTCTGCCTGCTCACAGTCAGGTGATGTAACACTTTCTGCTTCCTCCAACTCTACATACAATTACAGCTCACTGCTCCTGGACCTGATCTTGCTTTTACATATTTTCCTTCTTTATTCCCCACTCCTGTTTTTTAATTCAGAGATAGAAACCAAACTGCTACGTGGAAAGGAACACCAGCGGAACAGCTAAACAACTACATGTCAAGGATTTCACTCTTTTTTGATTCCTGCTGGTTTAATGGAGCGACTCCACTCAGCACTTTCACATCCAGACTGTGGAGGTCAGACAGAAGCTACGTTCGTGTTATTTTTTCACAAAGCCTGCTTCACACCCAATTTCGCACTCGAGTTTTAAGCCTGAAGAACTTCCACATTCACACAGACCGCTGTGATTAACACAAACATCTCTGGTTTCATGGGCAGAGGAGATGGAAATGACGAAATCATCCTGCTGCTCTCTCTCTCTTCTTCATCACAGCTCAGAGTGTTTATTGCTCCCAGTTCAGATTTAACACAGTGTGAAATTAGTTTCTAAAAAACAGAACCAAAGTGGCATTTTATCACCTTTTATCTCATGTACTTTAATTGAACTGGAGCAGAGCAGCAGAGCTCAAACTTTGAATGAACTGGACTTGACAATGAACTAATTACACAGTCAGACTCAAACACTGCAGCTAACTAGTAAGAACTCAGTGATAACATCATTGCACACAAATATGTAAGTGTAAATGTGAAAGGAACCATTTTTGTCCGTGTTAATATGAAAATATTATGAATCTTATAAATTTGTTGTTCAGATCCATATACCAACACATGAATAAAATGTTATGTACCTACAAAAATTGGCTGTGAAGTCATTTCAGATTTAAATGCAAAATTTAAAGTCCAACTGAAATTAAACTGCTTTTTTTGTCTACCACAGCAACATACATGTATCTGCTCTTGTCCTGTGTTCGCCTTTTAGAAAAAAAATGTGATACTTGAAAGAAAAGAATTTATCTTTTAAATCCTAGTTCTGTATTATTTTGATTTAATATCATTCCATCATCCCTTTATGTAGCTGGAGACCTTATTTCAATATAGCAAATCTAATTCTGAATAAAGCAATAACATGGCTTCTTTCACAGGCAGAGCAGATGGTCACACTGAGCCTGATAGCATCCGGCTACACAACACAAGTCAAGTTTATTTGTAGAGGCCAATATCATACAGAAACAAGTAAAAACAGTAAAACAGTGAAAATATGGATAGGATATAGATACAGGCAGATATTACACACACACACAGGTACAAAAAAGCACACACACACACACACACACACACACACACACACCTAATTAAAATATGGACAAAATAAAAATGTCTTTAGTTTATTCTTAAAATAGGACAGTGTTGGTGCAAACTGCAAATCAGCTGGCAGACTGTTCCATACTTTAGGGGCATAAGTACTAAATACAAGAGCCACAGACTCTGAACAACAACCCACATTAACTTTCCTGCTAAAGTCACCGTCTTATCTAACTTACTAACTTACTTACTTGAACGAGCCACCAAACAAACATTCACCAGGGAAAAGTCGTTGCTCTATAAAATCCCTGTTAGAGTAACACCTGTAGCCTGCCAGCTGCTGTCAATCAAACACAGACACCGACACGCCCCTCCAGCTGCTGTCAATCAAATACAGACACCGACACAAACCCCCAGCTGCTGTCAACCAAACACAGACACCGACACAAACCCCCAGCTGCTATCAATCAAACACAGCCACCGACACGCCCCTCCAGCTGCTGTCAATCAAACACAGACACCAACACGCCCCTCCAGCTGCTGTCAATCAAACACAGACACCGAGACAAACCCCAAGCTGCGGTCAATCAAACACAGACACCAACATGCCCCCCAGCCACTGTCAATCAAACACAGCCACCGACACGCCCCCCAGCTGCTGTCAACCAAACACACACATCTCTCCGGCTGTCAATCAAACACAGCCACCGACACGCCCCCCAGCCGCTGTCAATCAAACACAGACACCGAGACAAACCCCCAGCTGCTGTCAATCAAAAACAGACAACAACACGCGCGCCCCAGCCGCTGTCAATCAAACATAGACACCGACACAAACCTCCAGCTGCTGTCAACCAAACACAGACATCAACACGCCCCCCAGCTGCTGTCAAGTGTGAGCTGGGATGGGATGAGGCCACACACTGCTAAAGGTGCACAAAATTTGGTTTCCAAAATTGGTACCAGTAGAATTTTTTTCAAATTCAAAGCAGATAATATACTATCATGCAGAGTACAGCATGATAGTATGTTTGTTTGTATGACAAGTACAGTATGAGAGTATGTTTCATGATTAACAAGCTCAGTTTATAATGGTAAATAATGTTTATTGAGTAAATTTGCTAAAGCAACAAAAGGAAGTTAAGCTCTGCATTTGTGTGAATTACTGGGAAGCTCGTCATGAATCATTTTCTTCAGCTCTCAGTAAATCTCTAAACAAACAGCAGATCTAACTGCAGTTTCTCTTAAAAGTTTGATTCACCCAAATAACACATATGCATGCATGCAGATAGTTATGGTTTTGAGATATCTGTCTCTGAGATTTCTGCCTGTTTCATATGTTTCTGTGTGTAACTCCTCGGCTGTCAGACTCCGTCAACTTTCAGTTTTCTCCCTTGTGCAACTAAACTGAAGTGATTTAATGTTTAAGAGTGGGTGTGGCTTCCAATAAACTTCTCCTCTCAGGGATAATGAACATCCGTTTTACTTGGCTCCTCTGGTTGCCGCTGGAAACATTAGATATCAAGAAATTAAAAGCAGATGACTGATTTCCATCCAGGAAAATGTGTTTGTTTCGGGCGAAACTGACTCTGGTTTTATTCTCTTAAACTTCAATCGCAGTGAAATCATGCGTGGAGGTGTAGTTAGAGTGGATTTCTCATTTTATTTCTTAACAACAGCCGCTAGAGCTTTAAAATAAGAGAACTAACCGCTGACAGCTACTGCATTTCTGTTTGAACCGAGTGGAAACCTGAATGTAGATAAACATGCAGTGACTGACAGCTCAGTCAGACGGTGTGATTAAAACCTGAGAGCTGGAAATTAACTGCCAATCTCTTGTAATACCCATGACAGGCTGAATGAACCCTGTAGCTGGATGTTTTTATGCAACAATCACCAAAACCTATTAAATATTAATTGGCAAAATCATGTGGAGAAGAAAAACAAGATAATTAAAATCTGTCAAGAAGAGAGACCACAGTGAGAGTTCCCAGCACTGAGCACATCTTTGATTAATCAGATTTTTTTGGCCACTAAATAACATTCTTAAATTATCTCCTAAAAGGAACTAACCTGTAATGTATCAACCTCTTTTGGCAAACATGCAGGATTCCTACAGCAGTGACTGAACTTGTCTCCTCCTGCAAAGGAAAGGTGCAAGTTCAGACTGGAAGGAAGGTTCAGTGCCAGAAGTTTCACACTGTCAGAGTGATTTTTACTGAGAATTCTGCTTATTTTGTGGGATAAAGCAATAAAATCTGTTCTTGTTTCCCCTTAAAATGTACAAACCAGATCACACAATGCATAAAACACCTCAGTATATAACGTCACAGCAGGGGTTTTGCCTGATGTTAAACTCTTGGTTTAGTGATTTGATGTGAATCAGCAGGAGCGACACTTCAGTCTCCTTCATGTTTGTATTCCGAGACAAACAGCTGATGATCTGTGACGCCAGTTTAACAACGCTGTTCTTGTAAAACCGCTTGGAGCTGTCTGTGTCGGTCTGCACTGCAAGAAATACTTCAACTAAAGTAAGTAAAACATATTTACATAGCGCCTCTCCAGATCAGATGCCACAAAGTGCTTCATAATAAAACACAAAAGAAAGACAAAGTGTTAACAGATCTCAAGGGTCATCCAGTAAAAAACATTGTGGAACCCTAATGCCAGACAAGTACGCTGATATTCTGCAAAACTCAAGATTATGTTCAGTGTCATCGTTTTTTAAATTCTTTCTACAGTATCTGCACATAACAACTAGTCCTAAATACACATGGCGTGTATGTGTTGGCAGGCAGCTAAATGCCTTTCTCTCATCAGGACTCTGGAGACAGTTATGTAGTTGCAGGTTTATTGACAAGAAGCAAAGGTGACACTATAAAGAAAACAGTCAAAAGATGTGTAGGATTAATTGTGCTTTAAATATAAACTTTCTCACATAAGCATAAATGACAATAAGACCAACAAAAAATAGCCTAGTTTACAACTATTTGCAATTTTATTTTCAAATTTTCTGGGGTTTTTTTATGCACAAATTGAAAATGTGAATAAAAAATAGGTGGTTGGAAACACACTTATAGGCGCTGGGAAAATTGCAGTGTGAGGTGATGAAGTTATAGCTATGGACATCTATGAACACACAACTGACAACTGTTTTCTTAATTTTTACTGAAATCTAAATCTTGTGTTTTATGAATAGCAGTGCAGTAACATGCTTCTGTTTATCTGCCTTGCTAAAATAAGAAAAAAGCCACAGATCTACCCTGGAATTAGCTCCAGGAATTAGCTCATCCACACTGACAGAAGAAGACTTTAAATCTGCACAAAGCAACGTCGCATGTTGGCAGCAGAGAAACAGCATGAGGTCATTGTTGGAGAGCAGTTTCTGTTTCTTAGTGAAATGCAGAGCTCATGTTCACCAGCCCGGCCGGTCTTTGGTGTTTGATACCAACAGAAACCAAACAGTATCTCTTTCCATCAAAATCTCACCATGTTTAGTCTTCAATCTGAATTTGACGTTGATATCTTTTTGCAGTGTTTGTTGTTATGAAAGTGAAAACAGTGGGAAGATGCCAGCAGAGCTCTGGAGGATTTCCATAAAATGACAGTGGTAACACCAGTTTGTCTGTTGTTCTGCTTTGGTTTCATCCTTAAATGCTCAGCAAACAAACACTTTACAGGATCAGCATTCCATGTTGTGTACTGTGTACTTTTCTCTTTTCATGTGTAGAGTTTTATCTCTATTTCTTTATTGCTTTTTTAACCTTCAGCGTCGAAGTATCTCTCTTCCCCAGCTGTCTTTTTTAGCTCTGTTTGTACTACTATACTTGTGAGGACCATCACTGACATAAAGCAGATGATACATATATTTTTGGATTCAGACTTACACCTCACCAGGATATCATCATCTCTGATGTGCATTGCAAATAAGCATCGATAAATCTGCATAAAAATCAGAGAACAAAGACGCTCCCTGTAAGAACTTGCCTGAGAATCATCAAGTTTTTTTTCAGTATCAGAATAATCCAGTGATAGTTGTCTGTACATCTCTGGGTACGTTGCAAACAGGAACTACTACTAATAGCTAATATAGCATACTTTTAATGGTTCCAATTTGTTGAAATATAAACGAAATAGGCAAAAAAACCGAGTTGTAGCCCACAGTTCACTCATATGCTGGAGATAGTGAATTACAAGTTTCTGACTTGTAAATAGTGTTCACATTGACATACAGGTTGTAATTACAACTGTAAAACTGTGATTTGGACTGAAAGGTCCAACTTGGTGTTGCCTCATGTCAGCCAAAGTCAATCATTCAATGTAATTAAACCCAAATTTAATGCATATATTGTAATTTTGTCAATGCGCAGTGTTTTAAACTCTCATAAAATTTAAAAAAAAAAAAAATCAACTAAAGACGAATCAGTTGTGTGACCACTGAGCCTAGTTTACATTATTAATTTTTAACTGACATTGTGGGTGTATGCGATGTGCTGTTGTGTGTAGCTTTGTATTTTGTATGGTGTGTTCTTTGTGTTTTGTTTGTTCGTTTGTTTGTTCGTTTTGCTTTATACTGTTTGTTGTTGTGCTGTTGTATGTCTTGATTATAATGGACTACTGATGCAAATTAGCTTCAAGTCCAATTTTGCATGTTATTTGTACGCAGATTGAAGAGAATGGACTGGTACAAGTGTTTATTTGCCTCAAACAGCCAAAATACATCTCTCATATACACATATTTGTGCTGAGATGAAGACCAGAAGAAATACAGACAAAAACTGATCACTGTGTGCTGAAACGACTGATTCTGTCATTTTTCTTGGGAGGACAGACTCGTAGAATAGTGTAACATAAGAGCTGAGGCCCACACGGGTTTACAGTCTCATTTCAAACTGAGTGGAAATTCTCATAAGTGTCATTATTTAGTAAATAAGAGCTTCAGTTTATATTTTGGACTCTGTGTCTGGAAGGATGGAGGCTTGTGTTTGACATGTTGTGTCTACCTTAAGTCTCCTGCTGCTGCTTCTTCTTCTCTGTTCTCTGCATCGTCTCAGCTTTCCTCTGGATTTCTGCAGAAACACTGAAACTCGATCTGCTCGGAGGCCAACGTCTGGAGGAGAGGAGAGGAGGAAATATAGATGCATATGGCTGCTATCAAGGGAAAACCACAAAACTTGAGTTGTAGTGGTTTTTTTCTTGGTTTCCTGATATTCAGACCAATTAAACTCTCTGCCTGTGAGAGGAATTAAATATTGTGGTCGCAAAATAGTCTCACATCTCCATTTCCACATAAATACTGATGAGGAGGAGATCTGGAATCTGATCCTACAGAGACAGACGCAGAGAGGACTGTCTGTTTATGTGAAGGACTTTACAATAAGAATAAATCCTCAGACTGCTGCAGTGGGACAAACAGTCCAAACACATGAACTCACACGTACAGTAAACCTAAATCCACGTCACATCAGACACACCTGCCATCTCTCTGTTTTATACCAGACCTGTTTCACAAGTGTGACTTGGTAGCTTTAGAGTAACAGTAAACTGTCTGGGAATAATGTAGTATATTAAAGGACAAGTTCAAGTCTTTCATGGGCTGATATATTTTAGTAGTCATGTGTAAGTTGGTTGAGGTTTTACTGCTCTTTTTTTCTTTGCAGATTTGCTAGCTGGAGCATTAGCCTCATGCAAGAAGCACTCGTATGAACGGATTCATTCTTAAAAGTCACGTATGAGTGATTTAAGAAAATCTATGGCATCAGTTTTCTCGTTGTTAGATATTTCTCTGAGGTTCGAGTTCAGACCTGTCGTACAAATCTGCGTTTCTTCACAAGAGGAGAAACACTTGTTTGACTTGCAAACATAATCTCTTCATCTAATGACTTTGGAGTTTAAATATACTGATGTAACAGGGTCAACTGTGCAGCATGTGTATTATAATTACACAACATTTAAGGTTCACTGTTCCCCTACGTTCACTTTTGTGAGCCATATTGGGGTTTTTTTTGTGTGTGTAATACTGAACTGTGTAACGCTGTTCATAACAGAGTGAGAGCTCTCTATTGCCTGTGAGGATCTGTGACAGGTTCCAGCCCGGATTGGCAGCCCTCCAGCGCTGCAGCCGCTGTGGATCGGCCGGTTCAAGACGGTTTCCAGGTGACGCCGAGGGTCAGTGTTGGCAGCGGAGCCTCATCCCTCCTCGTCCTCCCACCTTCGCAGAGCAATGTGTGTTGGATGTTGTGACAGGAATGTGAGCGTAGGCTGAGTATGATTTCTCGTTTGCTGTAGTTTTGGGGTCATTGTCAGCGTGTGCAGCTGACTTGGTAGTCTGTGTTAGCCTAGCACTTTGCTAACGCTTCCTCGCATTGTATAGCGTTATAGCTTAGACATCGTAAATCATGCACCCTGTAAATGGTTCAAACTTTGTAAATAGGTAAGATCACTAAACTTCCCTGAGGCAGTAGGGGTGAATCACCATTTCCTTTTGTGCACAGTTTTTTTCCTGTTTCTCTTAGTGTAGGGAGTTAGGTTTAGAAAATGTCTTTTGTTCATTCTTCTGTTTGTTCAGGGAAGAATTAAAAATTGCTTTGGTAGGATAGTTGGTTTTGTTAATTGTTTTGGCCTTGATTCACCCTGAAGCCCAACTTCATTAATTGAAAATGAAGTCATCTGGTGTAGCAATAAATTGCTCCTTTTTTGCATTCATCTAACTCTCCACTACTTTGTCCTTATGTTGTGCCCTCATTCCCTTAGACCTGGGCGTAACAGTCACACTACAGTGCTGCTCTGATGGATTAATATTTTCTGGTTGTTTCAGTTCCTCTAATACGACTACTGACACTGATAAATGTGTCTGCTGGTTTCTGACAGCGGCAACCTCAAATTCTTGGGAACATTTTTTGGAATGAAACTCAACCACAAACAAAGCGGAACAGATCTCCTTATATGGATATTTTAGGGCCGTCGATGATGCTGATAATGAAATCTCATGAACAGGCGACGTTCATCTGACTGAAACCAGAGATTTAATACAAGTCTGTGATGTTTGTCATGGCCGTCCATGAGAGTTTGTTGAATTCAACTCGGAACAAACAAACATCACAGAAAAAAGTCAAGAGGTTTATTAGAAGAAGATGTTCTTGCATGAGGCTCAATGTGTTTTTCATGTTTCGGTGCATGTGTGACATCTCAGGGTTGATCTCCAGCTGTTCTTGTTGTCCTCCAGACCTCCTGGATTTGCTCCTGCCGCTGCACCTAATAAGACATTTATATGGTTCAGTGTGAGTTAATCTGGTGTGTCATCACCCGCTGAGCTGATGAAAGCTGTCATGGAGGTCAGTGTAAATAAATACATAGCATGTTCCTGCAACAAATCTACACGCGACTACTAGAATGTATCAGTCCGCCACAGCTCAGCAAGGAACGCACCAGGCAACAAAAAGAGGAAATTTGGTTCTAAATGTTGTTATGTGCTGTAATTTTGGAAGATACAGACTAGATTCAGCTAACTGAGACTGCTGAAGCCTCAGTTTAGTTTCAGCTGAACTTTGGAACAAGGTCTGTGGATTTTGTCCCTCATCTCATACAGTGTAGTTGCGTTCAGGGTCAGTGTGGAGAGTAGGAATATATCATATATCAGCACATCACTATTGGATTAAGACAGACTTGGAAAAAACTTGAACCTATCCTTTAAACCGGCTGAGCAGGACCTTCTGGAAGTGAGAGTAATTACAAAAACACTGTTGACACATGCTTATGTCATAGTAGCCTACTCTATTGTGGCTGTAAAACGGTGGATAAATCGTTTTTGAGTGTCACACAGCTGTCGCAAAATGACTCGTTTCACTATCAGAATTTGATCCATTTGGTGCGAAAACATTTGGAAAGTCTAGAAGAGCTGCACAATTAAATTATCTTATCCCCATTCAAGTTAGCGAAGGGCTAACCAGAAGTTAGCCGGATCGGCTGGCGGAAGTCTCTGGTGCGCATGCTCTGCCCATAGAGCATGCTCAGTATGCATTCATTCGCCACAGATACCAGATTTAAGAACTAATCTATACTACACGATACTATACTGTGAAATACAGAGAGATTTATCTGGTGATAGGCTTAATCAGCATTGTGTGAACTCGTTCGGCAATGACTTGAATGTAACAGATGTTCATTTATATGTAAAAGTCCCACACTGTAGCTTTAATGAGGAGCCTGCAGTATTGTTGGCCGGCTCTGTATGAAGCAACACAGCAAAACTCTAAACATCTTAAGAGATTTTATTATTCAGCTGAACTGTGCATATGAAAACAAATGGTACTTAGGTTTCGTCAGTCTATTTTCAGAAGGCTGGTCTTAGTGAGACCATTTAGCTGCTACACATTAAAATTAAGCTGACTCGGTTATATCACAACACCCTTGAGATCCAGTCCAACTGCAGCACAAACAAAACACAAAAACACAAATGAACCACTGCTGCTTTGTGTGCTGCTGAAAGATGAAGGTGGTTATTTTATATCTTTTATCCTTTCTGTTTTCTACAGAAGCGCCACAAGGCTGCATGACGCTTTTAAACTTGGTGAATATTACCAGCTAGAATGTTAACAGTCTTTTTTGGTTGTCTGTTAGCAGGATTTCACTGAAATTTGGTGGAAAGTTTAAGTCCCACTTCACTCAAAACTGTGTTTTTCCTCTTGTTCCTTCAGCTGGATGTTGTTCTCTTCTCTGTGCAGAATGATATATTTACATTCATCTGCTGAAGGAGGAAAGTTTTTATCTGAGCTTGCTGAAAATCTGATTTTTAGGGGCCGGGATACTTTTTTATTAGAATATGAAATGAGGACGTTTTTCTGACAAACAGCAACATTAATCACTCATTTAAATAAACAAACTGTATTCTGTCCCTGTTGACCTTTATTACAGTATCACTCTCACCATCATGGATTTAACCAAAATTAATCAGACAGATCGAATGTACAAAATAAAGATATCATGAGGAAGAAATTCATATTGTTGAATTGGAGCAGCTTCAGTCAAAAAATATCAGTTATCTGTCTTCAAAACGCTGAAATGCAGCTGATCTGAAAACCTTAAATTGACCAATAAAGCCATTAATTCACCAAATAACTGGTGTTATTAGTGATTAATACATTTTCTACATTGTTACATCTTATCTGCAGCTTTTACAGCACACTTTATGTAAACAGATGTTTTCTTACCACAGTCTCTCTTCAAACAAGAGAGGTTTTTAAAATCTCACTGAGACTAGCTGGTTAAAGGTAACCTGTGGAGTTTATCTTTACATCAAGTGTTAAATCACCAAACTCTCTCTCTCTATATATATATGTATATATCTCTATATCTATATCTGTATCCTCGAGCTCTAACAAACGTGCACTTCCTCATGAATCACCTGTGGATCATTATAATCGTGTGATAACATTGGCAGGAAGGTGTCACCCAAAATAAAGACAATGGAGACTGACTCATAAAAAACTGCTCCACAGCACTACTGAAGGACAAAAACTCCACAGGGTGCCTTTAAGTTAAGGAAGAAAAAAAATCAGAGAGGATCCGCTAACACTCCACCCATAATATATTCCTCTGATGAGGAGACACTTAAGGCATCACTGAGCTCTCTCCATCCATCCAGTCCTGGCCTGGATGTTTCCCCAAACACAACATCTTCAGAGTTTATTAGAGCTGCAACAATTGACAGAGAAATAATCTTTGACTGCTGTACTTTGATAAATAAAGTAACTGTTTTAGGCATGTTTAACTTCTCATATGTGGTGTTTTGATGCTTTTCTTTGTCAAAAACGAT
The DNA here is from genome assembly GCF_914725855.1 of Thunnus albacares. NCBI lineage: Eukaryota > Metazoa > Chordata > Actinopteri > Scombriformes > Scombridae > Thunnus > Thunnus albacares. Next base: position 2,702,563 of record NC_058126.1, read on the forward strand.
AGTAAACTGAATATCTTTGTTTTCATTTTATAGATAAAACAATTAATTGAGAAAATAATTGGCAGATTAATTGATAACAAACTAATTGTTAGTTGCAGCCCTAAAGTTTATGTCTAGATAGAAGACTGACATGAAATCCAAACACTCCCTGACAACAAACAAAGTACGTGGACACCCAAACATTACAGCCTCTCCTCTCCTGGCTCCAGTCTTTCCACCAGATGTTGGAACCTGGCTGCAGGATTTGCTCCCACTTGGAAACAAAAGCACCAGTGAGTCTACGTTCCAGTTCAAGTTCTCCCACACCAAACTGAGAAAAGCATTTTTTATGGAGCTGGCTTTGTGCTCGGAGGCATTGTTATGTTGAAACAGGAAAAGGACAAACACAAACTGTTGACACAAAGTTGGAAACAAACAAAAATATCATTGCATACTACATTAAATTTTCCCTTCTTAGGTACTGAAAGGCCCAAACTAAACTCAGACCAAATATACACAACAGGAGTTTCCACATACGTTTGTCCATGAATTTTATATTTATATTCGCTCAGATAAAATCCTGAATATGTCTCAGCAATGCATCATATTTCCTTGTGAATCTATATCTTGTTTGATTTGCATATTGATCAAAGAATAAGCATCCATATTGACCTAAAGAATAAGCTAAATCTCTCCCATCAGCCAACACGTAAACAAGCATCTTGTTTTCATCTCAATGAGTCATTTGATTCCAGGATGAGCATTTCAAAACTTGCCCAAGAAGAAACTTTTGGCGCAGAAACATCAATGTTTTTCTTCCTGAAAAACGTCTGAAGAATGTGCTTGTGTATTTCTGAGTATCCTTCCTCTGTAGTGCTCTTCGTAGGTCCCTGTCGGCCTTCGCTTCACCACCTCAGAAGTTCAGTGCAGTGTGGGTGTGGCCTTTTGTCTCCCAGGCCCCTCCCCCTTCATCTGAAGCCCCTCCCTCCTGGAGGAGGCGGGTCAGGATGTTGAGGAGGCGCTGATGAACATCCCTGCCTCTTCTTCCTCCTCCTCCTCCTCCTCCATCCTCTCTTTCCTCTACACCTCCGTCTGTCTCTGAACACTCCTGCACGGCTCGCTGCAGCTCCACCTGTTCAAACAAACCGAAGACATTTTTTTTAGAGGACGACCCACCAAAATCTGTCATTAATAAAAAAGTTTCTTCTCTGAACCACAGTCTTCAGTTTTAAATACTTTTACACTCTTCCTGAAATTATTTAACCCACTGCATTATAATATTTACTCAATATATGTTTGTATTTATTTACCTAACTAATGTTGTCATTCTCGCTCTCCATTTTGGCAGTGGCATAACTTAAAACTACCTTAGAATTGTTCCAAATAGGTTTATTCATATTCACAGAGTTATGTATGTGATCATTTACAGGAGCTTTTGACACCAGAAGGACTCTGGAGGCCCAGGTCGCTGTAGTTGTAATAAATGTCAAAGAAAGAAATGCCTCAACACAGAAAATGTACAGTATTTTTATTGAACATAAGAACAGTGCACCTTTAGCCTTTTCTTAATTTTTTATTGTTTCCACTGGATGTGTTTGAACAGCCTCTGTGTGCAAAGGACATCTGAGTTTCTCATTAAGTATAAGAGGCTTTGAATGATTATTGTCTTGTATCACTTTCTGATAAATTATTTGACAAAAAATGTATGAAAAACAAATCAAAAAACAACTCCAAATAAAGGTTGAGCATCATTTTACAGATCCTTTAATTTTATACTAATTTTCAGCAAAATTTCTGAGCAGTTCATTTTTAAGACATTTGGAAGAAAGGGTGTGGGTCCAAATTATAGGAAAAAACATAGTGTTGAATTGGTTTAGTTGGTAAGTGCCAACTCTTTATATTTGGGTTAGTTGTTATTTGCATTTTTTAAAATATAAATTAGACTGTTAACAATTATAGTTTCATGTGTTAAACTAGACATAAGCATATTCTTTCCTATATACATTAAATTATGTAACCCTTTCAAAGAAATGACCGGAATGAACAGTTACATAGAAGCTACTTTTAGGAAATTATTGAAAAACATTCCCAGAAGTTAGTAGGAAAGTAAGGGATCCATAAAATAAAGTTTCATCTAAAATATATTATAAAGAACATGTAAATATAAATATAGATAAAAAACAATCCTACCTGCAGAGGGAGTCCTGCTTTGGCTCCGAGCAGTGTGGGAGAAAACCACGGCCTGAAAATCTTCTCACAAATCACCTAGAGAGGAAAAATTAAAGACAGAAGAGGAGGAAAAAAAATCAGGAGAGAAAAAGACAAAAAAAAGAGAAAGTGTTGAGGAAACAAAAAGAGAAGCAAAGGTAAAGAGGAGGGGAATGGAAAAGAGAGGAAAGAAATTAAATGAAAGGAGACAACAAAGAGAAGAGGTCAGTATAGATGGTCTGTTTTTAACATCAGTATGCAGATGACGCCTCGCTATTCATTACCAAACATCAGTCAGCACAACACACACACAGACAGACACACAGAGTTAAAAAGACAATGCCTCCTTTCTCTGAGGACATGATTGACAAAGTGGGGTCGTCACAGGTCAGGAGTCACCTGTGCAGCCTCAGATGGACCAATCAGGGGGCAACGTGTCATGGACGTGTCATCAACAGCTTCTATCAACTCATCTTCTCTTTCTTTGTTCATTATCTCCCCTTTTTTCAATCGTCTCCTTTTTCTTTTCATCTCGTCTCTTCTTTTGTTTTCTCCTATTTTCCTCTCTACATTAATCATCAAGTTCTTGATTGGTTATCGAGTTTGTATCTGGTCTCCATTTTCTCTCATTCTGTTCTTCTTTTGTTTTCTGTTCTCTTCTTTTCTCCATCTGTGTTCTTCATCCTTCTGCATAACAGCTTATTATCCTCTTTTTTAAATCATATTTTCTCTTTTAAAATTTCTTTCTCTCATATTTCTCTTCCCAAGTTTTGTCCATTTTTTTTGTTTTGTCTTCGATCCCATTACATATTTTCCCATCTTCTCCTTCTTTTTATTTCTTCGTGTCTATTCTCTTCTAGTTTTGCATTTTTACTTTGCTTTCTATCTTCTTTTCTTCATTCATCCTCTGGTTCTGTTGTTTTGAATCTCTCATTTTGTTCTTTTCATCTGGTTATTTTCTGTTATTTTCTTGCTCTCTTTGCTTTTCTATTTCTTCATCTGTATTTTTCCTGCTATCTTAATTTTTCTTTGATTATTGTGACTGTGGGTCATCCTCTTTTTATCCCACTTTTTTAAAATTTTTATTTCAAAAAGTTATAAACATGCACATTACAGAGGCAAACCAATAATAGCATACTAGACAATAGTAACAAAGGCTATTCTATAAAATATAGAACAAGATAGAAATAAATAAATTATAAAATAAAGCAATTACAAATACACAGAAGTGATACAGAAGTAAGTCCAATTTAGGAAAAAGAGGATTTTTTCTTGATCTGTTCAACAACTCGGAGCACTCAGACTATTCCTCATTGTATAGCTCGACATTCTCCATTACCAGCATGTCAAGAAAGGATTTTAACCATTAATCACCCTCCACTAAATCTGCACATATCCAGTGCAGTGCAATAAGTCTTTTGGTTGTCATACAACCAATGATTAGTAGTTGTTTATGATGTTTGGGCCAAGAGCCTCGAGGTGAGTGGTTAAAGAGGCACAGTAGAGGATCCCTGGTAACTGTGCAGCCCAGAAAGATTTTGTTAACACAGTTGCTCATCTTTTAGGATTCAACCACAAGAGTTTCATGCCAATCCAAGTCTTGGAAGCGCACCAACCGTCAATCGCGTAACATTGTATATAGAGGAAAATTAATTAATCTTTTACTTCTGGAACCAAAGGGTGCCTGAAATAGCAACTCTCACTTTGCAACACTCTAAAATCTCTCACAACTGGCAAACTTAAGACTTGTCATATAGTCCTACAGCCACAGCTACTATAGCAGAAGTACTTGACAAATTAAAAACTGACCGATAGCAGACCATATGATAGACAAGTGTCCATCTTGTAGACAATGCCAACATACATCAAAGTCTAACAAGCCCATTCTGTTAATTCTCGCCAGGGTGAAATATATCCTGTGTACCAGTTTAGAGACTTTGTGAAGTTTTTTCCAAATTGAATCCCAAACATCTTTATCTAAAGTCACAGGTCTCTCTCCCAAGTGCCTTGAGGGGCACTCCATTCGACAATTTGTAAATCTTGGACGCAATAATTTCTTTCTCCCTTATTAAATTTTGCGGATCTCCCAATTTTGAGGGTTTGGGTATATTCACTGTCTGCCCCAAATAGCTACAAAGCTGCATCCTTATCTGCATATAGGTTAAGAAGTCTTTATCCTGTAAATTATACTTTTCTTTCGTTTGTGTAAATGGGACCCATCATGTCCACAAGTCTTTCGATATCCTTAGATTTCAAAATCTCTCTCTTTACACTTAAAACTAACAAGGGATTGAAATACTTTAATCATTTCTCTACATGTTTACTTTGCTTTCTATTTTGTATCTTCATTCACCATCGAGTTCTTGATTGTTGTTTAATTTCTCCTTTCGTTATCTTCATCTTTGGTTGTTTTCTTCTTTGTTTCTTTGTTCTTCTTTGATCTTCATCTGTATTTTTCTCCTTCTCTTTTATTTATTACCCTTTTTTTGGGCTTTCTCTTTTCTTGTTTCTAGTTTTGTACATTTTTTTATTTTGTTTTGTCTTCTTATTCCCTTATGTTTTCCTTTTCATCTTTGGTTCTTTTCTCTTCTTATAAATTTTTCTTCTCTTCTTCATTGATTTTTTAAAAATTATTTTTATTTTTTGTTACTTTGTCTTCAGTTTTCTTCAGTTATTTTAACGGCTGTTCATTTTTCTTTCATCCTTCCTTTCTTTTTTCTACTTTTCTCTCTCCTCTGCTGCTTTCTTCCACATTCATATTATTAGCTATTTTTTATTTAATTTCTTGCTTGATTTTCTTCTTTTATCACGTTTCCATCTCCTAGGAACTGGACATTATAACCAAGTCAGTTTTTGCTGTGAAATGGAAGTTTCCATTCTTTGAATCCCTGCTGTGTACCAACAGGTTGATGTGTTTGTTGGTCACGTCCCATCATCACCATCCCTCGGTCTCCCCATCGTCTCCTCTGGTCTCATATTCACACGTCCTCCTCAGATGAATGCAGGTATCTTGTATCATATGACATGTGATACAGGAGGCAGCAGGGTGATGAGAGTCTGTCCGAGCGTTGTCATGGTGATGACGGCGGTGACGGTGATGTCCGGCTCGGCCTTTGTGTCCCAGACGTTTCCTCCGAGTCTGACAGGCCGACGCTTAAAAATGGCTTCGTGTTACAGTTAATGTGATTCACAGAGTTACATCCAAACAGCCAAAATGTACATTATTATTATTATTATTATTATTATTATTATTATTATTATTATTATTATTATTATTATTATCATCATCATCATTATCATTATTATTATTATTAGTAGTAGTAGTAGTATCTCTTCAAGTTATATTTTGTATTATTTAAAAATTGGCCTTGAAAATAAGTAGTTTCACAATTTCATTTTATTAAATGATTGTATTTGATCAAATTAATCAATCATAATATTGAACCAATATGACACCACTTCTAGTAATACTAATAATTTTATTAATAAACTTGTAATAATAATAATGATAACTCCTGTCTAGGCAAAAAAAACATCCAGCCATGAAACATTAAAAACATTAGTAGTGTTATATACATATATATATATATATATATATATCAATAATTCATATTTGTAATCATGTAAAAATGACAAAATAATGATGCAATTTGTTATAATTACTCATGAAAACATGTATTGTTTATATTACATGATGTTGCTGCTACTACTAAAGTCACTACTACTACTAATAATAATAATAATAATGATGATAGGAAAAACGTTTATTATTAGGATAATAAATTATTATTATTATTATTATTATTATTATTGTTATTATTATTATTATTATTATTATTAATACTACTACTACTACTCCTAATAATAATAATAATATATAAGTTTAAAATAATTTAGAATTCCTCACCTTAAAAAAAAAGAGAAATATGCAAAAATTTCTATGTTGTTTGTGACTTTATTTGCAGAGCACCTTTATTTATAACAGCCTCAGAAAGAGTCATTAGACAAAATACTAATTATAAAAATAGAAATTATAAATCAGAATCAGTTGGCAGGTTGGCACAGAAGGAATGTGCCTCAGTGTTGTGGTGCATAACGATCAAAATATGCAAAGTACGAGATAATACCACAAGTCAAGTGATAATAAATAATATATAATAGAAATAATGTAGAATTTGCAATAAAAAATGTAAAAAATATATAAATAAACTGAGAAGAGCTGTTAGAGTTTAACGGCAGAGAGAAACAGTCATCATAATGATACAGTAATTAGAAACATTATAAACCATTTAAAAAAGTGAACAGTATTAATAGAAGAATGGGGAATAAATATAAATGTAAAACATAATTATGACTTTTTACTTTATTATTAAGGTGGATTTTCCTTTAATTTTAATTTAAAAAGGTAACAGGTCTCATTGGATGAAAGATGTAAATCATCCAAACTTTTTTGTAGTTAGAAAGTGTAATTTGTGACACAACAACAAATTACATTTGACTTTTTTCATGTCTTATTCATTTGTGGAAGTTTGTGTAAAACCAGCAACTTGGATGAATATTGAACAGATTATTTCCTGTGAATATTGCATCAGAGATATTTTTAGGAACTTTTTATACAATTCTCTGTCTGTATTTTATACTTTTTAGACTTTTAACTATCATACATACGTAAAAGACCTCTTTCTGACAAATTCAGTGTTTTCTTCTCCCTTGCCCATTATTCTATTAGCTCTTTGGTTGTTTTTTTGCATACTTTTCTAATGCAGGATGAGGCCTAAATAAAACTGACTTGACTTTTGTATTTAAAAAGTTAAAACAAGTATTGTCTACTGATCACCTGATAAAAAAAATAAAGTCATGCAGAAAAAAGTTTTATGTCCAAAATGTTGTATATCTAATAAACTAAGTGCCTTTTGTAAATATTTAAAATGATATCTAATGCATAAAGCTAACAATTCATTTATTCATTTGAGCTCTAAGTAATGAATGAAGAGCTTTTTTATTTGTTTTGTTATAAAATTAGTTAAATGAGTCTGGATTAAAATTATAATAATTATTATAATTATAATTTTAATAATAATAGATTCATACTGTGATCTCAGAATATGCTGGATACAGAGTTAAAGCAATTAAATTAGAGTCCTGTTTGAGTCACTGACATTTTTAGAAAAAAAAACAGATTTATATACATAAATACATTAAAAGCATCTCCAGGTTTCTAATAAAATATCTCTTCATGATAGATGTGAAAACACAACGTGTCAGCAGGTTCTTCTGGTCAGTAATTATCATTCCACATGTCTCTTTACTGCATATGTATAATTAAATGTTGTGAAAAATGGATTCCTGTGGCGCCTGGGAGAAACACACAACCTTGTAATTTATCATCCTCCTTATTAGTCGTGAAACGCTCGTCCTGCCGCAGGAAAACATTGAGACTCAGACGTGTGGAGGAGAAGAAAAGCCTCACAGGAAACTGATAACAGTAGAGGTCAGAGGTCATGGCGCATTAAATATGGCGTAGATGCAAAGGAGAATTAAAGAGACAAATTTACACTTTGAAATTGAAATTTTGCATTTTTTTACCTTATTGTTTAGTTATAAAAAGCTGTTTGCATTTTAATCAGGGATTTTTAATTATTTTTTAATTTAAAAGAAAATTGCCGCCTAACTTAAATCAAATGAAGAGTAAATGTCCTGTCTGAATTGATCAATGAAAATGTAATAATCTAAGATTTTCCAAACATTCTATTGGGTCACAAAACTCAAATTTTCATATAAAACATATGAATGCTCTAAAATTCAATAATATATATTAATTAAGAGGCAGCATCAGTGTCAACAAAGATAATGGAAAGCCACAAACCAGTGGTGCTCGAGTAAAAGATCTCAATTCTTCTTCCGCCGATGCCACAAACATTCTACATTCTACATTTATGATGAATCACAAACTTGTGATTATGACAAAATCGCGTCTACCTGAGATAAAAATGTTTGTACTTGGGTGAAAATGTGTGGTTATTCTGGGTTGTGTGATTTCCTGCATGTAAAACTTGTCTCATACAGAAAATGTCAGTCGGAGAACAACAACAACAACAACAACAAACGGTCCTCTGACTGAAAACAGTGAGTAATAAATAAGCTTTACTTAGGGAAGTAACTAAAACTAGAATGACACAAAAGACAAAAGCAAAATACAGAAAAGAAAAATAAGAGAAAGTGAAATTCACTTTATTGGATCTAAATGAAAGATTAAAGTGAAAGATTAAAAAAAACTGGAGTAAAAGTAACAAAAACACATTAGACAAATACTCCATCACACTAAGAAGTCCAGCAATCTCAATGTAGTTAAAAGTATCATCAGCAAAATAAGTGAGAGTACTCATTACGCAGCTGAATGGCTCCTGTCAGGGTTATGATTTCATATTTTAAATAAACAGATTATTATTACTGATGCATTCATTTCTAAGCTACATTTTAAAAATGTAGTTCTGGACAAATCTGACCACTTTATACTCTAAAGCTCCTTCATACTGGACAAAACCCCCCACTAACATCTGGCTTTGGTCTTCAATGTGAAAGGGTACATCGGCATTCATTCCCGAGTCACATGACTCTGCAGTGGTGTCGGTATTTATTGGCTCCAGCTCCGAGCGGCAGTGATGGAAACATGACACCTGGATAGACGTGCTAATTTTTGTCCTTTTTCTATTGCGATGCTGTGACGCGCGTTGAAGTTCTGGACGTTGGAGCGTAAATAGCAAGGATCATTAATTATTGATTTTTGCAGTCTATGGTAACAACGTACAACAAACTACATCCTTCTCCGTTCAAGCAGGGCTCGAACGTTGTTTAGTGAGCATTGAGTTTGAAAGAGAGACTGAAGTAAAAGATATAAAAAAGTAAAAATTCCGGGTCACTGGACTCAATGCTGCTTTCTACCATTTACTAACAAAACAACAAACAAAAAAAACAGAAAGGCAAACTCATCTACTGGCAATGGGAAAGGAGTCAATTGCTTATTTTTAGCAGGTTTACCTGCGTTTAAAAAACCTGCATATACACACTAATTTTGGTGTAAAAAGGGTATAACATTCATTATTAATATTTTATAAGCTCATCACAGGTTTTGGATAAATCTGAATTTAGTTTTAGTAATTAGAGCTGTCGGTAGCAATTTACTTTAAGTCCCCACGTTTAGTATTTATAATCAGTATATATAATTTAATGAATGTTTGTTTTTTTAAACTCTCTTCATTCATTACTTTTGTATAGTTGTTGACTAATACATTAATAACCATTATAGTAACAGTTTTTAAACCATTTATGAACTGTTTATATACTGATTATAATTGCAGGGATTCTTAAAATAAATGATGCGAGGTAAAAATGTCAAAATGTAAAAATGAAAGTCAATAAAAGTGCCTCAAAACTCTACTTAAGTAATGTCACCAATGTTTCTGGGATCCATTTTTCACCTGTAATCCTCTTGTTATTCTGTGTTTAAGTATTATGGTACAATATCTCGTTATAAGCAGCAACAAAAGTGCACTTCTTACGGAACTGGCTACTTGAATCACAACTACAGCGTGAAATCGATCATTCCTCCGGCTGGTCTTACCTGCAGGTTGCTGTTCCTGCGGCGGGGGCTGCACCTGCGTTTGTTCAGGTTACACCTGGATGAACAGTCGAAGAAGTTACAGTCATCATCGCTGCTGCAGTTCTGGTCCAGGATGTCCCTCATCTTCGGCTCAAAGAACGCCATGTCCACATCGATGGCTACTACCTGCAGAGGACAAAAACTTCAACTGTTGTCACAAGTTCAGTATTTATAGATAAACAAACTGATTTTGTCACAGTGACTAAAAGCATCAACATTAAAAGGCACCACAAGAACCTTTAAGACGATGCTGTATGAAGTTTGGAAAAGGCCACCTGAATACTTTTACACTTTTACATGGTAGGTAATTTCATTTTTTTAAAAATAAAGTATTATAGGTTATTATATTGTTATTAAAATGAATAATTTGAATACATATAAATATTACATTTAGTGATAAATTTATACTCATTCTTAAAAAATTGTATCATTTAAATATAAATTTAACTATTACAATTACCTGCTAAAAAAAACTGAATTACACATGATCAATTAAAACAAAAGTTAAGTTTCTAAATTAAAAACTTAATATGTTTATTTATTAAATTTCATTCTTTGATGACCATAAATATGGTAAATTGCATTTTCAAGGTATGTGTACTTTACTTTTATACTTCCACTCCACTACATTTCAGAGGGAAATATTGTACTTTCTACTCCACTACATTTATTTGACAGCTTTAGTTACTTTTCAGATGAAGATTTGACACAATGGATAATATAACAAGCTTTTAAAATACAACACATTGTTAAAGATGAAACCAGTGGTTTCCAACCTTTTTGGCTTTTGACGTCTTACAAAAAGCAGTGTGTAGTCGGGGTCACATTTCACATGTCTATGAGTTGTTAACAGCTCCACCAAATAGTGATTTTTCCCTCTAAACTTCTCACATGCTTTCATTTCAATAAATGTTCAAATGATCCAATATTTCAGCAAAAATCAAAGATTAGAGAAAAAGTCCAAAAACTGAAAACAGATTTGTGTATCAGAACTTTGTTTTTTCTTCTTTCCTCTCCCATTAATCATCTCACCACCCCTCAGATTTATCTGCTGACCCTTTGGAGGGGCCCGACCCCTAGGTTGGGAACCACTGGACTAAACTAGCTAACTGTATATAAAGTAGTGTAAACTAGCTCCACCTCCAGCAGCTACAACAGTAACATGCTGCTCTAACACTGATGCTTCACTATTAATAATCTAATGATGTCATATATAATAATATGTCAGTCAGAGGGACCAAACCACTACTTTTACAGCAATACTTTAACTACATCAAGCTCATAATACTTATGTACTTTTACTGCAATACTTTAACTACATCAAGCTCATAATACTTATGTACTTTTACTGCAATACTTTAACTACATCAAGCTCATAATACTTATGTACTTAGTATTTTTACTGTGGTAAAGGATCTGAGTACTTCTTCCACTACTGCCTGTTTGTAGATCAATGCATGTAGATTAAGAGAAACATAGAATATTACTACAGTTAAACTTGAAGTAGTTAAAATTAAGTTAAATAAAGTTAATCATTTTTACTGAATTTTACTGTGAGACAACAAAAACTCATTCAAATCATATCCCTGTTTTGTCTATGAAATATATACATGAAATCAACATGAGCAGTGTAGCTGGAGCTGCAACAGACAAACCTCTTTCTGTTTTCGTGGTGAACATTATGGGAGTTCTTTCTTTATGTGCAACTTTTTACAATGTTGGCATTATAAACAGTGAGTCGTTAAATCTGTTCTAAGTCAGCTTTTTTACATGAAAAACACAAATCCTGCTAATATTATCAGAGCAATAATGAGCCTCTGCTTTACTTGACATTTGTTGGAGCTACACAATAGGGTTTTTTTTCTCTTTACTGCTACTTTTCCAGTAATCATCAGGCTGAAGTTTAAAAGATAAAATAGTTTAGATTCAGTTGTGATTGTTGGCCGGCACCCAGCGGAGACCTGACGTGGTGTTGAATTAATGACTGCAAGGCTGCTGCATAAACCATCTGATAACACTGGAATAACAACTGCAGACCTTCGCTTTATTTTCACAGCACTGCAGTGTCCAAACACTCCTGATGCATTTAAACTCTGCTTTGGTTTTTAACTGAAGGAAAACAGAAGGGAGAACATCCATTTCTCTTTGTCAGACTCTGTGGTCTTATTTTTGGAGCTGAAAACAGCAAACTTCAACTTTTAATGTATTTCAGATGAAAAATAGAGGATTAATGCATCAGTATGAGAGGTCTGATTGCTTAGTGATTAATGGTGACTTTGAGATAAGAATCGCTGGCTGCAGCTCATAGCAGACTTTACATACAGCCATATTTTCACCTGTGCAAAGATCTTTTTTTTAACAAGGGAAGCATCCAAGTCGTCTTTAGTTGAGTGAATTATACAGAAGCGCATTGCATTCACCACTAAAAAAAACTGGAGTCCTTATCTCATAATTATGACTTACTATGTCATAATTAAAAGATAATAAGTCATTATAATTAGGTAGTTTTCTCATTATTAAAAGATTCTGATCTTGTTGGTGGTTATCGATCATCCCGTAAGAAGACAGAGGCATGACGACGCTACCTGATTTAATCTGCTTTTACTTCCTCCTTGATGAGAAAAGATCTCATGATTATGAGATAACAGCGTTGTTTTATCATAACTTATTGCATGCTTTCATAGTTGGTTCCAGTATTTTGGATGCATTACTGATGTACATGCAGATCAGTGTGTTCTCCGCCTGAGCAATCCCAAACATCTGTTGGTTTTACTGACTGTGGTACTTGACTTGTGTCAAATAGATTCATATAATACCTCTGACAATAACGTGCATAGCCTACTGCTGCTTTCTTCTTCTTCTTTGGTGAATGCATTGCACTTCTGTAGAATTACTGTCAAAGACTCACTGTATATTTAGGGACCGAGCCCAAAAGGCAGAGGACTACTGTAAAACAGTACTCCTCACCTAAGGGCAAGGACCCTATTGTTTTTCATGTGTTTCTTTCTTTCTTTCTTTCTTTCTTTCTTTCTTTCTTTCTTTCTGTATTTATTTATTTATTATTACACCACTTAAACCCTTAATTTGTCCCCCTAAACATGCTCAAAAACTCACCAAATTTGGCACACACATCAGATCTGGTGAAAAATTGATAAAATGTAAAAATTAACCCCCAAAGTGCCAAAATGTGCTCTCTAGAGCCACCTATGTAACTAAAATGGCCGTCATGGCCCGTAGGAATGTCGTAGAGAGATCAAACAAAAACTCAATTATTCATCTCATCAAGACCTACAAATCATACAATGACATCCCTGATCTAAATCCAACAGGAAGTCGGTAATCAGCCTTTCAAAAATAAGACTTTGCCCCAATTTTGGCCCCCAAACAAACGCTATCTCCTCCGAGGGCGTTAATAGTATCAGCTTCAAAATCACTTACAATGTAAAACAATGGGGAGGCATGAACTTTGTGTCAAACAGAGGCTTCTTACATCTAAACTATAAGTCTGACCACTTTCAAACCTGTATCAATGGATTCACCACAAAATTTCCTACTTAAATATGACTTTTAATGTAAGATTTGGCCAAAGTCATGGGATTTATGAGGATATTTCACAAGAAGCGTACTCTAAAATCCTCCTCTCCAACTGCTCCTGGTGATGTCACTTCCTCAGTGCTGTGAAACATTCCGCAATACACACTCATTATAAAATCACAGGAGGAGCAAGAAAAGACTTTAAAACTCACACTCTAATATCTCAAAAACAGTTAAAAAAAGAAAAAACAGGTCAAAGTCTCGTGACTCATTTAAAGTTCAAATGAAGTCTGTATCTAAAACTATGTGGAAGCAGTAAATGTTCAAAAAGGTGTGGGTTCACTCACACTCTCCATTCAAATATATGAGTATTTTTCTGTGTCTCTACACACCTGACAGTACACATGTCCATCAAACTTTCAAAATAAAAGCACACCACACTTGTAAGAAATATCTCTCATTTTTAAAAAGCAAAATGATCTGATCCCGACGGGCCAGAGTGCGAGGTCCCGACCAACGCTGTTTGCAGCTTTAATTACAGACTTCTATTAGAAACATTGACTCACAAATCAAATCAAATTTCAAATCTTGTCGGCTTATTCTTTGATCTATTATTTTATAATCTGGCCAATTCTTTAAGGCCTATCAGACACCTGTTTATGGGATTGTGATTATGGTTTAAAAAGCGACTGTTATTCTGAATCAGGAAGTGAACAGTGAAGAAATAAAGTATAAAAAAAGTATAAAAAAGTATAGTTATTGTTCAGGTTTTGGTAAAGACACTCAGTTATTTAATTAGTACTAACATTTCAAACAACAGGCAGCCCTAGTTAAGACCTTTTCAAACTAGATGAAGGGTTTTTTGTTTTTTTTTTGCCTGGACTGTAAAGCCTGCAGCAGATGATAGAGTGACCTTCTCTTCTTCGCTGCAGGGTCACATCTGCTTTAGGCTGAAAAAACATCTCTTCAAGAAAAATCTCACGTAATCCGCCATCCACTCTCCGATCTCTTTAATAGCTTTCTTAAAAAAAAAACATCCCTGGCCTTTTATTGCTTTTCTTCTCCCGACTCCCTGCTTTACTTTTATCCTATATGTTCATTATATTCTCAGGCCATTCAATTATATTCTCAGAAAACATTAAGGCCACTCAGGCTCGCTTGGTGGTTTTCACTGTGAGTATTTCTTAAGGAGAAAGTCATCTAACTACCTTCAAAGTGACTCTAAACTCACCGTCAGGTCCTTCCTGATGGCAAAGTTCTCAGGTTTGATGTCACACAGGTGCAGTTTGTGGGTGAAGTCATTATCAAAGTGCCACACCATGTCCAGAAAACTCAGCGCGATGCGTTGCACCATCTCCCGGGCGGTCCACCTCCCTCTGGCTCCGGTTTGGCTCGGATCCTGCAGTCCAGAAACCGCCACCTCCTCCAGAGAGAAGATGTTCTGGTCCCAGGCGTGTCCGGCAGACAGGTACTCCACGGCGTAGAAGTGTCCGCAGGAGCCCAACACCTTGGCTACGTGGGTGCTGAGGTCCTGCAGGACTCTGGAGAACAGAGGAGGGAAGATGGAGGTTCAGGAGGGCAACGATAGAATATCAGTCCATCTACACAGCTGGTCTGTAGGTTATTATTAATGTGGCACGTGCACAGTAGTGTATTTTTGGTTATTTTTGATTTTACTATGTGTATTTATTCATCTTCATTTTTATTTGTTTGTCATTTATATCCAATGTGTTTTGTTGTCATTGCTTAAGTAAACTAAATATTATTCATTTCAACAAGACACTGAGCTGAAACAATCCTGTCTGCAGCTGCAAATGTCAATGAGTAAGTAGTCAAATAGTCCAACCACTCAAAGAGTTTGTTTATACCTGGCCACCCAGAAGTCGTTCTCTTAAATTCATGACTGATTTACAAAGCATGTGTAAACGATTTAGTAACCATTAATAAAACCATGAGTTGCACCTTATAAACCTTTTATAAACAGTGACTTATCTGATGTCATGGTACATTTTTACCGAGCCCCTGAAGTCCTGAAACATTATATTTCTTTACCTCACATGCACAAGTGGATCAACTATCTTTTGCAAGCAAGACCCCGCAATATGAACATGTGTGCATAAGATAATATATTGTTATTGTTAAATTATCATTATCTTGTGAGCACAAGACAAAAACTTGTGTAAACATGATGGATCTTGTGTGACCAAGATAATAACTTGTGTAAACAAGATCCGACATTTACGCCCAGAAAGTAAAGAGAGAAAGAAAGCAGGATTTGAACTTTTCGCTCAAACTCTTCAGGTGGAAATATGAGTCCAACACTGTGAATGCTTTGAGGAGAAACTGCCTGAAAATGCGCAGTGTCATACTAATATTTAAACATTTATAGCATCTCACTCCGCTCTATGTGATGACCTACATTTCACCTTCCTTAAAGAACAGCTATAAACACTTATGATGTATGACGAGCTTGTTCTTTTTGAGCAGAATTCCCCTTTTCTCTCTCGTTTCTGTTCCTCCAGCCATCCACCCTCACACACAGTTTGTTTTTGTATATATCCTACACTCCATTAGTCACTGCAGCTCTGCCTGCTGGCCTCCAGATAAGCAGCAGTGCGGGTCACCTCGTCTCGCCTGTTTTATTTTCAGACTCGGAGGAGTCGGAGGAGCTGAAAACAAACTAACGTCTTTTTCCTCTCATCCGCCAGCTCTGCCCACAATACTTCTGACATTTCAGGGATGAGACGAGGTTTATTTGATAAGACTTAAATATCAAATCAGAGAATTGTTAATTTTTTTAGTGGGAGATATGAAAAAAGATCTTTATAAAGCCTCAGTATTGGTGAAAACTAAGATTGGCGACATCAGTCAGTCAGCCCAGAGTGAGATATCCCAACAGCTACTGGTCAGACAGTCATTACATTTGATATGAATATTCTTGCTCTCCAGAGGATGACACATAATGACTTTGGTGACCCCTTTTTCCTTTATGTAAGTCATTTCGCACAAGAAATAACAACATTTCTTGTGATAAATCCATTAAATTTACTGGGCATTCTCCTGCTTCCCAGAGGATAAACCCTTCACATTTTGGCCTTGCAGCCTTATAAATAGGAATATATACTGTAAATGTATGCATATACCTCATTTTTTATCTTTTTACTCTGCCATATGCACTCTTGTTTTGAATAATGAAATCATCATCTTCATCATAATCAGTTTTTTGATGCATTTGTACTGTCTTGATGTTTTTATATTTTGATGTGTTTTTGTCCCCTGATACTATAGCAACAAGAATTCATCTTAGCTGTGCCGTAATTTTTCATGGTTTAAACGACAAATTCAATCACTTGATCTTAAAAAGCAAAGTATGTGATAGTATGTTAACGAGCATAGTGGCCTGTAGACTCAACACAGCTACTCCTGTCACTGCTTGAGTGCAAAACCATGAATGGAAGTCAGCATCGTTATCCCCATCTGTACAGTTCATTGCGTTGTGACAAAAAAATGCAGAGATGTTCTGATAGATGGAGTGACGGTGAAGTTGAGGTTTTATTAGGTATATTTACTGAGGATGACATCCAGCAGGTATTTGAGGTAACGACCTTGAACATTCAGCTGAACATTCACCACAATCTGAAACAGTGCCGAGAGAAGATGAAAAAGCTCAAGCAAGACTTAAAATAACAGCAGACTGCGAACCAGCAAGTGATGCGATGGCCAGAACGTTGCCGATGCCAACCGCTAAACTCACTTCCTGGAATAAATCCACTTTTCCAAACTGTAGGATAGAGATAACAACAGGAAGCCTTTACCTGAGAAAGGTGTACTCCTCCTGCTGCAGCAGGGACCAGAGTGAAGCCAGCTCTGCTCTGGAGTAACTCTTGTCTCTGTTTTTCAGTTTCTTCCCCCACAGTCTGGCCAGAGAGCTGTTACTTCCTCCTCCTCCTCCTCCTCCTCCTCCTTCATCCTCCTCATCCTCCTCAGCCAGGCCCAGAGAGTTTCGCACCTGAGATCAGAGGAAAGGAATATTCACTGTAAACTGTGTGATTTTTACAAAAAAACAGGCAGAGATGTGAGTTTGTGGGCTTTACTGGCAGCAAATGTCTCAAATCACTAACTTCCAAAGTGGCGTAGAAAACCACATCGAGAGGGGAGAGCTCCTCTGCTGTGTCCTGTTGAAGAGAGCAAAAGATTAATAATAGTAAATCCTTTTTAATGTACTCTGATTGGACGTAAAGTCGAGCTTCCCTGGATCATGACTGGAAACTTCACCTGATAGTCCAGTATTCCCAGTGGCTCGTAGGAGGAGAAATTCTCCAGTTTGGACTTGAGGATGATGGGGTTTCCTCTCCAGCGCGCCTCGATCACCTTCTTCCCGTTCTCATAGTAGAGGCAGCGCTTGTACTCGACCAGGCCGAGCACACACAGATCCTCGCACATGTCCCCCGTCACCGAACCCTCGCCGAACTCCAGACACTGTACGGGAGAGCAGGAGGGACACACAGAGCTTCAACTTCAAGATCTCTGCAGTCTGCGGCGTATAACGTCAACATGTTTTCATTTCCTGTTTTTTAAACATGAAAATTCTTCTCAAATCATAATGCCTTTTTCTCATTTTAAACCACTTTCAGATACTTTCAGGTACTAATTGATTTTATGCTTTATACATAATGGAACCATTTTAAAGTCGACCAAATCTTTAAATTTTAGAGCCTTTTAATTCAATAAAGCGAGTTTGTTGGTTCTCTATAAGTAGTTTTGTTTATAATTCTTATGTCTCTCTTTATAAGTATGAAGATTGGATTAGTATTTGTTATATATATATATATATACAGTACACACTAAGTTATATATGATACTATAAGGGAACAGTATGAGGTGTATATAATGAAGCTTAATTTAGAAGGTCTTTAACTTTATATATATACAGTTTGCAACTGACTGACATTTTAGCTTTGATACAATTTATATGTGGCTTCCAGCATATTTTATTATCTCTTGTCACAGGAAGAAATTTAATTTCAGACCCCCATTCAATTTCATCATTATTTATCAAGCGTTTGCTTTGGGTTTCAGGCTTCAAGGTTTCAATACTTTATTGCCGTTTTATCACAGTGAAGTGGAAATAAAGTAAATAGTGATTTGGTTTAGTGAGCTCACACAGAATAAAAACCCCAGTCACGTACAATGAACACCTTAGGACACAAAAGCAATTTAATTAATAGTAACAATAATAAATAATTAAAACAACACTCCCATGGGGAGGCTATCAGTATCACAACCTGCTACGGTGTAGTAAGGTGTAGTTAAGGGAACGAACAGCTGTTGCAGAACCTGTTTGTCCTGGTTCTGATACTTCTCAGTCTTTTAAAAGAAGAGAAGAAGTTAAAAAGACGTTTAGCAGAGTGAAGGGAGTCTTGAAGAATATTGTGTCCCTTTTTCTTTAGTCTAATGATGTAGATCTCAGTAAGGGATGGAAGCTCCTGGCCTATTATTTCTGATGCTGCGCATACTGTTTATGGCAAACAGACTTTTTGTATGATGGCAAATGTTTAGGATTGATTTCAAAGGAGCAGCATAAAGCAGATTTATGCAGTTCACACACTGCTGACAAACATCATAAACATCATCAAGGCTGGACTTTGAGTATAAACAGGAACAGGTTTTCATGGCTGTCTTTTTTTTTTTATTGGGTCACGAATCTGCACATTTCAATCTGTTATTGCACTTTTAATATTCAATTTA
Organism: Thunnus albacares; assembly: GCF_914725855.1. Classification (NCBI taxonomy): domain Eukaryota; kingdom Metazoa; phylum Chordata; class Actinopteri; order Scombriformes; family Scombridae; genus Thunnus; species Thunnus albacares. Next base: position 2,721,692 of record NC_058126.1, read on the forward strand.
ATAGATTTTAATACACATTTTCATTGCAAAAATTTTCACATTTATCCATTTAAGATCCATCAAGGATCATAAACCAGCGAATCAGTAGAAGTAAATTAATTTCATTTAAGTCATCTGCTGCCAAAATTTGGGAATCTTCTGTGAAATTAACTGAAATCTGGAAGAGTCAGTTTCCCGTCACTGTCACATTCCCATCAATAAAAATTATTTTAATATCTAATCAACAATGCCGCCTTGCAGGTTGGAAACAGGAAGTGAACAGTGATCTCTAGGGTTAAAGTCTGATTCGGACTTTGTTGTTCTTTAATAACGTCACCTGATTTCCTCCTTTGCTCCTGTCATGACTACTTACAGCTGCTAGAGGGCGCTGCAGTCACTGCAGCGTAAACAGATGTTGCACAGATGTAGCACAACAAGCTAGCGCAGCTGTAAACAGAACAGCGTTCCCACACATGCTCAGTGGCGTCTGCCTTACACAGAACTACTCTCCGGAGACTGAAAACATGATGCTGTTATTAGTCTTTGGAGCCGTTTCTAAACAAACTAACATGATCAAACGCTTCATGGACAACGACGGAGGAATAAGATATATCAGGCTTTGATACACAATACTTGTAAGTAGATCAGTTTATTGTTGGTTTGGATCCAAACATGTAAAGGCAGCAAAACAGACAAAAGATCCAGTTTTTCCGACATCATTTAGCAACTCATTTAGCTGTTGCTTGATATCTGATCTTTCTGTCTCTTCATTGTAACATTTATCCTTCTCTCCTTCCTTTCTCATCTGTTTTTCTTTCTCTCTTCTAACCCGAGAAAGCCTAAAGATCATTCTACAGCACAGTTATGCGCGCACACACGCTACAGAAACACACACATACATATATCCGGTGTGCTGTCTGAATAGCTCAGTGTCCAGAGGTGTGAGGGATGAGGTTGAGGATTAGATTTGTTCTGGTCAGGGATTACCCGGCTAATCCTCGTTCTGCCCACATTCCAACACAAACATCAGTCAGTGAGGAGCTCAGAGACTAAAGCCAGACATCACACACCTCCTACTTCACTAACACCTGGATGGACAGTCACTGTAATGCATGTTTAACCCCTTCAAATACTTGGAAAACTCTTTGAGGTGGTTCATTCAAGGATGCAACATTTAACAGTTAGAACTTGAAAACCATAGATGTGCAGCATTGTCGGGAAAGCAAACTCTGAAGACAAACGATAAGGAAATGACCCTCAGAATCAAGGGGCTCATGATGTACAGACTGTAAAGTCCTCTGAGAAAAAATGTGTGGTATTGGGCTATAAAAGTAAAATGGACTTTATCTGTAAGCCAACGCTGAATTCTTGGATGTTGAACAAACATTAAAGCTGCTTAAATTTATGAAGCTGGCCATGAGATGCTTGATGAAAACTCAGATTTAAACACTGGCCTGAGGCCTAGACGCTGTTTCCACAAATATGTCCACAACTATGTCCAAAAAAATGGGAAAAATCTATTGCAGTATCGTTATAGTTTCATTCCTTCCTCATTTCCAAAAAGGAGGAATTCATATTTCAGCTTCACTTTAATTAAAAAGATACAGAGGCTTAAAGAATATATGAGGCCAACAAGTCCTCCAAATACGTGGTTTGATCATGTGACTCCATAGGAGCGTTCTCTAATCTGGCACCTCTATCAGCAGTAATCAGCTGGACAACATCTGTAAAAGGTATAATATGTAACTATTCTGCATTAAAATGTCTAAAAACAACTAGACCTGTGTTATATATGTTGTTAAGTTGTGTACTTACATTATCCCAAATGTTTCCAACAATGTTCAAACCCAGAGAAATCTGTAATTTAATCAAAGTAACGGACCGTTTCATTTGGTCGCATGTCAATGGCGTCATACCTCCTCTACCAAAGAGTAAACACACACAAGATGCATACGGCGGCGCTGTGTTTGTCCGCTACAATGGCGTCTACCAAAGAGTAATTTACACACATACAAGATAATACATCGGCGTTGTGGTTGTTCCACACAAACTGTTATAAATGGACTTTTATTCAGTTTTAAGACACATTTTCATGATAAATTTAGGTGGTTTTTAACTATATCTTTTAGCCGGAAGAAGGATTTTATTCATTGGACGTCTGGATCTTAAGTTATCAGAGAAATAAACTGGACAAACGTTAGCAGCAGCTCGGCTAACAGCCCCTCCAGGAAGTCCGGTGGTCACCAAACATCGTCGGAGAAACACTGATTTTTTTTGGTGAAACAGCTTTAATTAGTATTTTAATGATTTTAATCTGCGTGTACGTTTGTTCTGGAGAGGAGGAGACCTCTGCCGGTAAAAACATCCTGAATGATGAGCACTGGAGTAATCCTATCCCAGTGAAGCTGGTTATCTAACAACGAAGACAACAACTCCCATGATCCCTTGCTACTTCACACCGTCATCACACTCCGTCTTTTGTTATTGTTTTGATTGAGACGCCTAGCGGCTGAAATTACATATTGTGCGTTTAAACAATAATGATGTTTTATGATGTGGCAGCGCTGTGGTTCGAGTCTGGTTAGGTTTAGGGAAAGATGATGGTTCGGGTTAAAATGATCACTTTGTTAAGGTTAGAGAAACGTGGTGGGTTAAAGTTACTACTTCCTTAAAGTTAGGCCACCTTCGTCGTCATGGCTACAATAATAACCACAGGGGTTAAGATTAAGTTAGCTCATTTTTGGGCGTCTTACATTACAACCTGTTGTGTCGTTTTTCTTGAGAAGACAGACTCGATCAGGAACAGATTTTCTGGCTCCAGTAACTGGCAGAGCGACAGTCGGAGATTATCATACAACAATAAAAAGGATTTAAAAGTCAAGACAACTTTAGTCTCATGTTTAAACTTTCTACGAGTTCATTTTCATGGAAATAAACTGAGAGTAATGGCTCTCTGGAGGGAGGGAGATCCAATAGTGTGATGTGTAAAATGTTGATCAGTGATGTGGGCGCCTCAGTTCATGAGAATCCAGCTGATCCTGGTCTGAATAGATCAGATCCAGCTGGTAGAATCGTGTCAGTTTGAGATATGCATCACTTTGAAATGTTAACATTCACTCTTGTGCAGATTTATAGAAACATCTGCAGATGTTTAGGAATCAAAAAACAGACGGAGAGCTAAATAGCCATATTATCTAAACTCTCCCCTTCAACATATTAACTGTCTGATATTGGAAAGATGGAAGATCGTCCATCATCGTTCATCTTTCATCAGTTTTTATCTGAGTATTTTTTTTGCGGTTAATAACAGACTCTCTCTCTGTCTCAGGCCAATTAACCCGTCTGCATACCTGCCTCTTATCTCTGTGTGTCCTCTTCGTTTCTGTCGCAGTCTTGTCTTCCTGTCTGTCACACTTCCTGCCTTTTTAACCCACGACTCATATTACCTTCTGGTCTAGGTGGTTGGTGATTTATCTGCTCCTATGAGGTCCAGTTTTTAATATTTTCCTATATTATAGAGCTCATTTTGAAGTTTGAGTTTACAAGTTTATTCAAGTTCAAACAAAGACACAAACTGTTAAACACTATTAAAAATAGTTTTATAAGAACCGCTGTATCTGATTTGGCCTTTGAGTCAGAGAATCGTAGTTTCAAAATACATCCTGAAATGAGTTTGGACACACTTTCCCATTTCCTCTGACTGAGAGAATGTGTGTGAAAACTTTTGCCTGGAAAACGTTAAAATCATATATTTTAAGAAGCCGAGTTTCCTGAAATAAAGGAGCAGATGGGGAAGAAAAGATGTGAGTGGGTTGTTTTTGTAGAGGTAAGATTTAGTGAAGAGTTATGGGAAATGTATTTGCCCAGACTATAGGGCAATATGAGAAGTAAGGATAGATTCAAGAATAATAAAGGGAATAATAAAGATGGTTCAAAAGATGCTCTGATCAATTTTGGAACAATCAATCCCATTGTAAGTCCAAACTGCAGCATGCATAACCCTCTTCTATTAATTTTATTGTACTTATATTTTCATATATTCATATTCTATTCGCTTTTACCAAGCAGCAACTTCTGGGGCTGTAAACAGACTTTACAACTTTACAGCAGAAATAAACATGTTTACAGCCTGGTGCAAAAAACGGTTTCTGTAGCTAATTTCTCCTTTCATGACAACTGTACGGGGGGGAGTTTTTTTCTAACTCACCCGTTTAAATTTTATTAAGCGGTAAAGTTCTGCATAATGAAGGACATGGCTGCTTTGAGTGACAGGTCCGCCAGCCGCTAGGTGGCTTGTTTCAGCCATTCGGCCCGCCTCTTTGCCCATTTTTGATTGGCTGGGAGTTAGGTAGCGTCATGCACTGCTAAGATGGCGACGGCCAGAGCGGCTCACTTTGAGCTTCAAAACCACTCCTCAGAAACCAACGGGTGACGTCACGGTAACTACGTCCATATTTTTATACAGTCTATGGCTTTTACATTATTATATGTAATATAGGTGTATATTTATACTATATTAACAGCATAGTATACATTTACATACAAATGCATATTAGAAATATGCATTTTGTGTTTGTATTATAGTCTATTCTACTTCATAAAATAAGTAAATAATACCTCATTTCCTCTTGTTAGGATCAATAAAGTGATGCTGTGTCTTTATTCTATTGTATTTATTACATAGTTTGGTGAAGGCAGATGTCTCCTGTGTAGAAGGTCAATCAAAATGTCATCAGTTTTTGTTTTTCTGGGTTTTTTTTAGTAATTTTGAGGTTGTTTTTTTTCCTCTTCTTCGCCTAGAAGCCTGAGATCAGCCCTCCATCTATCATGAAACACAGAGGCAGCGGGTGAGTCTACTGGGGACGGGTTTGAACGCATTAAAAGTTCATTCAAACCTGTTTGAGGAATGATAAATTGTAAAATCCTGACCTTGTACTAACTTATTTCACAGATTTTCACGGTCTGGTGCAAACGTGTCTCAGGAAACAGAAGCAGCTGGAGGCTGATTTAACAGAACTCCTCACATACCTGAAATATTCACTGCTTCACCTCTCTCCTTCAGTCTCTGCTTTCTGCTTTGGTCTCTTGTTGGATTGTTCTCCTCCCTCAGATAAAACCTGGAAGTGTTTTTCCTTATCTGGGGCTGCTGTGTGTGTATGTGTGTGTGTGTGTGTGTGTGTTGATGGACTCAACAGCAGTGGGAAGAGAGGTGTTGAGAGTAATAGAAGACTCTGCAATTATCATCCCTCCTCCTCCCTTTTGAGTTCCTAATAGTTCCTGTTGTCTCTCATCACAATGAATGATAACCACTACTGTGTGTGTGTGTGTGTGTGTGTGTGTGTGTGTGAGATGTTGTGTATTGTAGCTGTAGTGGAGCTGTTTCAATCAGAGTTTTAGTAGAAAGAATATATAGTGACCATGCAGGATGATCATGCTCATTGGGCAGATTAGATATCAAATACAGTACTGTGCAAATATTTTAGGCACTTCAGATTTTTATCCACAGTGCAACACCATCATGGAGGCGTCTGATGGTCCCACATTCATTCTGCAGCAGGACAATGAGTCCAAACATCCATCCAGAGTCATACAGATCTATCTACATCAACAAGAAGAACAAGGAGTCCTGCAACAGATGGTCTCTGGTCTCAACATCATGGAGTCAGTCTTACTTACTTCTCCAAGATGCAGGAACAACCGAGCTGCTGAGTACCTGAAACACTGAGGAGAACTGCTGCTGTTTTAAACACCAAATATTGATTTACTTTATCTTTCTGCTGTTTTCTCAACTTTGGATCAAGTTAACTGATGAATAAAAACTATTCATGGAATTATTTTTGAAAGCATCCTCACCCACATCATTTTAGCTAGATGTGTGAATGCACTGGTGGTCGCTGCAAGCACCAAAGGAAAAACCAGGATTTTAGACTGAACAGCTACTGCAGTAAAATTCTGGTGAGAAAATGTCAAGAAAAAAGTTGTTTGTTAATAAGATTTAGAAATAAAGTCACAGTTTAGAAGCTGCACAACAATGTCAAATCGCTGGCTGAAGAGCAAAACCTCCGATCTGAAAAATGCACTCTTTTGAGAAAACTACTCTTGCAGAATGCTATTTGTTAAGGACACCCAATACATAAAACACTGTTTTTGGACTATATTATTATATTATGTGTTATAGATATTAATGCCTTGCAAAGTGCAGATAGGAGCTTTTGTACTTGGTGCAAGTTGGAAGAGGTTCTACAAAACGATGCTCTAAATTAAGTTATAATTAAGATTAAATTAAAAATAACATTAAGTTTGTTTTCAGGTAAAAAGATGTAGTAAATGTAATAGTTACTACATTGTAGTATACTAGGGTCAGAATTCCTTAAATTCTGTGTATTTGCTTCCTTGTCCACTGGAAATGAATGTTCAGTGATTCGTGCTGCAGCCTCTCTACACACTCAGGTACTCTGAGTGTGTTTTTGTTTTGTTGTGTGACTTTTCTGTCACAACGAAGGGCAGGATTATCTGTCTATCATCGGACTCAATATGCGCAGCCTTCCTTGTTCTCATCATCCAAAGTAAAAATCCGCCAATCAGAAAATTTTGCAGATAGGAGGTTTTGCGCTTTGGCCATCGAGATGTTCCTCAAGAGCAGAATTGTGTTTGCTGTTGAATCCATTTGATCATTGTACAGAGATAAAAGGTAAAAGGAGAGAAAATGGAGGAAACTAAACAGAACGAATTGAAGTTCTTGGTAATAAACTCGGTCAAATAAGACAGTAGTGAATTATGACGTGTCGATATGTGTCAACAGTGACGAAGGTCGAATGATGCTGCCTTTCACGTTTCTCTGTTTGAGCTGCAGGCTGATGTCTGTGCAGTCAGCAAACTGTTGTTGGTGAATAATTAGTGATGAAAAAGCATTCATGCCTTTACTGTCACATGGGTTCATCCTTGAATATATGCCCACCCTTTAGCATCCTAGGACTCAAAACACACACACACACACACACACGAGCGCAGTATCATTTGATTTGTAGCTCACAGCAGCTCTTAAACTCAAACAGATATGGTTCAGACTTTCTCCTCCAACTTTATATCAACTCACAGCTCCAAACTGAATCTTTTTAGGGTTCAAACTGATAATTGTGGCTCTTGTGCAACAAAACCTTTGAAAACCCTTTGAAATGCACTCTATTGCGTAAACCTTTCATCTCGCAGCGCCTCGTGTCCATCGGGAACAGATGACTGTGAGTCCTTTTCTTAAAAGAGGAGGATGAGGATCGCTGAGTGGAGGAATTCTCCCAGTAGACTCGGACATCTGCAGACTCTGGTCTTTATTGCAGTGCTGCAAGCTCTGCAGCCTTCACATATCTGTTAATTCCCTGGATTTCCTCCGCCTTGCATCACATCACACTCTCCAGCTGCTTCCTCCCTGCTCGGCCCTGCAGCTTGTAAACTTTCCCACCGCAGTGTTTAGAGAAGATCAGCTTCAAGTCCTTTACTTACTGGTGTGTGTCTATGTGTGTGTGTATAAGGGAGATATTTGGATTTAAGACATGCATTTGTGTGTGTGCATGAGATAAGTATATAAATAAAAATATCTGAATCTGCTGAAACTTCAGATAAATAATTTAAGAAACATTTAAAAGATAAACTCCAATATCCAAGTGCCGAAATCCATACATCATAATCCATCTGAATCCTCAAAAGTCTCTGAATAATTTCAGCTCAGTGCCTTCCTTCATTTTTGTAATCTGAGAAACCTGGTTTACAGGTAACCAGGTAACACTGTCTTCTGCCAAATCAGATTTTTCTCGCTATGGCCACTGTGCACAAAACTCATCAGACACCAAATACTGTTTGTTCCATCAACCATAAAACCTCATTATCATTAACAGCAGCAGCACACGTGCTCTACATGCTGAAATGTGTCTATGATCTGGTTTATGTTGTTGAGAGAAAAAGGCCTCTAAAGATTCATATATCTGAGCACAAAACTCACAGAAAACAGGGATTATGATATCGAGTTTCATTTTGCACATGCAAACGGTGGCTCTGCAGCGTTTAAGTTTTGGGAAATAGAAAAAAAACAAAAAAAAACTGAAACTAAAAATGTAAAAATCTGCACATATTCAAAAAAGTTTTTCCTCTTGTCTGAGGTGTAAAAGTTGATGTCCAGATAAAAACAAAATGTAAACAGTCTTAGTGAATAAATGATGGCATTCATGAATCATGTGACTTAGATTTAGAGGGATCTATCAGCAGAAATTGAATATAATATTCATAAGTATGTTTTAATTAGTGTATAACCACCTGAAACTAAGAATTTTTATATTTTCATTGGCTTAGAATGAGCCCTTTATATCTACAGCAGGTTCTCTTCCACAGAGCCTGCCATGTTCCACCACCATGTTTCTACAGTAGCCCAGAACGGACAAACCAAACACTGGCTCCTTTTGTGTTTTTACGTTGAAGTAGCAGCTTGGGTTTGGTGGCGTAAACGCACCTGAAGTAAGGGTGTGCCTGAATATAAATACGTTATTCGGCAAAGCACAAATCGTGGGTTTTTTATGAATATTTATTTCATACAAATATTTTTAAAATTATTTGTTTTCAGGAAGAAAAAAAAAAACATCGCTATCTCAGTGTCTCTCCTCTGCTCCGCTGTGACGTCTATCAGCAGGTCTCAACGAGGGGAGTCACATCCACCTGCTATATGACGCACATTTCCTTATTTGGACATCACTCCTGGAGTTGGGGGTCTTTCCCAGAGATAAAGCTGAACTACTGACAACGCAAAGTGCTCCCAAGGGACTCTCCAGATCCTGTTGTTCCTCTTCTCCTTTCCACAAAGTGAGGTTGTAAAAAACAGGCAATAAATGAAAAGTGCAAAGCAATAATCGCCTCTGAAGTTCTTCTACACGCTGTGCTGTCAAATACAGATACAAATACAAATACTGGGCCCTCTGCACATCCCTAACCTGAAGCCCACCACTGGTACACGCTAGGAAAGGGAAGGGGGAGGGGTATTCAGTTGGAGGAACCAATTCAGTTGAACCTCACCGCTAGATGTCACTAAATCCTACATGCTGGTCCTTTAAAGCTTCCACTGAAAAGATGAAAACATCAGATCAGTGTGGAATGAGGAGAGTGTAACGTTCCTCAGATTAATACAACCCTCTTTTACTGACGTCATCTCATTGCGTCGTCTTCTTCTGCAACAGTTTAATGGGACTGAATGGAGAATTAGCGCCACCTACTGTTTACCTCCTAATACTCACACAATAGTAATGGATGGAAACGTGTATTAATTCAGATTTTCTTTTGCCAATTTTCTGGAAGTTAAAATTTCACAGATAAAAAATCACAGAAGGGATTCACAGTTGAGTTTTTTTTTACCTCAATGAAGAACTGAGTTAGTTGAAGTGATTGATGGGTGCAGTACTTTATGATTTTTGTAACTTTAAAATATATCTGTGTTCATGATGGTATTATAGTGCAGAGGTCCCCAACCCTTTTTTGTGCCACGGACTGGTTTAATGTCAGATGATATTTTCATGGACCGGCCTTTGAGGTGCAGTGGATAAATACAACAAACTAAAATGATACGACAGATACCAAACTGTGGTATTTTCTAAATATAATAATAAACCTGACCCACTGTGTTGCGCCAACAACATAACATGAGTTACATCCTCTCGCTATGGTATCGTTTAAACATGCCTTCAAAATAAGATACACCACAAAAACAAATATAAAGTGCATGAAAAATACAACTCAACATAACGCTGAATCAGTGGGAGCCCTGAGCTTGTTTCTCTGCAACTAGACGGTCCCATCTAGGGGTAACGGGAGACAATGACACCCGAAGTGTGTTGCTTATGTCCAGTCTACTCCGTAATTTTGTTTTGGTTGCCGTCACTGCAGGAAACCCTGCCTCACACAGATCAGGCCCGGTACCAAATGATCTACGGACCGGTACCAGTCCGCGGCCCGGGGGTTGGGGACTACTGTTATAGTGTGTAGGGATTTGGCATTTGGACGTTGGCTATGGCGACTCCCGTCCTTGGATCCATCATGTGATCGATTTGAAATCCTGTCCAACCAATCATCCAATGACAACTGTACACCTATTCTTGGCTGACTATATATGTATTTGCCTCATGTTTTTGTCCATCTTGACCGTCAAGAAGACTCTATGTTGTTATAAAACATTTCCCAGAATCTCTAAGCTCACTGTTCATGTTTTTTAATTCAGTACATTTCTCAGAGAAAACAGGACAGGCCTTCGTTACGACAGCAGGTGTGTGTACGGGTGAGTACAGATGTCCAAATCCACCCAGTGGTGATTTAGGAAGCTCTCAGCACTGGGTGGGTCTGATAAACGGCAGCGAGTTCTGGGGTCTAAATGAACAACATGGTTTCAATTAGAGTCTGTCAGTCGCTGTCGTCTGAGTCTCGTCCCCGTTTGTGTCAACGCCAAGTTTCAGAGCAGCTGATCCATGCCAGCAAACAGCAGAACAATCCAGAATGTTTATTTGGCCAACTCCCCTCAAGCTAATGACAGAAACAAATGGGTACTGGAAGCAAATGAGCACCAGACTGAAACATTAAGATCCGCTAATGAACTCTGGGTCTGTCTGCCAAGCTGCAACATGTCTGCCAAACTCCAACGGGACCGCAGAGGGAGGAAATGTGGTTTTAAATATCACCATGGTTCCTTTTTTCTTTAAATCTTCAGGAAAATTCAGTTGATTATATGTCTCATCTCATTTCACGCAGGGAGTTGAGTCCATTTACTCCAGTTGTGTGCTTCAGTGCAGTTTGGAGGCTCTGTCGGGTTTTAGTTTTGAGAATTTCCGCCGCACACACTAGATTTTGCTGATGGCCAAACTTGCAAGCTCTTGTAAGTTTTATGAGGTGATGTCTGTCACTTAAAACATAGATTCATACGCAGCTGTGTCGGGGCGGCAGCTGAAACAACTGATTCTGTTGTTTTTCTTGGGAAGACTCTCTCTCTCATATTTCCAACTTATTTTAAATGGTATTGTAGGAATTCACAGATAAATTGATGAATGCTCATTGTGGATGTCAGAATATTTCAGTTCAGTTAAACTTTATCCACAAAATTGTGACAGTATTACCCGAACCAAGAGACATGATCACATCACTCCTGTTTTAGCCTCTTCACACTGGCTCCAAGTATGTTTTAGAATTGATTTTAAGATCTTATTGATTACCTTTAAGGCTCTTCATGACCTGCTATATCTCTAGTGGTGGAAAGTAACTAAGTACATTTTGTCAAGAACTGTACTTAAATACAACTTTAAGGTACTTGTACTTTACTTGAGTATTTCCATGTGATGCTACTTTCTACATTTCAGAGGGAAATATTGTACTTTCTACTCCACTACATTTATTTGACAGCTTTAGTTACTTTTCAGATGAAGATTTGACACAATGGATAATATAACAAGCTTTTAAAATACAACACATTGTTAAAGATGAAACCAGTGGTTTCCAACCTTTTTGTCTTTTGACGTCTTACAAAAAGCAGTGTGTAGTCGGGGTCACATTTCACATGTCTATGAGTTGTTAACAGCTCCACCAAATAGTGATTTTTCCCTCTAAACTTCTAACATGGTTTCATTTCAATAAATGTTCAAATGATCCAATATTTCAGCAAAAATCAAAGATTAGAGAAAAAGTCCAAAAACTGTAAACAGATTTGTGTATCAGAACTTTGTTTTTTCTTCTTTCCTCTCCCATTAATCATCTCACCACCCCTCAGATTTATCTGCTGACCCTTTGGAGGGGCCCGACCCCTAGGTTGGGAACCACTGGACTAAACTAGCTAACTGTATATAAAGTAGTGTAAACTAGCTCCACCTCCAGCAGCTACAACAGTAACATGCTGCTCTAACACTGATGCTTCACTATTAATAATCTAATGATGTCATATATAATAATATATCAGTCAGAGGGACCAAACCACTACTTTTACTGCAATACTTTAACTACATCAAGCTCATAATACTTATGTACTTTTACTGCAATACTTTAACTACATAAAGCTCATGATACTTATGTACTTTTACTGCAATACTTTAACTACATCAAGCTCATAATACTTATGTACTTTTACTGTAGTAGGATTTTAAATGCAGGACTTTTAGTTGTAATGGAGTATTTTTGCATTGCTCTATTGGTAATTTACTGAAGTAAAGGATCTGAGTACTTCTTCCAGCACTGTGTATCTCTGACCTCTCAGTACGAGCTGGTACGTACTCTGAGGTCTTTTATCTGATGGCTGTAAACTGGAGGGAACAGTGTTTGCAGAGTGTTTGCAGTTGGGATCTGGAGGCTCTGGAACAATCTGCCTGAGGAAACCAGGTCGGCTGAGTCAGCAGTTTCTTTTAAGTCTCTACTTGAAACATACTTTCATCTGAAACTTTCCTGATTTTACTTGAGTTTAGTGTCTTTTATTTCTGTTTTTATTTCTTTAAAATTTTCTCTTATTTTATTCAACTTAAACTAAATTGATCTGTTTTTTTAGAATCTGATGATTTTATGATTTGTCGGTTTTGTAACGTGGATTTTGAAAAGTTCTCTGTAAATAAAGATTATTATTGTTATTATTACCATACAGCTAGTTTATTTGACATGCCTTTCCCATAGCTTGAACATCTGCAAATATTGTATGAAAAATAATCTTAAAAACATTTGTTTGTGTTTGAGTGGTTACTATGTAGATTCATATTTTACATTTAACATGAGGTAAATATAACAGCAGGCTTGCTTTCTTTCTTCCTTTCATTCATTTTATTTTATTCCTATCGTTTCTTACTTTTATTTTGATTTTCCTGTGTTAATTTCTTTCTTCGTGTCTTTTCTTATGTCTTCATCGTCCTTTCTTAATGTTCTAAACTTTCCACTTTCCTGCTTTTAACTTCCCTACTTTTCTGCCATGTTTTCCTACTTTCCCACCTCCTGATTTTCCTCCCTCCCCCCCCCCCCCCCCCCCCCCCCCCCGATCATTTTTCTGTCTTTCCATCTTTCCTTTCCTTTCCTCCTTTTCTTAATCTTTCTTTCCTCCTTTCTTTTATTTTCTATTCTGTTTCCTTCCTGCTATTAATACTTTAACTTCAGTTAAAGGGTTTTTTCTTCAGAAGGTAGAGAGCAGCCACAGAAAGCTGAGACGTTTCGGACGGTCTCATTCACATTGAAAGGCGGCCTTTGTTGTTCGGCTCTCACCATTACATTCCATAATGGTAAAGCCCGAACACACGAGGAACATTAAGACGCCTTAATGACATTCCTGTGTGTATTGAGCCCAAAGGCTGCAGCAACAGGAGCAGCAGCAGCAGCAGACTGAGCGACGGCTGAAACCGAGCTCCAGCAGTTTTTGTAGAAAATTCCTGAAAACCTTTTGTCTGAATCTGTCGTAATTATAAAAGTTTTTTTTCAAGAATTAGGAGCCTGAAGCATTTTACTGGAAACTATCAAAGCAAATTAAAATAATCTCCAGCAGCGCAGTGAAACATTTCAGTGAATTTGAAAGACAGTTTTCCTCAAATTAAAAGAAACTGATGCTTCTTCTTTTTTAAAGTACAGCAGCTGCAGCCCTGAGCTGCTGAAGTGCTTTTCAAGGTTGGAGTTTTCTAAAATTTAAAGAACCTGAATGATAAATGAGAGATTTTTTTTTTTTTTCCTTCAAATTAGACAGAAGGCATTTTGGAAATTCGCTCCTCAAATGTAGCTGCAGTGTATAAACTGAGAAATGCCAAAAAAATAAATGCACTTTGACATAATATGTGTCTTTGTGGTGTTGGATATTGTTGGCTAGCAACAGACTGCCATTAATCCTTATGTATTTCAACTCTTTCTAATGTTGTCATATTTGCATTTTTTAGATTGTTTTTACATGTGTAAATTAATTGTATATGTGTACTTGTCGCCTGCCTCAAATTGCCCCTTGAGGGAAGAATAAAATATTTTGAATTGAACTGAATAAAGCAGGAGGTTATCTTTTATTTCTGTAACTTCATTATTAGAATTTTCCATTGCAGTAACAGACACGGCACTGAGAAGTAGTGTCATTTTTTGGTATCTCATCAATTTTTGGGTATAATTGAAAGGTGACATTAATGTAGTATAATGCTGTTTCAAGTAGTGAAAACTATCAAATAAAGAAAATGGCAAAACTGAATATCTGGTCAGTTTAATAAGCTTGTTTTCTTTGATCCAAAACTTTCTGATTCGTCTGCCCTCAGTATGTGTGAAGATGCACAGCTAAAAACACGTCCAATAAAAGTAAAGACAGCATTTGGCCTCTGAAAGTTTTAACTGGAGGTGATTATGAAGCTGTGAAAACAGTATTGGATGACAAATTCAATATTTAGATCAATAAAAAAAATAAACTGGACTCATAAAAGTAGAATAACTGTCAAATAAGGTTCATCCTGACAGGCAGAAAGTGTCAACAGTGAAAGATCAGCTTTACATCCACATCTGAAGTACAAAATCAAGTTAACATACAGTTTAGGGTCCACAAGAGTAAAAGTAAAGAGTAAAATACAGTAAAGTAACAGTCTAATATTAGCAACACAGTAGCCTCAGACAGCTAGTATGATAGCTAGCTTGGTTAGCAGTAAACAGCTAAATTAACAAATCAACAATTAGCAGCTCTGTGAGGCTAAACTATACACAGCAGCCATTTCAACCAAATCTGTGCATTAGATTGCTCACTGAGTGTATTTATACATGTTACAAATATGTTTTTACTTGTTTGTTTGTTTTTATTTTGTTGTTGTTGTCCCCACCACTTGTGAAACCAAAGTTAAACCATTGTGGCAAACACAAAGGAAGGAGTGCTAGAGGAAATTAAATTTCCCATGAGGATCAACAGCAACAATCACATTACTGTATGTAAAAAGCATCTCCGTCAGCCTCAGCTCTTAAACAGTTGACAAGGAGTGATTTATCACTAACGACAGAAGATCAAAGGTCAAGTGCAGTAATGTATAGTATCCCCACAAGCCTGGAGTGTGAATCAACACTTCATAACTGCTCTTGTTGTGCTGAGCAGGCTCAGAGGTCCAAGAACAATAGTGTGATTTTTACAGCCTGTGGGAAGCATAAAGTGTGGGCTGAATGGCTTGTATTCAACACTGCATGTGCACAATGTATATCTCTGCACACACACACACACACACACACAGCGTAGGTGGACCAGTTGACCTGGGGTCAGTTCACTGGAAGTGTAGGCTGATCTCACAGCTGGTGAGTCCACAACCGCAGGTCACAACACAGTCTGCACCACTGTTTCCTTGCTAATGAACACCCACAAGACACACACACACACACACACAGACACACAGACACACACACACACACACACACACACACACACATACACACCCTTTTCTGTTAAATGCACACATAAACACTGAGTGTTTTGGCAGCAGTTAGCCTCCATAATGAGCCAGCGAGCAGGTGATTGTTCTTTACAGATGTTGACTTAATAAAGCACTAAACACTGTGGCCAGCTTGTGGGCGACTACACTCATCTGTCAGCTGATAAACAGCAGCTCTCACACAGATTTCACTCTTTTCAATTGTGTTGGAACGTGAATGACTTGGAGAAGAAGTACAAAGAAGGAAAAAGGCTGCTGAGGAGCCTGACGCTGAAGCACCTTAAAGTGTCGTAGACGGCTGCTAGCTGCTCCAACTGACTCCCATTCAGAAAGTCTCAACAGAAATACTAAGTCAGGCATTTTTTTCAGGAAGCTATTCTGGTCTCAATTCAGGCCCTCTAATAAGTGTGCTGGTGGTCGTTTTGGAAATTATTGCTCCATTAATAGGATTTGAAGACTTATAGCAGCTTTGATGTCTGCTGTGTGGGTGTTGATTGACAGCTGTGATTGACGGTTGGCTCCCGGATTCACACTGAGTCGAACTATTGTTGCAATATTTCACTAAGTTTAATGTTACCTGATACCTGCCCTGCTAGCACAATCTACCTAAAGTAGCTAATGTTAGCCCAAGTGTGCAGTGCTCAGTTTTCCCAGTAAGCTAGCATTAGCTTGGGTTCTGGCTCCAAACAGAAAAGATGGCGCCAACCAGAAGCTGCAACTCTGGGCTTCAAACCAGCTTCAACGGGTGACGTCACACCTCGCCATGTAGATCTTTATATACAGTGTTTCAGGCCAAGAGGGTTCTGGTATGTAAAGTATGTTTCACATGTCGAGATCAGACTACATGATACATGAGTCTTAGAGTGATGAATTCTTGCTGTGGCTGGCTGAGATTCATGCAGTGTTGCCACCTTAGTGACTTTCTTGCTTGATATGGCGACTTTTAAGACCCTTTTAACAACTTTTTTTCAAAAAAGCACCTAGAAGCAAATGTAGCAACTTTTTGGGCAGACCTTTATACTTTGCTTGCGTGTGATGGCTCCTTCTCTACTTTTATGACGTTTTTTTGCACCAGCCTCTGCAGAGTTCAAACCGTTTTGTTGCAGCCAAATGTGCAGTCGTATGCAGACAGACTCCAGACACCGTACTGTTGCTGGCTGATAAATCAGTCATCCATTAAAGCGTGATGATGGACACTGAAATGTCACCGTGCAGAGCAAAAGTCAACGTCTCTCTCTCTCAGTCACGACAGTCTCTGTGATTGTCAAGTGAACTGAAATGCCTGTGGTCAAACAGCATGTTGAGACTCAGCCTGAAGTTGAGTGTCAGGGTGTTTACCATGAACCCGTAGGCATAAACTTACACTGCCAGAGCACGCCTCTGTGTTGAAAATAAAAATAAACCCAATAAAATATAACTCTGATGCTGCCAACAAGCCTGCATGTGAACACTCAGTCACACACACATATAATATACAAATCACATCGTTTATCTAAAACACTGATTAGCTGCCATCTCTCCCTGCAGACTGCATATCTGACTAATTATAGTAATTAAAACATGACCAAGGGCTATTTCAATGGCAGTTAAAGCAGGCATAAAACACTCATGTTGAGATATAAAGTTAGTATATTTATATAAATAGAATTGTTATGTATAACAGTATTGGGCCAGTGATTTTGGCCTAAATGTTTAGCCTAAAAGAAAGACACATTTAGGGATTATTTCACATTTTTGAATAACATATTAAAGAGGCAGACAGCATACAGCACTTCAAAATAGAGTTGCAACGATTAGACGATAAAGGAGAGGCTGTCTGGAAGGAAGGAAATCAGTCTAAAAGCTGATAAATTAATGGAAATATACATGATTTGTAGTTAATGGGCTGAAACCACATGTATGACCCTTTAAAAACAGGAATGATTTAGGAAAAATAATATTTATCTAGCAGCTCTGGTAGCTGCAGAGACATTGTTCTGCAGAAAGTTAAAGCAGCTCCAGACGGAAACAGACTCCTACACTAACACACTTCACACAGAGCAGCTGCCTCATTCATTCAGCTACAGGTTTGTTGTTTTAGCGTCGTATAGTGAGGGTGAATATTTCATGAACCGTATAATAGTTTGAGACAATGATGCAATCAGAGAGCCGGAGCGGCCTTGTGCTGAGTCATGTTTTTGGCCGCAGCCTTTCAAACCCGTCAAAACTCACATTCATCCTCACAGAGACACTCCTGCTCTCAGACTGAGCTTAAAGAGAGCGTGATGAAGAGATGGGACGCATTCAAATATGAACACAGACCACACACACACACAGTCTACTAACAAAAGGCTGATTCTGAAGACAGCATGAAAATGATGTCTATCTGTTAGAACCACCGAGGTGATTTTGATCTATGATTCTGTATGCAAACATACAAACACTTTTTGAGATATGACTCTGCACGACGCTGGGTATCAAACCTAAAAAAAAGAAGAAAGCTTTATTGTTTAAGCTTCCAAACTACCTCATATCTCTTCTCACATTTGAATCCTCAGCCTGGTTGCCAGAATAAAACGTTGGCATTATACGTTTCTGCAAACCACAGAAACGTTGAATATCTATGTTTCAACACGTGACATACGTAGCATATCAACATTTCTACAAAACGTAACATATTAACATTTCTACAAAACGTATCATATCAACATTTCTACAAAACGTATCATATCAACATTTCTACAAAACGTAACGTATCAACATTTCTACAAAATGTAGCGTATCAACATTTCTACAAAATGTAGCGTATCAACAATTCTACAAAACATAGCGTATCAACATTTCTACAAAACGTAGCGTATCAACATTTCTACAAAACATAGCATATCAACATTTCTACAAAATGTAGCGTATCAACATTTCTACAAAACGTAGCGTATCAACATTTCTACAAAACCTAGCGTATCAACACTTCTACAAAACGTAGCGTATCAACATTTCTACAAAACATAGCGCATCAACAATTCTACAAAACGTAGCATATCAACATTTCTACAAAACGTAGCGTATCAACATTTCTACAAAACCTAGCGTATCAACACTTATACAAAACGTAGCGTATCAACATTTCTACAAAACATAGCGCATCAACAATTCTACAAAACATAGCATATCAACATTTCTACAAAACCTAGCGTATCAACATTTCTACAAAACGTAGCGTATCAACATTTCTACAAAATGTAGCGTATCAACATTTCTACAAAACGTATCGTATCAACATTTCTACAAAATGTAGCATATCAACATTTCTACAAAACGTATCGTATCAACATTTCTACAAAATGTAGCGTATCAACATTTCTACAAAATGTAGCGTATCAACATTTCTACAAAACGTAGCGTATCAACATTTCTACAAAATGTAGCGTATCAACATTTCTACAAAATGTAGCGTATCAACAATTCTACAAAACATAGCGTATCAACATTTCTACAAAACGTAGCGTATCAACATTTCTACAAAACATAGCATATCAACATTTCTACAAAATGTAGCGTATCAACATTTCTACAAAACGTAGCGTATCAACATTTCTACAAAACCTAGCGTATCAACACTTCTACAAAACGTAGCGTATCAACATTTCTACAAAACATAGCGCATCAACAATTCTACAAAACGTAGCATATCAACATTTCTACAAAACGTAGCGTATCAACATTTCTACAAAACCTAGCGTATCAACACTTATACAAAACGTAGCGTATCAACATTTCTACAAAACATAGCGCATCAACAATTCTACAAAACATAGCATATCAACATTTCTACAAAACCTAGCGTATCAACATTTCTACAAAACGTAGCGTATCAACATTTCTACAAAATGTAGCGTATCAACATTTCTACAAAATGTAGCGTATCAACATTTCTACAAAATGTAGCATATCAACATTTCTACAAAACGTATCGTATCAACATTTCTACAAAATGTAGCGTATCAACATTTCTACAAAATGTAGCGTATCAACATTTCTACAAAACGTAGCGTATCAACATTTCTACAAAACGTTTCGTATCAACATTTCTACAAAACGTTTCGTATCAACAATTCTACAAAACGTAGCGTATCAACATTTCTACAAAATGTAGCGTATCAACATTTCTACAAAATGTAGCATATCAACATTTCTACAAAACGTATCGTATCAACATTTCTACAAAATGTAGCGTATCAACATTTCTACAAAATGTAGCGTATCAACAATTCTACAAAACGTAGCGTATCAACATTTCTACAAAATGTAGCGTATCAACATTTCTACAAAACGTATCGTATCAACATTTCTACAAAACGTTTCGTATCAACAATTCTACAAAACGTAGCATATCAACAATTCTACAAAACGTATCGTATCAACAATTCTACAAAACGTAGCGTATCAACAATTCGACAAAACGTAGCATATCAACAATTCTACAAAACATAGCATATCAACATTTCTACAAAACGTAGCGTATCAACATTTCTACAAAACGTAGCGTATCAACATTTCTACAAAATGTAGCGTAACTGCATTTCTACAAAACGTAGCATATCAACATTTCTACAAAACATAGCATATCAACATTTCTACAAAACATAACGTATCAACATTTCTACAAAACATAACGTATCAACATTTCTACAAAACATACATCTACAAAAGGTTTCAGAAATGTAAGATATCCTTTTGGTTCTTGTACCAAAACTTATTTTCAAAGGCTGATATTTTCAAACTATCTCGAGCTATCCATCTCATTCTCTGACCCGAACTTACAAACAAGTTGATAAGAAAACTTGTTTTACCCAGAAAATTACAGCAGTATTAATAATAATTTAATGCTGAACTACAGATTAAAAGACTTGTTTGGATGTAAGAGTATTGTATAAAGTGAAGATCTAAATGTGGCATGACGTTCAGACGCAGCTCTGCCGTTTGAACACGGAGCTCAAAGAGACTGTTTTGGGGTCAGCCGTAGCTTCAGAGAGAATAGCAGAGCCTTGTTGACGTTGTTCAGGCAGCTTTATTGTGACCCTGCAGGCCTCCTCGTTGGTATGCAGCTCTCATCTCAAACACTGCTGCTCGCTCTTTTTAAGTGTCTTTGTTCTTATCTGTCCTCTCGTCTCTCTGTCTGTCCCTCTCTGACCTTCTGTTCTCCCTGCCTCTCTTCTGCTCTCCAAGCAGCAGACGTGGTTGAATACAGATCAAGAAACCGTGGCGTTATTTGGATTATTGTGCTGAAGAGGAGGAAACTAACAAAATTACATGTACTCAAGTCATGTAATTGAGTACAGTTTTAAGTTTTAGGTTCACTTTAATGGAGTTCAATTGGCAACATGTTAAAACACAGTGTAATTCCATTGTAAGAATTAGGTACCAATAAAATACTTACTTACTTATGTATGTACAGTGGAAAAAGAACAGGATTATGAGACAAAGGGGGTAACAATATTGCATTTTGGAGGAATGGAGGAGTTATTGAAGAGCATAAAATATACAGGTTACGTTCTGAAAACGATGACAAGTGTTCTCAATAATCAGGTTTCCATCCAAATGTAGAGCAAATATTAACCAAACTTCCAGAAAACTGGCAAAAGAAAATTCAAATTAATGTTTGCTTCTACCCACTAATACTCACTGTTATAAAAAATGATGATTACACTGTGTATGAGTGTTACTATTTTATCTAGATCATGATGAATTGTTCCTGTCTTGTACTGCAACTCTGCAACATCAGCAGACTTTATCAGCTGAGGTTAAAGGAAGTTCAGTTTTATATTTGTAAAGAAGAAGATGTAGAAATTAAAATTCGTTGGAGACAAGGTGAGACATGTTATCTGGGGGTCACTTGGGCAAGATGGCTCCTGGACAGGAGAACTGAAAACAGACATGATGTTATCTATAAGTCTATATTTGATAGATTAAGAAAAGAACTGTAATAAAACCCTGTTGTAGGCGCTCCACTGGGAGCCTTTTTCTTTGTAACCTCATCCTGTGTGTTGCATTGTGAAATGCTCCTTCTTGTACAAGAAAATGTACAAGAAGGAATCTTGATACTTCGGCTCCGGCCTCTATTGTTTAATAGTCATTAAGAAGAAATTTTTTTAACACTCACACTTGTGTGAATATTAGCAGATAAACTAAGCTAATTCTCTAGTTGGTGCCATTGAACTGTTGTAGAAGAAGAGACACAACGAGATGACGTCATTAAAAGAGCAACAATCAAAGCTCAAACAATGGAAAACATGATGGAAATATGACATTGCTGTTAGTTTCATGTATTGATGTGAGGAAGGTTACGGTCTCCTCATCATCGCTCCACACAGATCTGATGTTTTCAGCTCTTCAGTGACGTTTAAGTCACATGATGCCATTTCCACTTTTTAAAAACAGGACACAGTAATGTATTTTTAAGATAGAAAGCTTGAAGAAAAGTAGTACAAATCTTGCAAAAGTATATTCTTATATAAGCAGTATATTCTTCAAAAACCCCTCCCCCTTCATTGCCTTATCATACCTGCACAGTTTGTGGAAACATATTGTAATTGTGAAATACATAATTCCGTAATTGCACATCTTTGTTCATATGTGCTATACTTAGTGTTTCCAGCATTTTACTGCAGGTTTAAATCTCTACATTTCTGTTATTTTGCCAGTTTTCTGTTAAAAATAGAAAAAGAAATTCCAAGGATGATAGTTATGCTGACCATCACTGGGTTTACTTTTTTAAAATTTGCCAAGAGTATTAAATTCTGTTATTATATTACATTCTTTGAGTTAGTTTCTGGGTCCAGATCAGTGCAACTGGAGAGCAAAACCAAAAAATTTGAGTTAATAATACAAAATCTGCACAATTAAAACTGTTCAAGACCTTGTGTGTTTAACGGTTGTTTTATGGCTAGAGCTCTATATATTAACTTAAAGTGAAATGCTTCACGTGTTGTTTCATACTGTATGAACAACGATTTGTTCCCATTTATCTTGAATTTTGCATGACCTTTCAACCAGACCTTTATTCCTCTGAGAAAACGGAAACTTTTTGTTTTTGTACCATAATTACACAAAATAACATCAGTGTTGTTTTGCAGTACTGTACCCAGTATTTACAAAAGTACTGAGAGTGCAGTTTCTCCATTCCTCCAAAATGCTCCTTTGTTCCCAAGAAAATACCCATGAATTTAACAGCATGTGTCCGCTGGTTTTTCTTTCGAACTGTGCTGAAAATCTGACACGTAACACTGTGTTCAGCCACTAAATTTTAAAAAAAAAAACATCTGAGGAAAAGCTGTGTACTATAATCTGGCTCCTTGCGGTTACTTGGCAACAGCAGTAGGAGTCAGGAGACAACAGATTGCTCATTTTTCAGCGCTCAGCCGTTATTGGAAGAAATGAGAGTGAATGAGCAGGTGGAGAGGTCGGCGTTTGAGTCGGGGGACAGTTTGACAGCAGCTGACAGACACACTGAGGGGAGCAGAGGAGTGAAGCTGCAACCTTTCAGTCTCTCTAACCGCCAAGCAGATCAGCCCTCAGTTTACAATGTGCTGGATGAAAAGTCAACAGCAGAACCATCCAGAACTCTATAAAATAGCACTTAGGCTAGTAATTTTCAAGGACTCTCGTGATACTCTGTGAAGTACACTTTCAAAATGTTGCAACTTAATGATGTCTGTTTGTGTGTTTGGTTTTTCTTGCCAACTTCCTGTGTTCTCCATCAGTTTTTCCAGCTGTTGTAGACGCTCTACAGACTCTCTACAGCCTCAGGCAGGATGGCAGCTTGTCAAGATGAGTGACAAGACCATGATGACCAGCTGAGGGGGAAAAATGTTTCACTACTGTAACTGTATTTTAGCATCCTGTAAGTGCATGTGGACTGTGCATGACACTATAAATATCTAACTAACTAACATTGTGCCCCATCAACATGGTTCCTATGTCTCCTCCATTCATGTCCAGATATTTATTTAACATACAGGCAAACAAGTCAAACCATTTGAAGTTCTGCCACTATTCATTTTCAGAAAAACTGATCTGAAACATGCAAACTGATGACATTTCTGAGTAGCTGAACTTATTCTGCAACCCAGTCGCCAGAACAAAACGTTGGCATTGAACGTTTCTGCAAACCACAGAAACGTTGGATATAAACGTTTCAACATGTGAATTACGTATCATATCAACATTTCTACAAACGTAGCATATTAACATTTCTACCTGTTGAATAATGATGTTTTATGGTGTGACAACGCTGTGGTTAAGGTCTGGTTAGGTTTAGGCGCAAAGACCACATGGTTAGGTTTAGGGGAAAGATCATGGTTTGGGTTAAAATTAAAATAAAATAAAAACGGTTAGGGTTTTCTCGCCAGAAAAACCGCTGCAATTGTCCCGATGTCTTGCTAAAAACACTCGCTTTTGTCGGTTGAAACGGGAAGTGGACATTGATTTCGGTTTCGAGAAACTTACTAACCGTCCACCTGCCCCTCCTCCTCCTATATAGGAAAGATCAACTCATATAGATCACATGTGAACTACGTCATTTTAGAAATGTTGATATATGTTTTGTTGACATTTTGATAACATACGTATTGTTGAAATGTTTATATGCTATGTATTTCACGTGTTGAAACGTAGATATTCAACGTTTCTGTGGTTTGCAGAAACGTACAGTGCTAACGTTTTATTCTGGCAATAGCAATATATGACATGTGGTGACTAAAAGCCTGTAAATAACGGGAGTGAAAACCAATAAAACCTGCAAACATAGATGAAGAGGAAAGAGTAAGTTGTTGTAGCTTCGACTCAGACAGCCGGATCATTTCTGTCTCTGAGAAACTCGTCCGCTGCTGAAGTCACCTGAGACCTAAACTCTTGACTGAGCACACAGCGATGTTAACTGAAGGTTAAACACAGTCATTTTCGGCTCTGCACTGAGCTCAAACAGCTGCTAACAGAAGAGAGAGAGACTTTCCATCAGCTGCCACTTTAATTATCACACGACATGTAAGACTGATGGAGCCTTGGAGATACAGGCTAGAGTGCAGATACTACATGAGAGGACAGTGACCGATGCTGCTATAATTAAATGTATGAAATGTAGCTGTGATTAATTTGTCTGAACACGCTGTGAATGATCTGTGGTTAAGTGGGTTCGTGTTGCTGCATCCTTTCTGGGTGTATATGAACATCTGTACAACGTAATGCTTTTTATTACATCTCTCTGCATCTCTGTGATCATTCTTCAGCCCACATTTTGGTGAGTTTTGACGTCTTAAAAGGAACAATCCAGTGGTTTTCCCTGTTTTAATCCATTTATAATAAACTTAACATCACAGCTAACTGTTTGTTCGCTGTGTTTTACAGCTGTGAATACTGTTTCTATTAGAAAATGAATATAGAATGACTCTGCGACACACCAGATTATGTTCAGTAACACCGTTTTTTTATGTTCAATGCAACATTCAATTTAAATTGTTGCTTTTTAACATATCTGCACATGGCAGCTATGGTACGGTTCAGGTTAGAGAGAGATCACGGTTGCAGCTAACAGAATTCAAACTCTGGTCTACCGCATGAAAGTAAGCTGTGCTACACACTCATCCACAATCCCAACCTCCTTTTTACCAAGCGGAAATCTCCAGGGCTGTAAAATGAAGCTAATCCGGAAGTGCCAAAAACTGCAGTTCCTTGAACGACCACTTTAGGCTCCAAAAGCGAGTCAATCCCCATAGACCCCCATGTTAAAATGCCCAACTTTACAGCAGAAATAAACATGTTTACAGTCTGGTACAAACAACGGTTTTGGTCTCTGTAGCTAATTTCCTCTTTTATGACAACTGTACGGGGGGAGAATTTTTTTTTTAACTCACCCGTTTAAATTTTATTAAGCCGTAAAGTTCTGCATAATGAAGGACATGGCTGCTTTGAGTGACAGGTCCGCCAGCCGCTAGATGGCTTGTTTCAGCCATTTAGCCCGCCTCTTTGCCCATTTTTGATTGGCTGGAAGTCAGGCAGAGTCACGCACTGCCAAGATGGCGACGGCCGGAGCGGCTCGCTTTGAGCTTCAAAACCGCTCTTCAGAAACCAACGGATGACGTCACGGTAACTACGTCCATATTTTTATGCAGTCTATGGTTTTTACCTCACTACATAAAGGAAAAACTGCTTCTTAAATACCAGTAAATTTTACCATAGGGTGTAAATTGATAAAGAAAAAAAACTCTTAAAATTAGCAGTGTCAGCGTCTTTATTGTGCATGTCCCATCATATTGTATTGATCTGTACAGGTGTATCTGAGGAACTAAAATCTTTACTTCCTGCATCCAAAAACACATTGATAACACTGAAATTCAAAATGATAGGCCTACCCGCCCAGTCAGGCTGCCACTACAAAGATATACAATACTTTAATGATTAGAAAGGGTGCTTTCAGTGATTAGAAACATTTTGTGTTTTAATCATCTGCGCCGTTATGTCACTGCAGCAAATACTGTGAGACAAAAGTAATTATGAACTTGACAAGAGAGAAAACTCTCCAGAGGAAAAACAGTTTAGACTTTTAGCTTTAAATGAAAAACTCTGATAGAGCTCAGGATTCATCCTGAGAGGAGCTGTTTTATTACACATGATTTCACTGTATAAACCTGGAATGTGTTAAAGACCAGGAAACACTGGACATTAATTACTGTTAGATCCTGAACAATCCTGTTGACGTGTCGGGAGATTTAAAGATCCCCTCCAGACGTGTAGTAGATAGATACTCTCCTTGGAAAAATAATGTGTGTCTGATATGGTTTTTCCCACAAAAAAAAAAGTATAATTACCATGTTAAAATCATTAAAATTAAATCTACTCCTTCTCCCTCATTAAAAATTACAGAAGCTATAAATATGCAAATATATCTAATCTCAGAGGATTTGCAGAGACAGCAGGCAGACAAGATCCGATGCAGAAATATTTAATGAAAATGCAAAAGTCACAGGAACACTAACCAGGAACACGGAATAAACGTAGAACAAAAGCAGACAACTCGACAAAGACCGAACTGAAAACTGGACTATAAATACACAGGGTGTGATTGCAAACTAAACACAGGTGAAACACATGAGGTAATCAAACACAGGAAGTAACGGTGAAAAGACACAAGGAGAAAACATTTCGAAATAAAACAGGAACTAAAGTAAAACAGACAACAGGTGACACAACACACGGGCAGACTGGGAGCAGATAAACTGGGGGAGATACTGGGAGCAGGGCTGGGCTAACCAGGGTGATGCAGGGCAGGTGAGAGGAGGTACACATAAAGACAGGAGGAAACACACAAGGGAAACAGAAAAAACCAGGCAACATAAATGCAACACTGAAAACTCAAGAGAACAAAATACACAGAGTCCAAAAATAACAGAAAAAGTCCAGGCAGGACGTGACACAAGTTTCCAAGTATCACACTTGTGTAACTTGAATACTGGACCACGATTGGCTAGTTGTGATGTCACAAATCCTGCTCATAGGCCCATCCCCCTTAAATCTGATTTTTAATGAGCTCAGATGAATGTGAAAACAAACTCTGAACATACATCATTCTGCACAGAGACGTTCAAACATTCAACTGAAGGAACAAGTTTAAATAATTAATGAACAGAATCTCTTAATTTCAACAAGTCTTCAAATTAAAAGACCAGATACATGTTTTGACCATGTGACTCCACAACGACAGTTTGGAGGCAGTAATCTGCAGGACAACATCATCTGTCTGTGTTTTCCAAACTGTTACACAACATTGTTAAACAATAATGAGGTTTTATGATGTGACAATACTGCGGTTAACCCGTAGCAGTTTCCTCAGAATGAGGCAGGGAGCTAAAGGTCCTCGTGTTTGTGTGTTACAAACAATGTCAGTATGAAAATGATTATGAATCCATGATGTAATCCATCACATTCAGCACCAGCAAGGCTGTTAAAGTTACATTATCATAATGAGATAATGACATGCAGACTTTTTAAAATCAATCTGCGCTTCATCACAAAATGGCCGTGAGCCTGGATGAAAATGTATGCAGAGTTTATGTTTGCAGAGTCTTCTAATTGATTTTCACAGCAAACATAAACAAATGGAGACTAATGAATGTCTGGAATAGTTCGAAAAATAAATCTTAAAATCAACAAACATTTGGTTTGGTCAGTTATCTTAAATGCAACCTGAAGGAAACAATCAACTCTCCATTTTAAATGTTCATTTTTGTCTATTTATATGTTTTCTCAATTTTCTGTTTGTGTGTGTGTGTGTGTGTGTGTGTGTGTGTGACCTTGGTGTTGGCTGACATTGCAGGACCTACTTCTCTGACACCACACCGCAGTGCATTGTGGGTACAGGAACCCCCCGACGGACCTGTCTGTCAGCCAGCTGCTTGGGACGGCACTTCAAACCACTTAATTGTTTGCCTAGAAGATCTGTTTAGGTTGCCTGTGTGTGTGTGTGTGTGTGTGTGTGTGTGTGTGTGTGTGTGTGTGTGTGTGTGTGTGTGTGTGTGTGTGTGTGTGTGATTTCTGAAGCCCTTCTAGTGATTACGAAGAAAGGATTTAGTGCGGTGGATAAGTGAGCAGACTGATGAGCAGTTATTTCCTGAATAACAAATCAGTTTTGGAGTGTGTTTCACTGATTTATGAAGAGAAACATTTAAGGATTTGGCTGCAGGAGCCACAGAGAGAGAAGAACTGCCAACACTTGTGTGTCTTTCACATCTACTTTCATTTATTAGTGAGCTAAACAGCTTGGCTGAGCCAAGTATAATATTATAGGTTATGGTGTGATGTGCAAGGATGTGAATGGAGAGGCTGTTCAGCTAGCTGGTGTTAGCTAGCTAGCTACTCTAACACACTACATAGCTAACAGACCTGAGCTGTGTCTCAAATCACATACTTCTGTTAGTACACTTTCATGTAGTACACTGTGTACACTATATATTACTGGCGTAGTGCGTGAATTTCTACAGGGTAGTGTTTTCTCAAATCAAACACAGCCGTTGTGCACTTACCGGAAATGACGATCGCAAATTAGCATTAGCTAGCGTTAGCGTTAGTGTTCACGCTACCAAATCATTACAGACTGCTAAATCAACCCAACAAACATACTGATTGCTTATATCCAACAACAGTATAGTGGTGCTTAGTGCTAAAAAACACATATATAACTTACATTTGTATAATGCGGCGATGTTCACCGTAGTTACAACGTACCCGGCCGCCATTTCCAGTTTTAAAAGTGGTCCCTCCCCTTCTGCTACGTAGCCAAGATGGCGACCATTGAGGGCGAGAAGTGTCCACAGTTCCACACTCAACTTTTTGACTGTTTTGAGCGCACCATCCGGG
The DNA here is from genome assembly GCF_914725855.1 of Thunnus albacares. Classification (NCBI taxonomy): domain Eukaryota; kingdom Metazoa; phylum Chordata; class Actinopteri; order Scombriformes; family Scombridae; genus Thunnus; species Thunnus albacares. Next base: position 2,750,467 of record NC_058126.1, read on the forward strand.
TACTCACAGTACACTGCTTTTCCCATACTTCTCAGTGTGAACGCACTTATGCACTCAAAATGTTAAGTGTAAGTACAGAAGTATGAGATTTGAGACACAGCATTGGATCATATTTTCTCTCTCACTCATTCACTCTCTCCCTCCACTTCTTCATGAGTAGCCTAAGTTCACTTATTCAAACCAGATCAGTGTATTCATGAGTGTGTTTAAGTGCAGACTCAGGAAGGACAGAAAGAGACCTAATATTTTAATATATAGTGCAATATAAACTGAGCTTCATAGTGAAAGAGCAGCTTTATTGGTCATGACTGAAGGCTCTGCATTGCAGGAAATGGCACTTTCAGGTGTTAATTAAATGAATGAATGATTTCCTGCCATACCGCCTGACAATTAATCTTGCACTTGCATTTTTAACTATAACTAGGCGCCCATGTGGGGACGCTGGCAGAACAATATGTTTAGTTTTGTTTGTTATATCACAGCTGTCATGTTCAGTTTAATCTTCACAGTTTCAGAGACGGTGGAGGGTGGACTCCAACAAAAATCACTCTGACGCTGTTTGAAATAAAGTCACAGGAAATGAAATTACATGCATGTTTTTTCCATCTCTCTTTTGAATCGATTTAAGAATTTTTCCTGCTGTCGGGGCTCAAACATCAAACACGACATTCATGAGTTTCTGTAGAAAAGCCAGATGAGAAAATGAACTCTTTGATTTCCCTTCAGCTCTGTGACCTGCAGCTATAAATCACCTGTAGAACACAAATCCAGGATTTACCTGAGATTCATCCTCCTGTCAGTTCTCTGTATTTATCTTACAGTCTGGGTTGATTTACCAACAGCTGCTGACTTCTAACATCTGCACAGACTCAGTTGTAGAACAAGAGAGAACTTACAAGAGAGAATTTATAACAGTTTGTGTGGAACAACCACAACGCCGATGTATTATCTTGTATGTGTGTAAGTTACTCTTTGGTAGACGCCATTGTAGCGGACAAACACAGCGCCGCCGTATGCATCTGGTGCGTGTTTACTCTTTGGTAGAGGAGGTATGACGCCATCGACAGGCGACCAAATGAAACGGTCCGTTACTTTGATTAAATTACAGATTTCTCTGGGTTTGACAATTGTTGGAAACATTTGGGATAATGTAAGTACACAACTCAACAACATATATAACATAGGTCTAGTTGTTTTTAGACATTTTAATGTGGAATAATTACATATTATACCTTTAAAACCGGCAGATCTTTGATAAAATGTTGTTTGCTTGATTTTTGATTGTAATAGAGTATTTTCCATGTTTCTGCTGACTTCTGAGATACAAGAAGGTTTTCAACAGTTCTCGAGGGTCTGAGGATCATGAAACTCAGTCAGAACATGAAAGACAATGTAAACTTTGACTTCAACAACAAAAATGTCATCAGGGATGGTTTTTTTTTACCCTTCGGCTGCGTTTCAGTCCGTCAACCTTCAGCTTCTAAACGGTGTGTTTATGTCATTCCTCAGAGACAGGAGCTAAGTCTTCCTGCCAGAGGCGACAGAGAGACCATCGTCAGGTCGTCTCGCCTCACCGCCGTCACACTAAAATGTCAGCGTGTTTGTTTTGAGTGTCAAGACCTCCACAAACCTCCCTCCTGTGTACTGACTTTCAACCCGTCACTGTTTCATTTGCTTCCAGTGTTTTTAGTTTTTACAAATTTCTGACAAAAAAATATAATTTTTTAGGCAGTACATGAATTTAAATTCACAGATTTTCACTGTATCATACCCAAAGGTGTCATTTCCACTGGAGGATCCTGTTTTTGTCCCCTCTTTTTTATTTTTATTTTTGGTTGATGTGTCTCTGAACATCGACCAGATGAGAAAAGATCTGAGTTGATGAAAATGTTGATACACTCATTTGAGCCGCCTTCATTAATTCAGTTATCTTAAACATCAATGAGGATGTATCATGCTTATATCCTGTTCCGATGTCAGATGTTAAACATGGTCAAAGTTCCAAAACTTGAGGTAAATGTATGTAGAAATGCTGCCTGCAAGTCAAAAGTCAGGGCTTCAAACTGCTTGAATGCTTCATTTGCAAGATTTTTTAACTTCCCGATGAGACAACGTCAGCTTGTCCCGCATCAATAAACGTTTGTCTGTTGTGTCGTCTTTGTTGCTAAGGTGGTTGCTAAGGCATTTCCATGTGTTGTTCACTCTCATATTTCAGATCTGATTCAGCTCCAACATGTATGGATGGATTTGAGAAGTTGACATTTGGAGTAAAGAAGGAGAAAAAGAAGTGAAATCCTGCTACTATAGTTTGTTTACGCAGCCTCCGGAGCCGGAGGAAGCTTCCTGAAGCTGACCAATCAGGACAGAGTGGGCTCATCAGGAGGCGGGCCTTAAAGAGACAGGAGCTAAAACGGCCTGTTTCAGACAGAGGCTGAACTGAGGGGCTGCATAAAGGACCAGTAGAAGATAAAGAAGGAGTTTTTTTAACTGGAAATCATGCAAAGATATTCCAGTAGAGCCCCAGAATATAAATATAGAGCTGGAAATGTATAGAATATGTGTCCTTTAATGAGCAGCAGTGAGTGCATTGAGTGCCTTTCTGACATTTTTGTGCCCTGGGTTTTGTCTTTCAGGCTAGATACAGGCAGCCCTAACTCACTGGTGAAGGTTGTTGGGGCTGTTTGCTGCCTAAGAGGAATAAATTCAGACACTACTCATCAAGATGCTCAAATTTACAACATCAGTTTTAACATCAGTTAAAAATAAGAACCGCAGCGCTCTTTGTACTTAAGTTTGTAGTAAACATTAGTATCAGGTATCTGTAAAGAAAAGTAAAAATGAATGGTTTTAAGGTCGAGGTGGATGGATGGGTCATCAAAACACTAGACTTTAACATCGGAGATCACTGTTCATTTCCTGTTAAAACCATGACCTTGCTCATATGTGTCGTTCTGGCACATGTTCCATCAAATTTGCAACACGAGATAATTTTCTCTTACAATAATTTTGACGTTTAATCAAAAGAAACACTGTATTCGTGACTACTGCATGAGCATGCAAGAAGACACAACACCAAAGTTTGCAAGAGATCATAAATTCACAAATGTACCAAGTTAGATTCATGATATTGTCAGAGTCAGAGTCACTGGGTATAGATAAACCTGATATTCCCCCTGTGAAAGAACAAACCAGACTGCGTTAGAAAATAGAGGTAGGCCATTAAAAATGTAGCGTCAGGCCATAAATAGGCAAAGGCATGCCAGAGACATGCAGGGACAGGGTTAGAAACACATAAGCCATTAGACCATAAATAGTCAGAGGGTCTCCAGAAACACACAAATTTGTGCCTGAACACAAACCATATGTGCAGAGCTGCAGAGTCAACATAAATATTACACAGCAGAGAATGTGAAGGGAAGTGACAGAGCTGCATATACCTCACTGTGGAAAAATCAAGAAGTGGTGTGATTTGTTGGATAGAAATAAGCCACTGAATTGAAAAGAAATGTACGTATGACCACAGTTTATTATTATATCATATTAAGCCTGGTCACACCTACATTTATACATTTTTTTCAGGTTGTGGATAAGTTTTTCAAAAGTTATAGTTCTTTGGCTTTTCCAACATTGATGCTTTTAGATGTCTTTTTTTTTAAAATAAATATCATTCTTTCAGAAACCTGGCATGAATAAGAAATATAGAGGATTCAGATAGACTTGATAGGGAATTTTACATTATAATTCTGTTTGATGTTGTAATATTGACATCAGGGCACACGGGGGTAATGGCAAAGGGAATATGGTTCTTCTTTGATGTGTGTCCTAATAAAAAAAAACGTTTTCTTTGTTCACTCTGCAGCAGGATGAATGAGGCACATGGTGGAAAGAAAGGTGTATCTGTGATAAAAAACTGATAATAATTGTTGTTTTGCCTTTAAAATGACAAGTTGCAGCAGTAGAAACAAATTTAATTTAGAATATGGACAGAAAATAAAGTGAGGTGAAGTCAGTCAACATTTGCTGTTTGCTGAAATGTATCGCTAATTCCCAAACCAGACAGAGTTTGACTTGTATGACTTAAGCCTCAAAATAAGATGGTTTGTTTTCATACTGAAATCTCCAGCAGCTTCCAGCTCAGAGTGGACGTCTCTGAGATGATTGAGCACCAACCAAGAGTTTCCCAAGAGTGTATTTTTATCTTTGTCCCACGACAGCAAAGTCCTACACACAGTAAACATATAAACATCTAAACTTCTGGACTGATCCAACTGCTGCTATGATAATATAGCAAACCTGCATGCTGTGTCTAGTGGTGTTGCTGTGTCTAGTATTCAGATCCATTACTTAAGAAAAAGTACCAATATAGCAACGTAAAAATAGTTCATTACAAGTAAAAGTCCTGCATGAAAAATCCTACTTGAGTATTTCCATGTGATGCTACTTTCTACATTTCAGAGGGAAATATTGTACTTTCTACTCCACTACATTTATTTGACAGCTTTAGTTACTTTTCAGATGAAGATTTGACACAATGGATAATATAACAAGCTTTTAAAATACAACACATTGTTAAAGATGAAACCAGTGGTTTCCAACCTTTTTGTCTTTTGACGTCTTACAAAAAGCAGTGTGTAGTCGGGGTCACATTTCACATGTCTATGAGTTGTTAACAGCTCCACCAAATAGTGATTTTTCCCTCTAAACTTCTCACATGCTTTCATTTCAATAAATGTTCAAATGATCCAATATTTCAGCAAAAATCAAAGATTAGAGAAAAAGTCCAAAAACTGAAAACAGATTTGTGTATCAGAACTTTGTTTTTTCTTCTTTCCTCTCCCATTAATCATCTCACCACCCCTCAGATTTATCTGCTGACCCTTTGGAGGGGCCCGACCCCTAGGTTGGGAACCGCTGGACTAAACTAGCTAACTGTATATAAAGTAGTGTAAACTAGCTCCACCTCCAGCAGCTACAACAGTAACATGCTGCTCTAACACTGATGCTTCACTATTAATAATCTAATGATGTCATATATAATAATATATCAGTCAGAGGGACCAAACCACTACTTTTACTGCAATACTTTAACTACATCAAGCTCATAATACTTATGTACTTTTACTGCAATACTTTAACTACATCAAGCTCATAATACTTATGCACTTTTACTGCAATACTTTAACTACATCAAGCTCATAATACTTATGTACTTTTATTCACTTTCATGCAGGACTTTTACTTGTAATGGAGTATTTTTACATGCTGTATTGGTACTTTTACTTAAGTATTTAGTTTGTCTTTGGAAGTTTCTTTGTCTCACTTTAAATTTCTTCCTTGTCCGTCTCTCTTTTTCACAATTTATTACTCATATGTAAACACAAAGCTAAACTTTTCACTCAGAACCTCTGCATTCATGTTTTACTCAGTGTCAAGTACTTCGCTGAAAAGCAGTTTCAACACATACACGCTGTTTAATCCGCTTCTTCAAAGGCAGGTTGAAAAGTCTAAGAATGGAGGGATGAGCCCACAGGAAGGAAGAAAAGATTTGTTCAGGTTACTACGACACCTGGAGCAGTTAAGACAAGCCTGAACCCCCGGCCGTGGTGAAATCTCAGCAGTAATCCGGTAATTCACCGCAACGACAGCAGCATTATCCATCAGTCAGCGAACACAACTTGAGCTTTTTGTTTTAAAACTCTCAACATTTTCAAACTGATTTTGGTAAATGGAGCTTCATGGAGCAGAACTACATCTGTACTGCATTACTGCTGTGTGAGGAGCCAAATCAGCTTCTGGAAACACAACACCTCTTGTTGCTCTCGGTCAATATGTTACTGGAACCCCTCTCTGAACTTCCAAGAGCATTTCAAACAATGTGACGGATGGAGCAAAAATGCAGTGTTAGTTCAGAAAACTTGCGGTATTTGTTGACTTTGGATCTCTCTGTTTATTTGGGATTTCATCAGTTTCCACTTTGGATTTGTAAGAGGTTTTAATATCAGGAGGGAGAGTGACATCACGGCCTGTGTGATGGAAAACTTTGATGAGACGCCGACTCTAAAGACAAACAGATTTTTTGCTTTCATCAAGTCACTGAAATGTTCAAACATTGTTTGTTCAGGGGGAACAAAAACCAAAAGTTAAAGGCCAAAGTAACAGAGAAGATTTGAGTTTTAGTTCAGTTTTGTTCACATTGTGTTGACTATCTGTGGGTCGCCTCTGATTTGTAATAATTGCAGAGATGATCTATGTTGTTACTACAATTCAGGGCAAACTTTGATAATTTGGGAAGCCTCCAAGTCTCATTTTGTCAGTTGAATCATTGTTTTTGTAGGGTGTGCCAATTGTCCACAGAGACGCAGAATAACAGCATGAAAGGCTATAAATGTTTCTTGTCTCCAAATTACTGAACTACAAAATAACTGTAATGGAAAATAAGAAGAGTCATGGAAAGACTGAACTAAACTACTCCTGAACCAGTCGCTGGTATAACCTCCTCTAATGTGCGTTTGATGCTCAGTGATGCGCTAAGATTCAACAAGTCCTTCAAATTAACCATCCAAATACAAGGCTTGATCATGTGACTCCAGAACGACACATCGGAGCGTTTTCTATCGGCAGCAATCAGCTGGACGACATCATTTGTTTGTCACACATCACTGTTAAACTATAATGATGTGACAACACTGTAGTTAAGGTCTGGTTAGGTTTAAAGATCATGCTTTGGGTTAAAATGATGACTTTGTTAAGGTTAGAGAAACATGTGGTGGGTTAAAGTTACTACTTCCTAAAAGTTAGGCCACCTTCATCGTCATGGCTACAATAATAACCACGGGGTTAAGGTTAGGGGACGATTGTAGTTACGCTTTTTGAAAAACTGTCCCGATTCGCGGTTAGAAACAGGAAACAAAGTCCACTGTTGGGTTAAAGCCTCCATCCATCCTCCTCCGCTGAATGAGGAAATCAGTACACATATATAAACGTCATCTGAACTGCACCACTGTCCCACCTCACAGTTACTACGACCGCTAGATGGCAGCTGTCACTCAAATGCCCTAACCCTAACCCTAACCCTAACCCTGGACGCATGCTTTTTATTTCTCTGACTGTGTGGAAATCTTATGTTTTTACATCACAAGTGATGAACAAAAGCATTAAAACGTGATGTAAAACATGAGACTCATGAGGGCTGTTATAGGAGGTGTGGTGAGCTGAACAGACACTTCTGGTTCCTTTCTGGTCTTATTCATTTTTCCCATAAACAATGTTAGTCTCATCTACAGCTTGGATTAACATGAAACTCCCCTGATTAAATCATCAGTACAAAAGATGAACAACTAAAATAAAATATCTGGTTCTTCAGATAAAACAGCCAATCACCAAGCTTAAAGGACACATATTCTGCACATTTCCAGCTCTATATTTATATTCTGGGGCTCTACTGGAATATCTTTGCATGATTTCCAGTTAAAAACTCCTTATTTATCTTCTACTGGTCCTTTATGCAGCCCCTCAGTTCAGCCTCTGTCTGAAACAGACTGTTTTAGCGCCTGTCTCTTTAAGGCCCCGCCTCCTGATGAGCCCACTCTGTTCTGATTGGTCAGCTTCAGGAAGCTTCCTCCGGCTCTGGAGGCTACGTAAACAAACTATAGTAGCAGGATTTCACTTCTTTTTCTCCTTCTTTACTCCAAATGTCAACTTCTCAAATCCATCCGTACATGTTGGAGCTGAATCACATCTGAAATATGAGAGTGGACAACACATGGAAACACCTTAGCAACCACCTTAGCAACCAGGGCTACAGAATAGATGGCCGTTTATGGGCATGTGTGATGAGCCAGCTCTTTAGAGAAGTAGAAACAAACGACCAGAGCAGGTTGAAGCCCTGCGCTTTGACTTGCAGGCAGCATTTCTACACACATTCACCTCAAGCATTGGAACTTTGACCATGTTAATATCCAACATCAGCACAGGATATAAATTACGGAAAACCACAAAAAGCAGAATATGTCCCATTTAAAATTCGATCAAGCTGATGATCACAATGTTTCGATCACAGATTAAATTGGTCTGCTTTTAATTTTTTTCAATATAACTTCAGCAGCAAAGCATTGTGAATTAATTACCGCTCTAATTCACACATATGACTGGTTTTCTCTCCATAGCAACAGCAGCTGAGGCTCATGGGTATTGTAGTATTTAGTCATCCACCAAAATGACAGACAGAACATGATCTCTCAGAAATAAAGTTTAAATAATTTAAACTGGTGGTCATAATATAAATCTATAAGATTTTTACACTATCCAGGAGAGCCCTGAGTTCCTATGTTCCACTAAAATTAAGGATATTGTGTAAAAAAAAAAAAGTTTTAATGGGAATACAGACTCAGGAAGGAAAGTGAGTGAGGAATGGAGTATGGGGGGTAAAGTTGACATAGAGAAAAAATAAATCCAGAAATGGGAGAGAGAATTAAAGTTTTTAAGTGCAGAAAGTGACGAGTGGAAGTTTGGAAGACTAAGAGATGGAAAAGAAAAGAGAGAGCATCTTGTTATCTGTGTTTACCCACAGTGCAGGAGTAGATGCTGCGGTGGATAAGAGCAGCAGGCCATTAAGAGCTATTGACCTCTGGCCGTTTATCTCCCCTCGCCTGCCTGTTTACAGTAACTGCCTGACTGATGATCGTCGGCGGGTTTCACAGAGACAGTCGATGGGAGCCGCAGTTTGTCCTTCAGACCGTAAATATTCTGAAGAAAGTCTTTAAAGCTGAAGAGACGACAAACAAGCAGAAGTAAACACAGACGGGTGTTTGGGTTGTAAACACAGCAGCAGACACTAAAACACACACAGCACTGAGGCTTCTGCATGTTTGTGTCCCATTAACTGGAGTTAATTTACATTCCTGTGGATCATTTTCCAAATCATCATCAGTTTTTAGATTGTTTTCCTTCCTTCCAGGCACCCTTTGGTTTCCATTAATTACTGTAAAAATCCACATGCAAGACTTTCTGCAGAGAGATAATCCATCACTATGAAACATCGTATTTTTCAAGTTGGTGATGCATTCAAGCACATTCAGGTATCAGATAATTGATAGCAGGCAACAAAAGCTGGTTTTAATTTGATTAGTAACACCAGAGCCAGAATGGCACCAACTTGATTTTTTTGTTATATATATACAAGTATCAGTACTCTAAACAACACAAGATAAAACAAGTCAATGGTAAATGGACTTTCTAGTCTTCCGACCACTCAAAGCACTTTTACACTATGAATGACGTTCACCCATTCACACACGTTCATATGCTGAATGGGTACAGGGGCTACCATGCAAGGTCCCAACCTGCCCATCAAAGGGAATGTAATCATTCACACACTGATGGTACAGCCATCAGGAGCAATTAGGTATTCAGTATCTTGCCCAAGGACACATCGACATGCGGACGGGAGGAGCCGGGAATCGAACCGCCGATCTTCCAATTATTGGACGACCAGCTATCAAAAAAACTCCACTCAAAAAAAATGTTTTTCTTCTTGTTGGATGTTGTTCTCTTCTTCTCTGTGCAGAATGATGTATGTGCAGAGTTTGTTTTTACATTCATCTGCTGATAACAGAAAGTCTGTTTGAGCTCACTGAAAATCTGATTTTAAGCGGCGGGCCTACGAGCAGGATTTGTGACATCATAACTAGTTTATCAGCCAAATTGTGGTCCAGAATGCAACTGACACAGTTGCGATGTGGAAACTTGAAGCCTCCAGTGCACAAACACTGAGAACGGACTTTACAGTGAAGAAAGAGACATCTTGAGTCCAGCATGAAAACTTCTGAGATAAGATATATTTGCATATTTATAGCTTCTGGAATTTTTAATGAGAGAGAAGGAGTAGATGCAGTTTTAAGGATTTTAAACTGGAAATTATTTGTTTCAGTGGAAAAACAAGACAAACATTATTGTTCCAATGCAATGACTATTTTTTATATATGACATGTCTGGAGGGGAGGTTTAATGTTCAATGCCAACATTTTTAGAATTACTTCTTTATATCTGCAATATTGATGCAGCAACTATTTTACCATTTAAAGATCCCCTCCAGACATGTTTCAAGACACAAAGGAGTGCAATTTCATAGAAATTCTTAGAACGACATCTCCTCCTTGTCTTCATGTAAAACTCCAGAATCTGTGAATATGCAAATGTATTTCATTTCAGAAGTGTAACAGAAGTGTGACACAAGATGCCTCCTACTTCACTGTAAAGTCCATTCTCAGTGTTTGTGCGCTGGAGGTTTCAGGTTGCATACTGGATCATGATGGGTTTGATTGGTTAGTCCAGGCGTTAAACTGAGATTTAAGCTGAGCTCAGAGAAACTTTCATGCTTCAGCTGATAAATGTGAAAACAAACTTTGCACGTACATCATTCTGCAGAGAGAAGAGAACAACCAAGAACAAGAAGAAAGGCATGTTTTTTTTTAGCAGAGGGCAACTTTAATAGACAGTACCATATCAAGGTATGAAGGTAAAACCAAAGTCCATTAAAATGAAACTTAAACAGGACACAGGTTAGCTGACACTGTTGATGTACCGACTCGACTCCAAACCTCAGCACAGAGCTGCTTTACAGGTTTTTGTATTTTTAGACAAAGATTTGCAACAGATCCTGATTCATGCACACGTTCATATACAAACACACTGACTGACGGCACGCAAATGCAAACACACAACCCATCTATAGCATCAATGCATTTGTTTGTACTAATTTGGTGTAACTGTGACTCAGAAAGCTTCACAACCATCAGTGGAAACAAAAGTCAGTCCGACTTGTACAAACACAGAGGCTGCAGGTCGTATCAGATTTGTATAAATCAGACAAACCATCAGTTTAGGTCTGCAGCTAACGATTAATTTAGTTACCAATTTGACGATTATTTTCTCAGTTAATCCTTTTGTCTATAAAATGTCAGTAAATATTGAAAAACGGCTGTTATAATTTCCCACAGTCCAAGTTGACGTCTTCAAATACATGTTTTTGTCGGACCAACAGTTCAAAAACCCAAAGGTATTTCATTTATTATTATGTATGATAAAGAAAAGCATCAAATTCTCACATTTGAGAAGATGGAACCACCAAATGTTTGGTATTTTTGCTTTTAAAAAAGGCTAAAATGATTATTCGATTATAAAAACAGTTGCCGATTAATTTTCTGTTGGTCAACTAATCAGCTGCAGCTCTATGTCAGTTAGGTAATAAGTCAATATATAATCAAAATATGACAAAAAAAAAATTCTTGAGGTCATTGATTTAGATTTTTTTACTTGTTTAGTGGACCTTGAGTTCAGATTATTTTGTAAATTCCTTATATAAATAAAACGTCTGAGTAGGTTTCTGACTCACCAGTCTGTGCAGGATCCTCTTGCTCTTGTCGTCGGTGCAGTAGTCAGACAGGATGCTCCTGTGGACCAGAACCAGGCCGTTCAGGAACAACCAGGAGCCAAACCAGAGCAGAGCGAACACCAGGGTCCCCCGACGGGACCACAGCCTGAGACCCAGCCACCGCAGCAGGCACAGGCCACCGCCACCACGACCCCCTCCGCCTGACATCAGTCCTCCTGGGAGCATGCTGCCAAAAAGCGTCCAAAATCTTCAAAATAGCTGGTGAATTGTCTCCTAAAAAGTTCTCAAAAATGTTGGTGTAGCAGTAGAACAAAAAAGCTAAATTTAGTAGATTGAAAATGTTAAATAATCCCCTTAAAGGAAAATAAATACCTATGAGGTCATATTGATTAAATGTGCAGTTAAAACTGAAAAAAAAAAAAAATATTGTTAAGCTATCAATTATTGTGTTTGATTAAAATATATAATTGTACATTCGTATTATAATATAGTTAATGATATTGCCAGTGCATCTTGCTACACCAGTTAAGACCCAGACTTTTATTGTGTCGTCACAACTCCCATGATGTTCCTGCAATTAATTTAGGTGGAAATTTTGAAGCACTGCTGTAATCCAAGATGTCACTCATCAAAACACATCTGTGACATCAAGACCTTTTTTTTTTACTGTTTTTTTCCGAGACTGTGTGTCGCCGCCAGCCGTCTGATGGTCCGTCTCAGCGAAATGAAAACAAGTGTTTGGACCGCTTTGTTCCCAAAAAACAATTAGTTTAGGATAAAACTCTGCCGAAAAACAAAAACAGCAGAAGAGGAGAGTTCTCCGTAATCATGAAATCAGAGCAACACATTCCAGACTGTGACAGCTGACTGGTCCGACCTCCAGCTTGGCTCTGCAGCGTTTCCACAAGAAATATTTGGAAATTTTGTTTGTCCGTGCTGAGATTTCCTTCTTTCATATCTGACTGGTTGATTTGTTTTCCTCACAGCGAGTCAACAAATATTGAGCAACAGGAAATAACAATCAATGGGTGTCTGGGCCCGTCTGCAGTGCACTGTAGCATTTGGATGCACATGCGTGCAACTCCACTCACAAACACAGAGTTTCTTCACATAAACACACTCTGTTCACACACACACACTCTCCCATCGGACCCTCTGCTTCCTCCAAAAGCTGTCAGTGTCCTCGCATCACCTCCTCATGGTCTCCGTTGTTTCTGTGGTCATCTGACCATTGAGCTGAAAATCATTTACAGGGCAAAAAAACTTCAAAACATCCAACAAAATCTTCAGATTGGAAAAAGAAACGATGGAAATATCCAAAGAAAAGAGCTCTGCGATGCTGGAAAATGTCCTTTAACAAGCGTCTTTGAAGAAGAAAAAGAGAAAAATGCTTTGTTGGTGTCAGCAGAGGAGTTTTTTTTTTTTTACAGCTCTGATCTCTGAAAAAGGAGATGGTGAATGATGGAAAAAGATGTCCTTGGACCTGTAACGATGAGAAAAAGAATGAGGTTCACCCTAAAGAAGAGGAGCAAATAAACCTTCATTTTCATGAGCTTTCATTTTATGAACTCAAGCTTTAAAATTTTGAAATCATCTAAAATTCTTTTTCCCTTCCAGAACTATGAAAAACTCTAATATATCATTAACTTTTACTGCTTTCTCTCAGATGGTTTATCTGCCGAAAGTTTTTCACTTAAAGGCATCCAAACTAATAAAAACTCCTCTTTTCCCCAAAGTTCATGAAGGGTTCAGAGAGCCGCTCTGAAAGCTATCTGGGTTCTTCCTCTGATGTTGTTGTTGAAAAAGCTAATTATCTGTTCTTTTTATGGGGTCAGATGGATTTAAGTTTGTAGACTTTTATCTGTTTCCTGTTTGATTTTTTGGGGGTTTTTTTCTAAAGAAAAACAAACTGCTCTCGCTATCAGACTATCAGAGATGTGTCAGCTGTCTGGTGTCTTTCTGTCTCCCGGTTTCTAAAGATTTTCGCTGACACATCTCAAAACTCTGCCTTCCAATTATTTAGCCCTTATTACAATTTCCTGATGTGGTTGTTGTTGTTTCTCACTGAAGCATCCAAAACCATGAGCTGTGGGTGGGAGGAGGGAGAAAATGCTCACAGAAAAACTCACAGATTCTTGCCAGGCGGACTTCGTCGTTATCGTCTGTCACAGAGAGATGAAATCTTACTCTCCGAATCCTAAAGGGAAGAAGAATTGAAACCAGGAGAAGGTCAATCATTGCCTGCTTCTTAAAATATCAGCGTTTGTTTCTTGTTGATGGGAATGTGGGTGGCAGAAAGGCTACGGCTGCTGCAGCTGTTCCTAAGTTGCTCCCAGGAGATAAAAACACTATTTATATGTGATCTCATAGATTTGATCCTTGCAGTACGTCCATACAAACAAGTTCAAATGTACAGTATGTAAGACTGTGACTCTAACTCTACCCTGTAGGCAGTTTTTAGTCATGATAGCTGCATGGCTCTAAGGATGGTAATGTCAGTCTGTCTGTTGGTCCACCACTTTGCTCCAGACTGAAATATCTCAACAACTATTTGATGGATTGCCTTGAAATTTTGTGCAGACATTCGTGTTCCCAAAAGGATGAATCCTACTGACTTTGGTGATCCTCTGACAGTCCCTCTAAATGAAATTTGGCCCAGATATTCATTGTGCCCAGTGGATGAATCCTGATAACTTTGGTCATCCTCTGACTTCTCTTTTAGCGCCACCTGGAGGTCAAAAGTTTCATTTATCCTGTGAAATATCTCAACATCTACTAGATGGTTGATATTTCTGATTTTGAGTGAAATCTCAACAACTATTGGATGGATTGCTGTGAAATTTTGTACCAACATTCATTTCCCCCTCAGGATAAATTGTATTAACTTTGGTGATCCTCTGACTTTTCATCTAGCACCATCATGAGGTCAAAATTCCACTTTGTCACTTTGGTTTATGGCCAAATCTGCAAAACTAATGACATTCCCATCAACCTCAGGTTTACTTTATGTTTAGGGCTAATTAGCAAATGTTAGCTTGCTAACAAGCTTAACTAGGATAGTGAAAAAGGTGAACATTAAAGTGTCAGTACAGCCTCACAGAGCTGGTGGCATGACTGAAGACTCTTCTCTCATTATGAGCTCACTGATGTAGTTGTGGCAGAACGGGTGCAGGAAGGAGCAAAAATCCAAATTATGCTCCACGTGCAAATGATAATAAACTCTCAACTTACTTCTCTTCTACAGAAAATCACCATAGTGGGAGTCCTTGAATCAGACAGTAGCTGCAGTTGATTGCACAGATGCAACAGGTGCCAAACATCAAACTGCAAAATCCCCAAGTAACCCTGAGAATCTCCTCCTCCAGAGAAAACCACCAGCCACTTTGTTTCACTTACCCAGCTCTCGATGTGGCCTCTGAAGCCGATCTGTGCAGTTTCTATTTAATCAGAGCCAAATCCTGCTTCTTCAATGTCAACTTTTACAGTCTCTTAAAAAAATGACAGCAGACAGTCCTTGAAGTCCTTGAGTCGCAGCAGCAGCTGTTAGAGCCGTCATGCATCTATGAAAATGTAAAAGGATGTCCGCAAAAGACTGGTGAGCAACCACAAGACATTAAGAGTCACAGTTAACTCCTTGCTGCCTTAGAAAAGATTCAGCGGACAGTGTCCTTAGTAGAAGTCTCATGAGATGACAGAGAAACCAAAATCCAAACGACTATTCTCACTTAAAGGAAAAAAATAAAAGTAAAAATCTGATGAGGTTTTGTAATCCCGTCAGCTTCAGATCCGTCAGTGATCTGGGTAAAGTTGTCCTTGATTTGCTTCTGAAACGACACAAAAAACTCCCAAATTTTATAATTTCACTGCAAATTATTCTTTGCAAAATAAAAATCAGGTGAACACAATCTTCAGTTGTCTGGTTGACATTTCACTCTAAAACAACTCCAAAAATAAATCCAAAGATTGTTGGTAGTTTGTCTGTAAAATCTGGATTATTAAACTTCTCCCTGATTGTGATCTGTCTGATATCCTCGTGCTTGTTGTTTGCCTTTAAGTGATCCAACAAAACCTACTGAACTGAACTGAAGGATTGTCAGCAAGTCAGGATATCGTTAAATCATTAAACAGTTCCAACTTCAGAATATTTTTTTTGTTTACAAGTTGTCTGCAGAAAACAGATTATTAAACTCAAAAAACTCTTTGTAATCGAGCTGCTTGTTGGTCCTTTAGTTGTCTGGTTTTCCTTTAAAGTGATGATCAAAACTCCAAAATCAGGATTAGCTCAGACTTTTAACTCTGCAAAACCTATTAAATTAAATGAATGATTGTATGTAAACTCATGACTCAAATGACCTCTTTTGTGAAAAAGGTTTGTAATCCTGCTGCTTGTAGGTACGTCAGTCGTCTGGTTTTAGTTTGGTGTGATGGACAAAACTCAAAAACCAGCATTCTTCAGCTACTGAAATAAATTGTCAGCAGGTTGTCTGCGAAATCCAGATGACTAAACTTCTCTCCTTCATTTGTGAACAAGAAATCCTAAAAATATTTGCAATCCTGCTGCTTGTAAATCCTATTGGTTTTTAAAACTCCAAAACCATGATTAGCTCAGACTTTTAACTCTTCAACAACTACTGAAATTATCCACAAGGTCGTTTGCAAATTGTCTGCAAAATACTGATAACTTCTCCCTTTGTGAAAAAGAAATCAAAAAATACTGAGTAATCCTTGCGGCTTGTGGGTCCTTTAGTTGTCTGGTTTTCCTTTGAAGAGAGTAACAAAACTGTAAAAAAAAAAAAAAAAAAAAAAAGGATTATATCAGACATTCAACTCTACAAAACCTACTGAAGTAAACTCAAGAATTGTCAGAAAGTCTGCAGGTTGTCTGCAAAGTCCAGATGATTAAAAGAAAGAGAGTGCAATCCTGCTGTATCCTTTCAGATGTCTGTTTTGAGTGAAAACTCTCTGGAGCAGGTCTCAGTCCGTAAAGATGCTCGGGGAGATAAACTGTAGGACTTTCCCACCAGGAGACGAGCCTTCTGTCAGCACTGAGGATCACAACTGACATCAAATGTTGCTGTAAACCCTGATTTAGGACTGTCAGGCAGCTCCGGCAGACGTCTGGTGTTTCAGCGGCTCTGGTTTCTCCTCACAGTGCTGCTGCTGCTGCCTCGCTCTCTCTCCCCGTCTGTCTGACGCTCCACACACTGCCTGGCTGGAGCAAAGTGTGTGTGTGTGTGTGTGTGTGTGTGTGTGTGTGTGTGGGTGGGTGGGTGTGTGTATGTAAGGTGTGTGTGTGTGTGTGTGTGTGTCGCACTCAGGCTTGTTCGTTCAGCCTCTTCCTTCCTCCTTTCAGTCTACTGCACTCCCAGCTTTTTCCTCTTTCTTTCCTTTCCTATCAAGTGTGTGTGTATGTGTGTGTGTGTGTGCGCGTGTGTGTGTGTGTTTGTGTGTGTCTCCATGAAGGCGTATCTTCCGGCGTCCCTCCTCTCAAACCTCCTCTCTCCTCCCCTTCCTCACCCCTCTCTTATATTTACATGCTACTGTACCTCTCTCTCTCTCTCTCTCTCTTTCTCTTTGACCCCCCCACCCCCACCCCCCCTCCTGCTCCTCCCACGTTTTACCCCGTTACCACGGCAGCAAGCCTTTGCTAAGGATCAGTCCCCACATGCAGCTTCACGGAGCCTAGCCAAATTAAAAGCTCACTCCATTTATCTCCCTTCTTTCCTTCCCATCGCTTTCCATTTCTTCCCTGCTTCCCCCCCCCCCCCCCCCCCTCCCCTCCCTCCTGTGCTGTACATGACAAACGCTCCAATAAAAACAGCTCAGAGGCCCAAGGCATGTTGGTAATTGCCCTTTTGTAAAAATGCCAATAAAGTTCACAAACATAAAGACAGGGCAGCCCAGCGGAGGCCGCTTGATGTGGAGTTTGATGTCTTCAGGGGTAAAAAATGTTTGAGGTGGTTATTTTGGAAATGCACTTGTGTGTGTGTGTGTGTGTGTGTGTGTGTGTGTGTGTGTGTGTGTGTGTGTGTGTGTGTTTGTGTGTTTGTGTGTTTGTGTGTGAGGTCAGCTTCTGTAGGAGTACACACCAGACTGGTAATCAGTGTGGTTTTGTACTCTGTGGTCTCAGAAAGTGTACCACATAATCACATCTCCAGTTCAAATTCTCCACACTTCTCCATGTCTGTTTACAGGGTTGGGAGGGTAACTTTAAAAATGTATTCTGATACAATTATTAATTACCTGTTATATGTAATTATTAATTACCCTAACCCTAACCCTAATCCTAACTCTAACCCTTAACCCTAATCCTTACCCTAACTCTAACTCTAACTCCTAACCCTAACCCTAACCCTAATTCCTAACCCCTAACTCTAACCCCTAACCATAATCCTAACCCCTAACCCTAATCCTTACCCCAACTCTAACCCTAACCCTAATCCTAACTCTAACCCTAATCCTTACCCTAACTCTAACCCTAACTCTAACCCCTAACCCCCAACCCTAACTCTAACCGCTAACCCTAATCCTACCCCCTAACCCTAACCCTAATCCTAACCCTAACTCTAACCCCTAACCCTAATCCTACCCCCTAACCCTAACCCTAATCCTAACCCTAACTCTAACCCCTAACCCTAACCCTAACCCTAACTCTAATCCCTAACCCTAATCCTAACCCCTAACCCTAATTCTTACCCTAACCCTAACCCTAAAAAATGTAAGCAGTAACCTGATCCAAGTATCATACTATTAAAATAACATAACTTGATTACTTTCTGTTACTCTTGGATTACCTCAATACCAAATATGCAAATAAAGACAAGAGAAAAGAAATATCAATAAGATGACTTTTACTTAAGTGTATTCTGTAAGACAACAGAACAATGTAACCTTAGAAAAAAAAACAGGGAAACCAAGATTTTTAGCATCAATAATGTGTCCTCTGCTAAGTGTATTTTTATAGAAAAACTTGTTTTTCATTAAGCAAATTCAGGCAGTAGCCTAGAAACCTAAAATGAAAGTGCACAACACATGATGTGCATTACAGAGAACATTCTCAGGGAAAGACTCTGATGAAACAGCGCTCGGCTCACTGGCTGTGTGAATCTATCACACAGGTATAATGTATGTCGCAGCAGGGGAAGACCCCCCCCCGGGTATTCGTGCCCACTCTACAAGAGCTTCATCCTCCTCCACAGCTCTTCTCAGAGGAATGGCAATGGCAGACATATGTGTTACAGCATTATGGCCTTCACCGTGTCCTTTTATTCAGTTCTATCTGCGCGATACGTTTCCTCTAACTCATTCAGTATTGAACATGCTCGGCGACCACTGATGTGCTGTCAGCTCTGGGAACATCACACATACATACAGTCATCTCGGTGACGCTACAAGCTGTCATATACTCAAGCTCTCTTTTAACTTACCCGGATCTTCCGCATTGTGTGGCCCATAGAGCAAGCGCACTAGTGACTTTCGCTGGCCGAGCCGGCTACTTCCGGTTTAGCCCTCCAGCTAACTTGAATGGGGATAAAACAATTCAATCATACGGCTCTATTAGGCTTTTGTAATGTGATTGGACTGAACGGATTTAATTCTGATAGCGAAACGAGTCATTTCACGGGGGTTGTGATGCTCAAAAAAATGTATTCACTGATTTACGGATGTCTCTTTCACAATCTAAGTCTATGGGAAAAAGTCTTTTTGAGCCAGTGTGCATCCCGTGACGTTGTAGTTACACGGTTTGGCCGCTATGTCAAATTTGCTTCAAAGCCTGGCGCTCTTCCTGTATCCAGTTCTCTTTATACATCCATGGTGAATCAGTGAGTTATTTTGCCTCCTCGTTCCTGCTCTGCTTACGTTTACAGTGCATGGCAGAATATCGTTCTTTGTTTTAAATTGTATTTTAAAATTGTAATCCTGCTAATAATTTTTACTAAATGTATCAGTAATCTGATTGTCCTTTTTTCTGTGCCTTTAACGGAATACAGTTAGCCCTCCTTTTTTTGTATCCTAATTGCGTAACAGCGTTCCATGTATTCCATAACTCCTCAAGCCTGTTTACTGTTATGAAATAAAAATTACTATTGACTTAAAAGGTGATGATATGTCAGTAGACAAGTAGTGGTCTTGTTAATAAACTACAACCTAACTTTTCTATGTTGACATGATCCGCTAATTAGCTTAGCTGACCATTTACAGTAGGCCCATGTTCAACATAAACAATGCTATCACAATAAGCTAGCTAGCTGAACTGCTAACCTTTGAGCATCATGAATGCCACTAATGGACGATTTTAAGTCAAGTTCTTTCTTCACATTTTAGCTAACCAGAACAGTTGTGGTTCTTTAGCTTTTACGACTACATTTTAACTACATTTTAAATTAGTCCCTGTTCCAAAAATACTCCATATTACTATGTAGTATATAGTATACTTTCAGTTTTTTTTAATCATTATCCTTCTTTCAGAAACCTGACATGAATAAGAAATATGCAGAATTCAGATAGACTTGCTAGGGAATTTTTAATGTTGTAGACAGAAAATTGCAGGTTTGAAGATTATAACTTTATTTTATTTCTGGGCCACTTGGAGGAAAATTAAGGAACAAGCTGAAAACATAACATCAGCTTATAAAGTAGCTGTGGCTAACATGTTACCTGTGGTCTGGTGTCCACCAACTTCCCTCAATGAGGGAAATATCTGGCTCTTTAGCTGCTAAATGCTCCACTTTCTTCACCAGCTAGTCTACAGCTAACTGTGTCTCTTTTTCTCTCTTTGTGTTTGCCCTCAGTGCAATCTGTGGTCGGCTCGGAGATTGCAAACATTAATCTAAAAGATAGAGAGAATGACAGAAAGGCCCTCTGGTGTAGCAACAATGCCAGAATTCAGAGTCTTATTCAAAGGATTGCAGTTTTAATTAAAGATTTTTCATTTTGAGTCTGAGCAGCAGGAAAAAAACAGGAACAATATGAAAGAAAGAAACACAATATTCTTTCTATTCTTTTTACACTAACCTTTAAGCTGTAAATGTTTGTCCTGATAGTTTATCAACTTATACATCAACTGACATTTTGATTTAACAATTTAATTTCACATACAGCCATGTTTTAAACCTTTGCAGAAAAGTCACAGTTTTTTAAACAAAACAAAAAACTGCTGTTACATTTATAAAAACAAAAATCTGCACATGTGAAAACACTTGTAGAGAGCTATAAGCAAATTTGAGAGGAAAATATTTGAGGACCTGAAACTGCATGCAGCCACAGTGTTTACTGAATGAACTATTAGGCCTTTTTACGCAATGGCCATGGAAAATAATTGTAATTTATCCATAATGTATGTTCTAAGTACTTCTATATAAGTGCACATAGTATATTAAAGTAGAAAACATGGTAATGGTGATGTTTAGAAGTTATGTTGTAACTGCAGTGGTGAAAGAAGTACTGAGTTCCTTTACTTAAGTAAAAGTACATAAGTATTATGAGCTTGATGTAGTTAAAGTATTGCAGTAAAAGTACATAAGTATTATGAGCTTGATGTAGTTAAAGTATTGCAGTAAAAGTACATAAGTATTATGAGCTTGATGTAGTTAAAGTATTGCAGTAAAAGTAGTGGTTTGGTCCCTCTGACTGATATATTATTATATATGACATCATTAGATTATTAATAGTGAAGCATCAGTGTTAGAGCAGCATGTTACTGTTGTAGCTGCTGGAGGTGGAGCTAGTTTACACTACTTTATATACAGTTAGCTAGTTTAATCCAGTGGTTCCCAACCTAGGGGTCGGGCCCCTCCAAAGGGTCAGCAGATAAATCTGAGGGGTGGTGAGATGATTAATGGGAGAGGAAAGAAGAAAAAACGAAGTTCTGATACACAAATCTGTTTTCAGTTTTTGGACTTTTTCTCTAATCTTTGATTTTTGGTGAAATATTGGATCATTTGAACATTTATTGAAATGAAAGCATGTGAGAGGTTTAGAGGGAAAAATCACTATTTGGTGGAGCTGTTAACAACTCATAGAGTATATAGACTATGGACATAGACTATAAGTCTTCAAATCTTTTTAATAGAGCAATAATTTCCAAAATGACCACCAGCACACTTATTAGAGGGCCTGAATTGACCATAATGACTCATTGAAAAAAATGATTGACTCAGTATTTCATGAGAAGTTGAGGCTTTTTGAATGGGAGTCAGTTGGAGCATCTGGCAGCTGTCATTAGCACTTTAAAGTACTTCTGCCTCAAGACGTGCATCTGCTGCTTGTTTCCAACACATTTAACTCATTTAACTGCAATCGCATGATCAGCACTGATCATGGTTTCAACTCTCTACTCAATTTCCTTTTGTTATTCAAGATAACGTCATCCAGGATTAACAAATCAATCCTCAAACAGGATTATTTTAGCCTGATAACAGTGTGTTAGCCTGAATTAGTTAAACCACATTTGACGTTTGAAGAACAGGGCCCTGATATAGAAATAACCGAGTCTGTCTTGTATGTTTTATTTGTATATGAGGGAGGACACCTTGTTGTGTGTAGCTGCTTTGGGCCACACAATAAAAATGTCCACCAAATGGTTGATCGGACATTGAATGTAGAATGAATAAGGACAAGAGACAAAGACTGTGAGACAGAGAAGAGGGGCTGATGCTGAAGACAGACAGGATGGGAAAGACTTGGAAGAGAAACCTGTTCTCTGAAAGTAGAGACTGCATCCAGCAGCAGAATCCAAGTCCATTTTTTAAAGATGACTGCGGCCGGTCAGACGGCCTCTCTGAATATTCTTTTTGTCCCTGTAATTGCCAATTAAACCATCTGGCGTGCGGTGAGCTCGTCTCCGCTGCTTTTGGCAGTCGATCACAGAGCAGTATTCTCGTTAACATTATCCACTCATCTAAGCCGCCATGCTGCAGCCGGCCACTTATCACAGGCTCCTCGTTAGCCGCAGCCAATTATCTAAGGTCGCTCGTTAAGGGCAGCTACTTATCTCACAGGTGCATTAATTGACTAAAACATATATTCACAAGTTGCTGACTTAGCAAAAGTCTCAGAGATTTTCACCTTCATGTTTCCTGAAGTTCAGTCTGAGGAGAATGTGTTTTTCAGGGGAGAAGAAAGCAAGAACTCTTCATGCTGCTTATATTAGGTTGAAAGTGGGTGAATGATTCATTGAAGTACATGCATTTGTTTGCATTGGAGGTATTATCACACACACAGAGTCATGTTTCCATCACTTAAGAGGACGTTACACTGACTGACATTCATTTCCTGGAGACTTACTTTCACATTAAATCAAGTTGTCACACTAAAATTTAATGATTTTCTTTATGAGGACTTGACCAAAACAAAGACAGGTCCCCACAGTTTGACTGTGTAAACAGATGTCCCCACAACATGAGTAATACAAACACAAACACACACAGAGGCGCTTCAGGCTGCTGCTCTTGAAGTGCTGAGTGAATGCATTGGTGCATAAACATTAACAGAAGTGTTTTTTATGTGGAGTCCAGTCATTTGAGGTTGGTAAGTCAGGCGGTTGGAGACAGAGTTGTGTTGCAGCACCTCCTAGTGGCTGCTCATGACAGTTACATGAAAAGATGAAAAGTACATCAGGAGGGGAAAAGAGGAAGAAGGAGTATGATGAGGAAGCAGGAGAGGAAATTGGAGAGCAGCAGAGAAGATGAAGAGGAGAGAAAATAGTGTGCTTTTTAATGTTAATCCTTGATTAAAGTTTATAAAGTTCTTTATTAAACAGTAATATTTTTTACCACCACAGAACTATGAACACACTATCACAACAATCAGAAAGACAGAATCAACTGTCCATCATCATCAAGTGTACAGACAGATTTACTCCACAGTCCATACAATGCTGAAACCACATCTTTCATAACTCAAATAAACCAGCAAACTTCTGACACTGAACAAACAAATTGTGCTAAAGTTGTTGTTTAAAATAAACAGCTTGTACAGGGGGTTGTCAATCTGGGCCAAAACCCTCAGCTCAGACTCACTTTTGAACCAATGGCTCTAAATTTTCCACTTCTTTTGGTGGCACTCTGCTCTGTTTTTGCTCTCTACCAACTCCTGAGGGAAATATCTGGCTCTTTAGCAGCTAAATGCTCCAATATGATCACCAGCTAGTCTACAGCTAACTGTGTCTGTTTGCCGTTTGGTGCTGAGCAGGTAGTGTACAGCGGCTTTTTACAGCTTTTTCTCTGAGAACGACGCCATGAGAGCGCTGAGAGTGAACCAGAACAGTAAAGTAAGTTGCAGCTGGACAGATAAACAATGAGCTGAAACTCACTATAAAGCTCCGTAAAGCTGAGAGGAGCTGCAGAGTCACTGATAATTCTCTGTAGGTTCATCACTACGAGCCACAACCAACACACTGACAGATCAGACTGTAGAGTTATAAAAAATATCAATTATAGGTACTTTAAATTAAAGGGAGCTGTCATGAAAGAGAAACTGTAAATGTTTAAGCGGGAAGACATGAACTGTGAGATGGAATATGATGGAACAGAAATGGAAAATAGAAAGTAAAATTTCACAGCCTTGTTAAATGAAATCCATTTTAAAATTAATTCATAATTTAAACTCAATAAGGAAAATTAATTATTATTTGGCAAAGTATGTTGAAATGCAAGTGTAGTTAATCTGGTGTTTTCACCACTGGAGGGCTCTATTTCCTTTGATTATGAGTGGATATTTGTGCTTTCTGCTAATATTTTGACAAAAAGAAATGTGCATAAAAAACATTTTATTTTACACAAGTCATCTTTATTAGTTTTTATGTTTACACTCACAGCAACAAATACTTTCAAAATGTCCCAGTTTATACATCAGCATGGAGAGGCAGTCAGAAAACACTCGTCCTAAAATAATACAGTTTTCAAGTTTCCTGCACTGTGCTCATTTGGAGCCTCTGACTGCCTCTCATACTAACGAGAGATTTAAGAGTCATAACTGTGTGTGTTTCTACATGGTCTAAACTGCAGACTTGTTTTTAGCTCAACTAATCTGTATTTTTGATTTTGGTAAAAAGTAAAAACATTTTTTTTTTTCCCATCACACAAACAAGTAGAAACAATCAGAAATGTAATCCCAGTAAAATCATCACTACAAATAGAAGCACTTCAGGGAATTTTGCATTATGTATCTACAAATAAAAAGTACAAGGCACCGTTACAGCAGGACAGTTCTTGACTCTGTGCAAGACATCATAGATAAGAAGTTTTTTATAATGAATTAATGTGAAATGTTAGACTTGTTTAGTCTAAACACATTCAACTTTCATCCATGGCTTATTAATATATATTAAACCGCAGTCACAATCTTTCCCTTAACCAGAAGCCAGTAGTTGTCATGTGGAGATATTGCAAGAATAATTAATTACCACATTTAATGTTCAAAAACATAATTGAACATGATCCAGTGTTTGACAGAATTATCCAGAATTAACGCTCTGTTTGTTTAGACTAAAGGTTTGGAGTCATTACCTACACGTTATACACACAGCGATCCTGGATCAGCACTGCTGCTCTTCATGAGTCACACATCTTCAAACACTTTTCAGAAAATCAGGAATTTGCCAGATTGGTTTTGGATGTTGTTATTGTTATTGTAGGTTGTTTTTTGTTTTTTTTGTTTTGTCTTTTAGCTGATGACCCCCTTCTGCCTTTAGTTAATTGGGCTAAAGTTGTCTTCCTGCTCTCTGATTGGCTCATCAAGCTGCCCCTCTGCATCCCAGCTCCTGTTGGAGGGAAAACAGTAAACTTCAGACAGATAAATGCAATTTCTCTCATCAATCACTCTGACAAACTTAGTAAACAAAAGCTTCCAACACTTTTTTTGTTTGTTTGTTTGTTGTTTTTTTGTGTCATGTTGAAACAGGAAAAGGACAAATACAAACTGTTGACACAAAACAAGCTGCTGAGCCTCAAACAGCTTTCCAGATAAACATGATTTTTTTAAAGTCGTCATTTTAAATGCTTGTCTCTCACAGGCACACAGACACACAGAGAGGAGCTCAATCAAATGGATTAGACAAAAACAATCAATAGAGGCTGAGGCAGAAAGGCAAGAGTACCATCCTGAAAGACAGTTACTGCTCTCCTGCTGAGTGAAGAGGAGAAATGTTGCTGCAGAGTGGGACCTGTTGATAACATGGATGTTTTATAAGAGCTGGATACCAGACTAAAAATGGCACCCATTCAGTCCTAGAGGAATTGCTCAGCTGGCGCATACGCCAAAAAAGACAGTTTTATCGCAGGGAGAGTTTTACAAATATAAAACCCCCATGGACCAAAAGTTCATTATAGAAAGAGTCATAATTGACATTGTTTGCAGTTCAAGGTGTCCTGTCAACAGTTTGATAGATGTCTCTTTTACAATGGTGGTCTATGGGGAAAATGCTTTTTGGGCCGCAGGGGGATTTTTCACTGCAATACCGCGAGTGTCCAGCTCTTATTATACATCCATGGTTGGTAACCTGATGCACCAAATGGTTTGTTACACAGAACCATCTGAGAAGTCGTCCTTGGAAACTGTTTGGATAAGGACAGGCACTTTCAAAAAATACTTGACAGGTGACAGTCTATCACCGTCTATCACGACTAACTTCAACCAATCAAATCCACAAACCATATGACGTAATAGGAGAGCACCAAAGAGGAAACACAGCAACAAGCTGCAGTCTGAGGAACTTTGAAAGCTAGCAAGCAAGTCAGTGTATCTAGGTGGTGTAGTTATATAAATACTCTCCAGTCCTGATATAACTGATGCTATAGCAGCATCTACACTAACCTCTTTAGGAGCTGCCATTGTAATTTTTGAAACAAACAGTCGGTTCTTGCTGTTGTCACATCTAAACCATGCCTGTAGCTGCCAGTAGTTCCTCACACAACGCCGATTGGTCCGAACCACCGATGGTTTCGCCACAAGCACATAACTTGAAGTCTGACAAAATGTAATCTTGTGAATCCAGCTGCCTCACCAAGTGAACCTGTTGTTGCCAGACTTGGAAAATCTAGAGGTATCCAGAGATGAGAGTTATTCCAACTGTTTAACTACCACAAATTAATTTGCAGCGCTTATCAACATTATCTCCCCAAAATCAACTGGATCTCGTCTACATGCCACTATTTTTGAATACACATTAAATGGAAAACTATCTGCAGCCTCATACACGTAAACAAACCGACGTGCAAGTTCCCCCAGATATAGATCTCCATCATGGCCGTTCCAGGCCAGGTTCTATGATTCTATGGGCTGTAGGGGTGTCAGCAGATTGTTCTGATATTCGTTGTTGTTGTCTGATATACGAGTCCTCATTTCACCTGAATCTCTATAACAGAGCTAGCAAGTGCAAAGTTAGCATGACCCATTGAGCTACAATTGCCACATTTATGGGAAATACATCAGGTTGAAAAAATATCTCTATCCACACAAACAGTCCTATCAAGAAGTCAGGAGTTAGAAATGTCCACACTTTTAAGGGATAAGGCTGGTGATTTTCAAAAAAAATTTTATTGTCAACAAATCTCATGTTTGGAGTCAAACCAGCAATAAACTGGTCTTCTAGAAAGTATTGTGTGTGTATCCAAATCCTGATATATCTTATTCCTCTGTGCCATAGACCTCTCTTGTGTCTGTGAGCCACACCGCTGCACTGAGTGACATGTTCCTTCATCATGAAGAGTTTGGTCACGTTAGTTTGTTTAGAAACGGCTCCAAAGACTAATAACAGCATCATGTTTTAAGTCTCCAGAGAGTAGTTCTGTGTAAGGCAGACGCCACTGAGCATGTGCGGGAACATGGTTCTGTTTACAGCTTGTAGTCCAAACCTTCCTGCATATGCTGCGGAGTGGCTCATTGACTTGTTTTCGATAGTTTTGGACAACAACGAAGGTCTACAGCACAGAGGAATATGATATATCAGGCTCAGGCTTTGATCCACACACAATACTTGTTAGTAGGATGAGTTCACTGTTGGTTTGGCTCTGCATATGAGATTTGTTGACAATAAGAATAATGTAGAAAAATCACTAGACTTATCCTTTAAACATCATGTAACCATGGCAACAGCACTGATGAGTCTGTTGAATACCCAGTGATGTAGAGACAGAGATACAAAGACCCGCAGGTGGAGAATAGATCCACAGACATCAGCTCAGGCCGACAGACATGAGCAAAGCGTTTGTCTTTGAAGCTGACGGCTGCCGCTGCTCGCCCCGTAATCCACAACACAAACAGAACTGCTGGGAAATCAACTCTCACACACAAAGCTGGGCGGGGGAGATTAACAAGCTGTTGACGGGCTGATTCTCTCTGTCTGATGTGGTATTTTGTGAGTGCAGGGAGGTGAGCTCAGGTCCTGACAGATTCACTATCTGTGGTTTGGAAACCTACTCTTCATCTACGGCATTCAGCTCTCTGTGTCCAGTTTTCATTGTTGACACCAAAATGATGCTTTCTTGTTGTTGTTGTTTTGTTTGTTTGTTCATGTGTTTGTTTTCCTCATTTGTTCATCCATTAATTCATCCAAATTTCCACACTCATTATCCTCCCCCTGGTTATACTACTTCTCAACAATCGCGCAAATCCCTGCCAACTTTAGCTAAATTACAATCTTATGTTATGTTCTGTCCTTTTGTCTTTTTATATTTCATGTTGTTTCTGTTGTCATTTTGCTCCAATAAAAAAAAAAAACATTAAAAAAAGATACTTTACATGATATAAACACACTTTTCTATAAATCCCTTTTCCTTTTTAACAAAATAATCTTAACTTATCAAATGCATTATCTCAACACAAAGCAGCCATGCAAGAACTTTGTGTAAATAAAAAGCAGTCTAAAAACCGGAAAATTATGGTTTAATTTAAGAACTATTTTATCAAATAATAAGTAAAGAAGGTTTTTAATAATCAGTGGTACAGACACATTTCTGATTAAGATTCGTTCACTAGCCCTAATCTGTAGCAAACAGGAAGTTGACGTTTTCTCAACAGAAAATTTGCATTTTTTTATATAAAAGAAAGTTTTTGGGTCAAATATGCACACACTTAAGCAGACTCAGACAGGCATCATTTTTGTACATAAACAGGAACAGAACAATGATCAAAATCTCTAAAGGTCAATTCACATAAATGATTGGCTTTTGTTTAAAAAAGTGATATACTTAATAACTTGATCTTCTTATTGTAAAAACAAGCTGTTTCATGATTCAAATGACTGTGGTAACTTAATAAACCACCAGAATAATGAAACGAAATACACCAGGGACAGATCCGATACATAACAGACTACAGTTCACACATCCAGAAAACACTGACACGGCAGACATGTAACACTTTAAGGCACTGAATGCTTTAATTTCAGCCACTCCAGACGTGCTCACAATGTACAAAAATCACAGTTTGAAAACAAACACACGCAAACACAGTACAGTACAAAAACAGTTAATCAGGATTTTGTAAGTAAGTGGTCAAATAAAAAACGAGTAGCATGTGTCTGTGTAGAAAAGACAAAGGTAATGTCAAAGATGCCTTCATGTTTCCACTTTAAAGTGTTAGCATCCTGTCAGTGCACCTACTTCATTCACTACTTTAAATTGAATTGTTAGATATTCATTTTACATTTTTAACTGTTACCAAACATTTTTTTGTATTCCTAACGATCAACAGATCCTCGAACCTAAATGACAAAATGGCTCATTGTATTTTCTGATCTGACAGCTTTATGGTTAGTTTGGTTACATTTAGGTCATTGTCAGAAGAAACCACTGTTGACTGTTGGAAGGACACTGAGAAAAATTATTTTCAATATTATATTCCCACATTTCAGAAACATTGTAGAAACAAGAGCTCATCGTGGGAGAAAACATTTTTAAGAATTTGTCAGTGGTGTTTTGAAATTAAAAAACAACTAACAATTATTTTTACTTTAATATATTTGTTGATTATTTTTTCAATCATTCCATTAGCTGTCTAGATTTTAAATGCTGAATATAATGACTCCATTCTCTTATATAAGTTGTTCTAGCACCCCAAAACAACCCAGAAAATATCCATTGTAATCTTTGGATTTTTGCAGTTGTTGCAAATTTTTTTACATTCATAAAAATCAAGTAAAAATCAACTATCAACATTCAAACTGACTAGTTTATTAACTGGCGAATTGTCTTATTAGCCAAGTTTACATTAAGTTTTAACCAAATTTCCAGGAAATCGCCAAAAGAAAATTAAATTTAATGTTTGTTTCCATCCACTGCTGTTGTGTAAATATTAAGAGATAAACAGTAGGTGGTGCTTCTTCAGTTGGTGCCATTAAACCATTGCAGAAGAAGAGGACACAACGAGATGACGTCATTAAAAGAACTACTACTACTGTTTCAGAACTACTAGATTTGACCATTATTATTCTGATGTCACATGATTGCTCTACCAGCGTTCCCTCAGAGCTTTACCAGTCGTGTTCGGTCTCCTTACTCGTTGATCTCGTCCTCCTCGTCCTCAAAGTTCTCCTCGCCGTCGTTGGCAGTGGCTTCCTGGTACTGCTGGTACTCGGACACCAGGTCGTTCATGTTGCTCTCCGCCTCCGTGAACTCCATCTCGTCCATGCCCTCGCCTGTGAACCAGTGCAGGAAGGCCTTTCGGCGGAACATGGCGGAGAACTGCTCTGAGATGCGCTTGAACAACTCCTGGATGGCCGTGCTGTTGCCGATGAAGGTGGCTGCCATCTTGAGCCCCCGGGGAGCGATATCACAGACGGCCACCTTGACGTTGTTGGGGATCCACTCCACGAAGTAGCTGCTGTTCTTGTTCTGGACGTTCAGCATCTGCTCATCCACCTCCTTCATGGACATGGGCCCACGGAAAACAGTGGCAACGGTCAGGTAGCGTCCATGTCGAGGGTCGCAGGCCGCCATCATGTTTCTGGCATCGAACATCTGCTGGGTGAGCTCGGGAACGGTGAGTGCTCGGTACTGCTGGCTGCCCCTCGCCGTCAGAGGAGCAAACCCTGGCATGAAGAAGTGGAGTCTGGGGAAAGGCACCATGTTGACAGCCAGCTTGCGGAGATCTGCGTTGAGCTGTCCGGGGAACCGCAGAGAGGTCGTCACGCCGCTCATGGTGGCCGAAACCAGGTGGTTGAGGTCGCCGTAGGTGGGTGTGGTGAGTTTGAGAGTGCGGAAGCAGATGTCGTAAAGAGCTTCGTTGTCAATGCAGTAGGTCTCATCTGTGTTTTCAACCAGCTGGTGGACTGACAAGGTGGCGTTGTAGGGTTCCACCACGGTGTCCGACACCTGACGGATTAGAGAGAAGATCGGATATGAGGGGACGTTGAGGTGTGATGAAAAAAGCGAAGCAGGAACAGGGAAAAGAAAGACAAGGAGGAAGAGAAATTAAAGGATTACAGGATTATCCTTCATTTGCACATTGTCAGCCAAATGGGAAGAATTTGAAAATTTCCCATGATACCAGTTTAGGAGGATTCAGCCTGTAAAGGATGGGTTCACAATTTTTAGAGTCTGCCTTAAAACAACAGTCAGGTGTCCATATCAGCAGTGAAAGAGGTTTCCCTCGCTGTAATCATTCCTTCTGTTCATACTGGATATTAAAAGATCCTTCAAATGTGCTTTCAATGTAAGTGATGGGCCAAAATCCACAGTGTGTCCACACAGTCATTTAAAAGTCTCTGTGAAGCTTATATGAGGCTTCAGCAGTCTGAGTTAGTCACATCAAGTGGATATCTGACACATTTACATATACATTTACTTGATTTGACTCATTTGGATGGATGAAGCTTCATATTAGCTTCAGATAAACTTTTAAATACATTTTTTGCACAGAAGGAGGACTGTGGATTTTGTCCTCCATCACTTCCATTGTAAGGTCATTATGAAGGGATCTTCTAATGGTCAGTATGAACAGGAGGAATGATTACAGCAAGAAAAACAGCTTTAATGTTCATTTGGGCTCCTGACTGTTGTTTTAAGACACACTTGAAAAACTATGAAGCTTGTCCTTTAATCCATGATGGTAACTCCCTCTACTAATCTTGACAATACTGACTACTGACCAGGAATAGGGCCAGTCTCCAAAACAGAAGAAGCAATTATATTTAACTTTGCTCTACTGGAGTATAAACTGCTCCACAAAACAGTTGCATAATCTGCACTCATTTTTATTCCAATTCAAGCAGCATATAAAAAGTAAAAGACCTTCTATATAATTGTGTACTGTTGACGTTAATAGCTCTGTCATGAGCTTTGAGTTTGCCAAAAAAAAAAACCTTGTCCTGCTTACTTTTAAGGATATATTTAACAATTATTTTCACTTTAGTTTAATCTGTTTGATCTTTTTTTATATTACTTTATCTACTTATTATTTTCTGGTGTGACTGGGCTCTAAAGAGAAATCAGAGCAACACCATGGACTATATAGAAAGGGTTTTGGGTTGTGAGAGAAGAATATAAGTGGAAAGGGTATTATAAGAGGAAGATGAAAGAAAGTAGGATGAAGCACAAAAAAGAGAGGGAATAAACACAGATTATTCCTTCCTGATACCTTAGGTGAGGGCATGACACTGAATGTGTTCATGATCCGGTCAGGGTACTCCTCCCGGATCTTACTGATCAGCAGGGTGCCCATACCCGAGCCGGTGCCCCCTCCCAGAGAGTGAGTCAGCTGGAAACCCTGCGAGGAGAAGTTGTTTATTTCTGTCATTTCACAGCAAACAGTGATGAGAAAGTTACAGTCTGCTTTCAGATATTTATTATTTGGTCATGGGTGTAGGTTTGGCTTCAGTAAAGAACTGTCCTTTTCATGTAATCTAGCAAATAAACTGTAAAGCCACACAAATTACTGCATTGTAATACACTGACCTTAAATCACCTTTGATGATATTATATTATATAAAAATGTTTGACAAAAAAAATGCAATTTCAAATAAAAATGTTTTGTTTCCATCTTTACTACAAAAGTGCTTCATTTTAACCTGGTTTAGGGTTTAACCAACCAATGAGATTATTGATTATTTCTTCAGAAAAGCCAAAAGAAGACTAGTCTTCTTCACCTGGAGACAATCACAGTGCTCGCACTCCTTCCTCACTATGTCCAGGACTGAGTCTACGAGCTCCGCCCCCTCCGTGTAGTGACCTTTAGCCCAGTTGTTCCCCGCACCTGTCTGACCTGCAGACAACCAATCATCAGCACAAACATTTTGCAAATCCATCTGTGAAATGTAAAATGATCACCACGACAGATGGGAATGTGCACGCAGACCCACACTCCACTGGTGACCCATTTTCAGCCGGGGTATCAGAGGACAGAGTTTAATTCATGTGTGTGTACATGAGAGACGTGGAGAGATCTACAACCTCCCTGCTTCTTCTCCTACTCAGACATCAGTTTATAAAACAAATGCTGGACTTACTTCACTGTGTTTACTGTACAAATTACACGCTGGAAAGTTTCACTGCTGTTCCATCTCTGTGATAACACAAACCTCCCTACAACTCCTTAAGCTGCAATAATTTATACTTTTTATAAAGTTTATCTTGTAGTAATAAACCCAGAGAGCAATGTCACCATCTCTGCAGTTCTGCAAAGCATTTTAGCCTCTTTTAGCTGCTAGTTTCAGGCAGTGGGCAGCTGTTTGCTAACATTTTGGCCATGACTACTTTATAAGATGATAATATGTCAGATGTCGTGTTATTTATGCTGCCACCAAATGGAGCAAAAAAAAGTAAACTTTAATTTAGCTTCAATCAAATTTAAAGTATAAAGGACCAAGAGTGGAACCCTGAGAAACTCCACAAGTAATTATTGACACTTTCAACAATAATGGGATGATCATGTGTCTGCAGGATGTGGAAGTAGGCAGCTGTTTGTTGACATGTTAGCCGCAACTGCTTTATAAATCAATAATATATCATATGCTGTGTTTACAGCTGGTTCTGCTGCCCCAAGAGGCCGAAAAAATCAATTAATGCAGCTTTAAGGGTTTTTACCTGCTGACTGGTGCTCTAAAAATAAAAATCTCCTGCTCCTTTAATTACAGTTATGTTTGGATTTTTTCATATCTGCAGCCTTTCCATTTCTTTTTTTATCTAACGTTGGTATTCTGGAAAAATCTTATGCAGAAGAGTTTGACATTTGCTGTGTAAATGAAGCTGTCTGGTGAGCCATGTGTCAATGTGAGCATTTCATAATATTATTATCTCTTTATTTCTAAATAAT
This sequence comes from Thunnus albacares, assembly GCF_914725855.1. Classification (NCBI taxonomy): domain Eukaryota; kingdom Metazoa; phylum Chordata; class Actinopteri; order Scombriformes; family Scombridae; genus Thunnus; species Thunnus albacares. The sequence goes on from NC_058126.1 coordinate 2,784,110, forward strand.
AAAGATTTTCTTTCATTTTTATCCTCAATCAGTGACTTAGTTGAGGAAGACATTCATGAGGAGAAGAATACATTCGGTTTATATAATTATTTTGCAGAATTGCACCTTAATCAACCCCCTGAGTTTTAGGCTGCTTTCTTTGATATAATGAAGCATTTAAGCAGAGATCAGCATGCCATAAAACTACCTTTATCTCAAAACTTTTTATCTTATTTATCCTAAAGCAAATTAAAAATTCATTTTCCAGGTAAGGGTCTTCAGTCATTATTGGACCTTAGGTAAATATAATGGGCATTTTTACATAAACAACCCTATAAACTTACACAAACTTACAACTTCATTGCTAAAACCTCCATTAACCTCCATATTCCTTGAATAAAAGCAGTTGACTGTTACCAAAGATGAAGTTGTCTGGTCTGAAGAGTTGTCCGAAAGCTCCTGAACGAACACTGTCCATGGTTCCTGGCTCCAAGTCGACCAGCACTGACCGGGGGACATATTTATGTGCTGCACAAACAAACAGAAGAAACATGATACTTTCTGGCACCAAAATGTCACATTTTTATGTTGTTCAAATGCTCTAAACCGACCTATGTTTACATTTTCCTGTTAAGTGACCTCTTGGAGTTGTCTCAGGTCCCATTGGTGGGGACTGGTGGCCAATAGTTTGCCTCGATTCATGCCTCACCTGTTAAGCTCACTATATATATTGTTCCAAATCCTGATCATTGAGTCTTTGTGATGAACAAACTTTGCTCCTGTTACTATTCCCTTGTTCCAAGGAGTTTTCAAACCTGCCATGTTTAGTCCAGTTGAAGGAGACTCTTGTTTTTCCTCCTTGGTACTATTCATTTGGGCAGGTCTGAACACAGCAGTCGTACTTGGGTTTGGACCCTTTGAGACTGGAGATCCGACAGAGATCCAGCTACTACCAGTAGGCCAGCTAAGCAAACTACGCACAACATAGCAGCCATTTGCCAAGAAAACAATTTGCAATACTGTTCCTCAGATAAGCGCTATATACTTTTAGTGTTTCTTTAATTTAAGAATCTATTCTATTTCCATTTTTATTGTTTTTATATTTTTGACTACTCTTTGCATTTTATGTTCCCTACACTCTAAAAACATATAGCTAGAATTTGGTTAAACTTCTCTGCTTTGGTTTGTGATTGTGTGTCCTGGAAATACCGAACCTAAAATACACAGAGTGACAAGTTCTCACCTGTGACAGGAGTGACTTGTGACTTGTGATCCAACCTCCATCTGATCTGACAACTAGGTGTACTCTGCAAATGGTTTGCATGCTGGGATGTGGATGAATGAACTCAACAGTTGCTAGCAGCTACTCTGAAAATGAATCAAGGTCCAACCTGGACTAAAACAACAAAGAATTTGGATGAAGGAGCTTCCTCAGCACCTTCTTCCAGTGTTTATGTTCTCAATACCGTCCCAGACACAACTGACCAATGACAGAATGTTTAGTGAGAATGGTTTAGTAATACATTTTGGTTTTTTCTGTGTGAAAAGTAACCAAACAAACAGGAAAATGCAACTCATTCACTGATACTGACAGAGCAAACCAACTAAAGGTTTCCGAATCCTTAGATAAAAATATATTAATAAGATATAAAACAATGTGCGGTGTCCCAAATATTTAAAAAATGCAAAAAAAGATGGCAATTTTCCTCTCTTGTGTCAATTATTTACTTAACATTTCAGTTTTATCCATCAATTTGGAAACACTTGGGGGAAAAAAAACAAGCTTTGTGTTGGTTTAAGAGGTGAATTGTGATTAATTTTCCAGTAGAAGCCAAACTCAGACCATCGCAGGTGATTAAGGGGAATATTCACAGTGACTCACACACACACACACACACTCACACACACACACCCACACACTCACACACACACTCACACACACACACACACACACACACACACACACACACACACACACACACTCCTTATCTATTTTACTTACAGGATGCCTCATTGTAGTAGACGTTGACCCTGTCCAGCTGAAGAGCTGAGTCACCCACATAGTTTCCTGCAGGGTCGATGCCGTGCTCATCGCTGATCACTTCCCAGAACTGATGGAGTCACAGAAGCAGCAACAGATGAAGGAGAAGAAGAAGAAGAACTCAGATGTTAACCTGAACATTTTGTTAAACCCTTTTTCTCCCACAGAGCTCCTTCCATCTATGTATTAGCATATTTGGGTCACAGAGGTAACCACTGCTTTCTCTAGAAGATAATTAACCAGCGATGGTTGAAAAAAACAGAAGGTTTTCATGGTGATTTCTTTATACTGAGGAAATAATTACCAAGAAATCTGCATGGATAATTACCAGAAATTATATACTATATATACTATATATATATATATATAGTGATTTGGATGAAATGAGCTTTTAATTTAAAAATTCAGAATGACATTTTTAATTAGTTCTTTGCCTTTGAACCAAAAAATCAAATAGAGTCCAGAACATAAAATATTTAAAAACATTCAGTTAACTTGTGAATCATTACATTTGGGGAAATGTATTCATTTGGAAACTTTGGCATGGAATTTAAAGAGTTTGTCATGAGTTGAATAAGAGTTTAAAAGGTGAAAACAGACGTTAGAGGTTGATAATAAAACGTCGAACAGCAAGATAAATATTCAAACTTAAACAATGTCAGATACTTTTTACAATGCTGTGGCCGTTTCTCTACATTTGTTTACAACCTGCTGAGTTACATACTTTCCACACAGTCACAGGGATTCGTTACCCAGCAGCCTCTGTGTTTGCACTATGGAACCTGCTGGCTGCTCATTGAGTGTTTGTTGTTTCTCTGATTATAATTTTCGTCTTTTTTTTATTTTGTTTAATCCTGCCCTGCGGAACTTTTACATATAAATGAACGTCCATTACAAGAGTCAAGAGTTTTTAAATCTCATGTCAGTGGCGACATTCCCATGCTGGCCGTTTGGCTGTTAATCGTGTGGCTCTTCTAGACTTTCCAAGTGTTATTAGACCAAATGGATCAAATCTGATAGTGAAAGGAGTCATTTGGCAGGAGTTGTGTGACACTCAAAACAATTTATCCACCATTTTACAGCAGCAACAGCAGGTTACGGCCAGTGGTGTACTGGCCATCAGGCATACTGGGACAAATCCTGGTGGGCTGGTGTACCATCAAAAAATATGTTTTTGGTCTGATAGACCAAAACACTGTCAAAACATATTCATTTTTACCAACCCTCTCTGTGTGCCTGTTATTCACAGCTGAGCGCCTCCCTTTACTCTCACTGCCAGAAGGGGGAGACAAAAGTCCTACCCTCCAGCTTTAAATCCGCAGTAACTAATTTTTTGTCCACTAGTTTTTTTTGCAGAAACAAATAGTGAACACAACTCTGACATATCATCAGCTTTTAAGTTGACATGTTGAACTTGTTAGCAAACAGTTGCTTATTTCCACATCCAGCAGTTACGGAGCAACATTATCATTCATGTGGAGTCGTGTTTCTGTCCACCTGGTGAATGTAAGTCCAATATTCACTCTCTTTTAGCTCTGTTTTTACTCTCTACCAACTCCTGAGGGAAATATCAGGCTCTTTAGCTGCTAAATGCTCCACTATGTTCACCAGCTAGTCTACAGCTAACTGTGTCTGTTTGCAGTTTGGTGCTGAGCAGGTAGTGTACAGCGGCTTTTTACAGCTTTTTCTCTGAAAACAACACTATGAGAGCGCTGAGAGTGAACCAGAACAGTAAAGTTGCAGCTGGACAGATAAACAATGAGCTGAAACTCACTATAAAGCTCCGTAAAGCCGAGAGGAGCTGCAGAGTCTCTGATAATTCTCTGTAGGTTCATCACTACGAGCCACAACCAACACATTACACACTGATAGTTCAGACAACGTTATTATAAAAATATCGATTACAGTCACTTCATTTTTTGGAGTATAGTGTCAGTGTTATTGTGTGGTTTGCGTATGTTTTCATGTTTTAATGAATTGCCGGATAGGATCAGACAGTTTTCCATTTTTGTGGACAACAAAGTTGTATTCTCATGTTTCACTTTCTCTGTTACTAAAACTATGTTCGGTCACTTGACTTCCAGCCCAGAAAACTCATACTGAAATAGTTGTGTGAGTCAGAGTGTAGTTGTGTGTGTGTGTGTGTGTGTGTGTGTGTGTGTGTGTGTGTGTGTGTGTGTGTGTGTGTGTGTGTGTATCCAGATTCCTTGAATAGTCTCACAGTGGCTCTAAGTTCACTCCTCCGCACCACTGTGAAGAGTTTATTACTAAACAGAAAGGAACCAAGGCCCAATGAATTCATTCATTCATTCAAAAATGTACTGTTAGCTATCCATTGTTTTAATTTCTATTCATCATATTAACCTCAAAAACAATAGCTTGTCTCTTCTGTACTCTGTCAGCTATAAGCTCATTGGTTCAACTCAGAAATATAGTTTCATTTATAGAAGGGGGACTTTCCTAAAACAGCTGGTCACTGTATTTGTTATAAAACAAACACAGGGGGAGCTGCATTTGTTGGGGACTATTTTCTGTGGCGGATGGATCCACATTTGGTGCTCTAGTGAGTATTTCTCAACACATCCTCTTAATAAAACGACCTATGTGGTCGTTTTATTAAGAGGATGTGGAGTGTTTTCTAATATGCCGCTTCTATCGGCAGTAATATTAAACAATAATTTTATTTTATGGTGTGACAACGCTGTTGTTAAGATCTGGTTAGGTTTAGGCACAAAAACCACTTGGTTCGAGTTAGGAAAAGATCATGGTTTGGGTCAAAATGATCACTTGAAACGTGGAGTGGGTTAGTTACTTCCTTAAAGTTACACAACCTTTGTTTTTTTTTTAAAAAAACTGTCCCAACTCGTGGTTGGAAACATGACAATCGTGGTTGGAAACAGGAAGCAAAACAGCGGTCTCCTGCAGCTAAGTCAACTTTTTGCCATCTAACTATCTCACCATCCACCCAACTGCGTCACTTCCTCGGGTCATAATTACTACGACCACTAGATGGTGTAAACGTAACTATTGGCTGTTTTTGCTGACCTGAATTTTTGACCTATACTGTCGTTTTTCTTGTGAAGACGGGCAGCAGGACAGTGTGTGTGGGACTGAATCAGAATAAACTACAGTGTGTGTGTTCATGGTGATGACGAAACATGTCACCCGGTGCAGTGGTGTGGCTCACTGATGTGTTTTTAATAGTTTTTGGACAACAACAGAAGTCTACAGCACAGAGGAATAAGATATATCACAATACTCGTTAGTACATCAGTTCATTGTTGGTTTTGGTTTCTTCACAGAATTTGTTAAAGAACATTTTATTACATATTATTGTAGCCATGATGACAAAGGTGGCCTAACTTTAAGGAAGTACTAACTTTAACAAACCTAACCTTAACAAAGTGATCATTTTAACCCAAACCATCATCTTTCCCTAAACCTAATCAGACCTCAACCGCAGCATTGTCACATCATAAAACATCATTATTGTTTAACAGTGATGTGTAACGGTTTAATGTGTCAGATATCCACCTGATATGACTAACTCAGACTGCTGAAGCCTCATATAAGCTTCACAGAGACTTTTCAATGACTGTGTGGACACACTGTGGATTTTGGCCTCCATCACTTCCATTGAAAGCACATTTGAAGGATCTTTTAATATCCAGTATGAACAGGAGGAATGATTACAGCGAGGAAAACCTCTTTCACTGTTCATATGGACACCTGACTGCTGTTTTAAGACACACTTGAAAAAAATTTTAACCTACCCTTTAAGCCCTCCACCGACCCTTTATCATCTTTGCTCAGATAATCAATAAATTACCAAACTTGTCGCTGATTGATTCACTAATCGTAACACTTCATAATTATGACAGAAGTTAGCCATGTATGGAAACCCTGATGCTTTATGCAAGTCATGGAGATATTACTGTGGTATTACTTTTGCTGCAGCTACAAGTTGAGTCATGAAATATAAAGTGGTCTGTACCTTGGTCCCGATCTGGTTCCCGCACTGTCCGGCCTGGATATGAACTATTTCCCTCATCTTTCGTCTTTTCTCTCGGTCTTTTTCTCTCTCCGGTGATTCTCTGAGATCAGTCGTTCCTCTGCTGCTGGATGCCGGTGTGTGTCTGATCCACCACGGGAGCGCGCGGCCGGCTTCATCTGCTGCTGCTCTCGTGCGCGGACACGCGACCACGCCCTGAGGGGGGGGGCAGAGTTTGTCCCACTCAGCAGAAAGTCCTGTCTTCTCTATCTGTCACACAACAACACTACCACTGTCCCACACACTACATACTAATACATAAGTGAGGCAAATATATGATTCCAGAGGCTGAAAGTAAATATTTCATTTTAGAGGTTCAGTATTTTATCCGACGACTTTTTGCAGATTAAAATTATCCTAATTAACTATAATTAATAAAGCTCATTAAAGGTGATGCATTCCTGTCTTTCATCAAGTTGTCTATAAATAAAACAGCCTACTGCTTATTACTTATTACCTACTTGCATTTTCTTTTATACTTTTGAGAAGTGAACTTTACTTGAACATTTAAATGCAGTATTTTTTACTAGATTTTACTTGCCAAAAAGTATTTTCCACTGTGTGTACTTCATGTTTACTAATTGTGATTATTGTACTTATTGTAACCCTAACCCTAAAGTAATAAAATAATAATAATAAATAAAGTAATAATAAATAAATAAAGGAAGCATTCAACATTGTTGGCAGCCAAAAAACCTATATGTTTACTGTCAGGGTGACCACTGAATATTCATTAGAAAATATTAAAAAGTGTAATATTGAAAAGGATTGCATTTGCACATTACATGTATTGTTTATAGTATTTATACTGTGAACATTTGCAGATTCCTGGTTAATATCTTACATTATTGTCAGGTCATATATATGTTGTAGGCCTACTGTATTACTTACCTACTTATAACAACTTGACTTTCGTGGTAGTTCTGTTTTCTCTTACCTTCTATTTTTTGATTGTCATCACAACACCAAGGCAAAGTCCTTGTATGTGCAAACTTAACTGGCAGTAAACCAGTTTCTGATTCTAACAAGACAATAAAGTCAGGTAAATTACAGGTGTACAACTTAAAAACTTCCACTTAATTCAAAGCGGCATAACCTCAATATAACTCAACTCAATGTCACAGAGAACATAATCGCAGGATCCAATGATCATTCAGCTGCACTTCTGTTATGCTTATGGCTTCACAGACCTAAGTGCCAATTTACAGATTTTGTACACACGATATGGTCTTTGTTTATTAAGTCTCAAATTACTACTACTGAGTACACATTCTATGTATCATATTTTCACTTTATCTTATTCTTATTTATTTTATCAAGTGGTTTTTATTTTCCATCTTATATACATTTACATGTTTTATGTTCATTTGTCTTTTTTGTTGTGAAGCACTTGGTGCATGTAATTTTTTGTTGTAAAGTACTTCTAGCTGCATTTTTTGTATGAAAGGTGCTATACAAATAAAGTTATTATTATGATTATTAACTTAAAGCTGCAGATGCAGGCATGTTGATGTCGCCGCCTACGGGCAAGAAAAGTAACAGCAGCAGCAATTATGATGTCCGATACATATAGCCAGGATTTTATAAATAGTTTTTCTGTATCAGTATGGGCGGGATGTATAGATTAGGCTATGATAGGAGTGAGTGAACTCAGGTGAACTGATCTACGTCATGGAAGTAGGCAGAGGATTGCTGAATAGTATGGCTCTATTCTACAAATCCGTTACATACATGATATTGTTGAAATAAAACGGAAATATTGTCAACATTCCCATTATTTAACTATTAAATCTGAAATCTGATACCCATCCAATAAGTTTCCTCTAGCAACAGACTGAGGTGTTAAAAAATGTTAAATGTAAAGCCTCAAAAACTCAAAGACAATAGCAGCTATTAAAAAGAAAAAACTGTAACACTCATTGCCTGCAGGCGGCGCAGGCTGTTGGTGTAAATCCCATCTGATTGATCAAATAGCTCCCCCTGGTGGAAGAACTGCAGCCTGCCAAACGAGAACGAGTGAGTTTGTGAATGAACCACAAGCCGGTTCCAAGAGGTGGTTTGAATATTCACATACTGTGAAACAAACAGTCGTTTCACAATATGGATTTGTTCTGCAGTCTGATCAGAGAAATGAGGAAGGACTTCTGGAGGGGATTTTTTTTTCCTCTGTCAGGGAACATGTGCCAGACATTCCCACGGAGAGAAGATGAAGCATGGGTCAGCTGCTGCTGAGGCCAGCAGCAGTGTCAGTTTACAAAGCACCATGAGCTATAAAACAGGAATTTATCACTGATACCGTACTTCTGCTCTGCTCCCTGTGTGCACACACACACAACACACCGATCTCTGCTTCATCCTGCCGTGAACAAGCTGTGAGAACACTTACTGTATATCATCATGTACATCAGATAAATATATGCTTAAACCTTTTCCTGAAGTCAGTTTATACAGAGAAAACTAATGTCTGTTGGTAGAGATGGTTCAGCACAGGAGAAGAAAACAGTCAAAAGTAACTTAAACAGTACAAACAGTATGAAACAAGTGTAAAAAAAAATTGAAGCAGTCCTTCCTCAAAAGTTGAATAAAGGTTTAGGATTTATGATATGGACACATTAAAATTAATAGATTCTCATGACTTAGAAAAACTTAAGAAAACAAATCTTTATTCATATATTTGATTTACATAGAGTATTTTTTTTAATCAAATGTACAGTTCCCAACATTTTATTCACTTAATACTAACGAAGCTCAACAAAAAACAAGACAAATCAAAGCTAAAACATTCAGAAAAATAAATTCCACAACCTCACAGTTGTGGAATTTGTGTGACAGTTCAACACACAAAAGAGTTAAAACATGTAAAGTATCCAGACAAAGAAAGAAAATCATTCAGTGAAGATAAAAGCAGTGTGAACAAGAGGAAAACTAAAAGTTCAGTCTGTCTCAAACACACACAAATGGACAGACTAAATTCTTCCGTCTGATGGAGAGTTGTGAAAATGCTTTTGATGTTCAGACCCAGTGACATTAACACAGAGACACTAGCAGTCGTCCTCTCCAGTGAACTGCAGTAATGATGAGGACGTGCAGAGCAGCAGCTGGCCTATCAGTCTGGTCAGGCAGGTGAGGCAGCGCATCACTGACCTGACGGGGAGGAGGAGACACAAACTGTCAGTTCAGCTGCAGAGATGAAAGAAAAACACTAACTGTGCATTAAAAAAGGACCAAAGAGGAGAGTCTGTTGTCTACAAAGTCCTGCTACTCGCATACAAAACCCATCAACAGTCATGTGCCTCCCTACATACAGGAACTGATCACACCACCAAACTTCCACCTGCATCCTCAGGTTTGCCAGCAGCTTAGTACTCGGGGAACTGGAGATTGAAACTTCTGCTCTGCTGAACCACACTTGTTAAAACAGCCATCCTAACCAACTGAGATAGAAAATCTTAACTCTTGTTATTTTCTTTATGTTGTATGTTTTTAACACTGAAGCATGTAGCATGATGTATTATTGTTGTTTTAAATTGGCTTTTCTAGTCAGTCATATGTGCAAAATAGTTTGATGTGAGATATATTTACATAATTTTCACCTTCCTTAAAACATTTGGGCTGATCAATAATCCACACAAATTATAAACACATTGAAATCATAAATAAACAATTCAGTAATTCAGGTTATCTCAAATTTGAGAGAAGTTAAAAAGAAGTGAGGTTAACAGGCACTGCGAGCATCACGCACCTGAAACTCTAAAGTTGAGTGAATCGAATCGAGTTGCATTGTGGGTAATGTAGGCGCCAAGTTTTGACAAAAAGATTTTTTTTTTTTTTAAAAAAACAATATCTCTGGTTCTGCTGCATCCATCATGAGTCTGACAATGTTATAGTGCAATGCTTAATTGGTTGAGTGCTACTAACACAAAAATCCCTGTTCCGCCTCCAACTAGTCCAGAACACAGCCCACGTCTGGGTCTGAAGCCCCAAGCTACATAACAGATATGTTGACCCCTGTACGAGCCAGTGCACAGCCTTAGATTCTCAGGTGGGCCCCTCTGGCTGTTCCAAAGTCGATGCTTAAATCTAAAAAGGAGCTTTTTTCCATCAGGGCCCCTCGACTTTGGAACGACCTGCCTGAGCAGATAAGGCTGCCTGAGCAGATAAAGCTGCTTTTAAATCACTTCTTAAAACCCATTTTTACAGACTTGCTTTTATGTAATGTTGTCTTTAGATCATCTTTCTTTTAAACTTTTTATCATTTCTTTATTGTCTTTTTTTGCCTTTGGCCGCCATCTTTTTAAGGTCGGATCTGTTATTGTCTTCTGTCTCATGTCTTTGCTTTGCATTGTGCTGCTTTTGCTTTGTCTGTCAAAGCACTTTGTAAACTTTGTTTTCAAAAAGGTGCTATATAAATAAAGTTATTATTATTATTTAAACATCAATTTACACTCATGAAAGATAAGACAAGAGTCTGAGATGGTCTAAAATAGACACCAAACAAACCCTTCTGGTTTGACCTCCAGTGGCAGCCTCAAGACAAAAAATGTTTTATTTTCAACTAACTAACTAACTAACTAACTAACTAACTAACTAACTAACTCAATCCATCCATCCATAGATAATGTGGAGCAGGGAAGGAAAGCTGTCTACATTTATATTTCTGTAATTGTTGACTTTTAAACTGTGTCCAACTCCACTAGTGCTACACACCAACTCTGTCCGTACTGTAATTATGTATAATCAGAAATCTCAGCATGCAGACTAAAAAACTATTATCAGACTTGTTGGAGAGATTAGTTGAAGATATGTTGCAGGTCCTACAGGTGACCAGCAGAGGTCAGTAGAGGTCAACTCACTTGAGGATGTGTTTTATCCTGGTGCATCTGAAGTCATAGGAGAGCGTGTATATCTCATACAGGGTGGCCTTGATGGCGAAGCAGCACAGGAAATCTTTAGGGTGCAGTTTGTAGAGGTCAAAGGTCAATTTCGCAATCCCATTCTTCTTTGGCTGACGGAAGCTCGGGAAGATCTGAAATATGCAGTAAACCAAACCTGAAGTTGTGCAGAAGCAGATCTGTTTTATCTGGACCGTCCTTCTTTCAACAGGGAGGTCAGAGGTCACAGTCAGCCACAGAACAGGGAGCCAATCAAAGCCTTCACAGTCTGAACGCTCAGTCTAAATTTACAGCCTCAGAATAAACTATGTGCAGTGTTTGGAAGATTATGTAATTCTTGTTGTTTTTTTGACCTTATAAGCAATTCAGCTGGAAGTTTGAAAGTTAGATTTTTTTTTAAGCAGAGCATGACCTTTCACTTTTTCCAGTTCTCCCAAAATATGGCAGCACTTTTTTTTTTTACTTCTAGTTTGAGGGAAAAAAATCTCAGTACTCCCTATCTATCATTTATAATCAGCGTATATAATATAGCATATATAGCTATATATAGCATTTATATCAGCAACATATAACAGTATAATGTAGTTATAAGCAGATATAAGTGTTTATTAGTGTATTAGTAAACGACTATAACTCCTCTTGTGGACACCCATAAGTGTTTGCTACTACATAAACAATGAATGAAAATAATATAAAATGTCTTCATAGGAAAAGTTATGACTGCTAATGAATACTATACATAAAATAAAACACTTAAAATGTCCAAACATCTGCTGACAGCTACATTATAGTGTGTTATAAACCATTTATAAATGTTTGTATACTGCTTATAAATGCTAAATGGGTTCATGTAGTTATTGTTATTGCAAAAGGACACTTCTGTCAGCAGGATCTCCTCAAGCCACAAGTAAAAAATGAAAATAAAGAAAAATGCTGCCATCTTGTGGAAGAACTGGAGAAAGTAACAGTTCATGATTTGCTTTAACAAACAAATTGGCTGAGTTTCCAAAAAAAGTCTGGGATTAAAAAATATTTATGTTAGGAAATCCCTCTTTGTAAGCCCTAAAGGTACAATGTGTAAGATTTGGCCATAATTTTAGTTTAAAACATTCACAAATTCACTAAAAATTATAAACAGAAGAAAAAACAGTTTTGACATTATGTCAAAGAGCTATATGATGTCTACTGAAATTAGCATGCTAACCAGCTAGCTCCAGCTCATCCTGTTTAACAATACCACTTTGTACTTCATCTTGATAGTGAATCACTGTAGCGTCCAGTCTGCCCTCAGTCCAGCAAGAGAGGAAGTGGCGCTGCCCAGAGGCAATGGCAGCAATGGTAGAGCGAGGCTGAAAGCTGCTGCTGCAGCCGCTGGCTGGTGAGACAGTCGGTCATCTCAGCTGTATGATCTGATGAACTGATCTCTGCAGCTCTTTGGTAATTTAATGCTAATGTCTCTGTAGGATTTTGATATCTTAATCATAGGACAGATTCACTGTAAACAGTAAGCTTTACACTACATTCAGTGAGTAATAATGTTGTTGGGTGGTGATATGTGCGTGTGGAAGGGGGGTGGAGGGGTGTTCTGCTGCCCCCTTTTGTTTGGATCAGGTGGCCAATTCTCACACATTGCACCCTTAATACCCTACTGTTTCCTATATTGTAGATTCAGTTTGCACAGATGAGAGCAAGAACATCAATTGTAGTAATTTTTCTCCTGAAATATGAACTTTGATACTTATTATAGGGGAGCCACATGAGAAGCCTTTTGACGTTTTGTCTCTGCCTGCACATCTCTTGTGATTGTATTAATATTTCCTTAAGTTTTTATCCAACTTTATAATTTTATTTTCTATTAGTTATCGTACCAATTAACAAACAACAAACCCTCAGACGGGGAGCACCAGCAACATGACACAAAACAATTAAATACAATAATTAAATGAGTAAATATTATTAGATTATTAGCTGCTGCAACATGTGGATTTCCCCTCCAGAGATCCATAAAGTCTTATATCTATTCAGAAAAATCTCCTGAAGTTCATCAATTATTGCAATCGTGACTGTTTACCTCCTCTTCTCTCATCAGTTGATTCTCACCTTGTTCTGCGTCCACATCTCTCCTTTCTCCAGCACCATCAGCGGCGTGTTGTTGGGCAGAGACTGAAAGAACTCCTCCGAGTCCACCACAGTCCCGTCGTCCTCCAGGACCAGAGTCAGCAAGTGGCAGGACAGCATGAACACCCTCGCAGCCTGAGGCACAAAAACCAGTCACTGAGGTTGCAGCACAGTCAGGACCCAGGAATCTTTCTGACACAAGTTCATAAACAGTTTCTATGATAATAATATCATAGTGGAACAGCTCCCTCCCCTCTTCACCTGCTCCAGCAGCTCGTCCAGAGAGGACGCCGTCAGACCCCGCCGCCGCCTGCGGCTGTGGGTGCAGACCTTAAAGCAGCGCAGCTGAGCTGAGGGCAGGATGTGCCGAGAGATGGTGGTCTGGACTGTTGATACTGACCTGCCACAAAACATGAGGAGTCAGTCTTAAAACAACAGTCGGGAGCCCAAATAATCAGTGAAACCTGTTTTTCTTGCTGTAATCATTCCTCCTGTTCATACTGACCATTAGAAGATCCCCTCACAATGCACTTACAATGGAAGTGATGGGGGACAAACTCCACAGTCCTCCTTCTGTGCAAAAATGTATTTAAAAGTTTATCTGAAGCTAATATGAAGCTTCAGCGTCCAAATGAGTCAAATCAAGTAGATATCTTTCAACGTTACAGTCTTTTTAGTGTCAAAGTCCCTCTTTTTGTTACTATACTTCCACCTGCAGCTCAACAGGGAAACACTGCCGAGGAAACACAAAGAGGGAATTTGATGCTAAAAAGACTGTAAATGTGTCAGATATCCACTTGATATGACTAACTCAGACTGCTGAAGCTGAATAGAAGCTTCACAGAGACTTTTAAATGCATTTTATGCAATCCATGTTGTACCGTTTGGAGGGAATCTTCTAATGGCCGGTATGAACAGCAGGAATGATTATAGCAAGAAAAAAAACATTTGTCAGTGTTCATCTGGGCAGCTGAGTGTTTTAAGACATTTGAAAACACTTTAGTAGGATCAATGAATTGAATGAATATTCTGAGTTGAGTAGGGATGCAGTTTCTAATCCAGTATTTGTTTATTTTTTCCTAAACATCTAGTTCATTTAGGTGGAAATAATCAGCATTAAAAATACTAACATCTTTTAAACAAAGTGTTTTTAGGGTTTTGAAAAGATCTAGGGTTAATCCAAGCTTGTACAGAGCAAGTACATAAACACACTGACGTTTTTGTCTGTGTTTTTTGATATATTTGACAGTTCAAAACAGTTCAACCATGTTAACTTAATGAAATCATTATCATCATCAGTTGTGGAAATCCAAGATGACATCAAATACCTTTAAAGTATCGCAGAACAGAGCGCTGATAGCTTTTTAATAATATCTTTTAATACTCTGCATATATCACCAGGTATGATTTTAGTGTTCATATAGTTTTTGTGTGTAAAATCGCTGCAGTGAACACATGACTGTCACTGGAGATACCATGATGGCTGTCACACACACACTCTGCCTTCTCCATTCACCACCAGTACATCTTCACCACCTGCACTCATATATGGACTGTGGAAATTAGAGAAAGACCTGTATGCTGGATTTTGGAGTAAATATAAATGAATACAGTGTTTTAGATATTGAGTGTATGGTCTCATCAGTCATGTATGTGTCTATATACAGTAGATACCTAAACACGAGGCAGTGAGCTTTAGTGCCTCCATTAGTCCATATATACCCTGCCAGTGTGCAGCAACGCACTTCTTGGCGTCTACCTCCATGTCTGACCACATGATCAATATTCATGGAGGCTTTTGCATTGACCATTTATGGTTAATTGTGGGAGTGTAGAGGTGGGATATGAGGTCCACGTGTGCACATTTTCAAGTTGATTGCGATTTACAAAAAAGGAAAAATACGTGCATTCGCGCGGATTATAAATCTGATTATTTTGTTTTATAAAGGAGACCTCTGGACAGACTGCAGCGCGTTTAACTCACATGCACCTTCAGTTACAAAAAGAAAACCGTTACGCGCAGCTGGTGTCATGGACTCATTGCGCCAAATCAATATTATTAAATTATTACGAAGAATTAAATTAATATTCAGCTTAAAGACAAACAAAAACTAAACTAAAATTCATTAGAAGTTTTTTGTACCGACCTCACCAGAGTCTCCGGCAGCAGAGTTTTGGCGTATTTCACTCCTGACTGGATGGAGAGCGGCGCCATTGCGATGCCAATCAATCAATCAGTCAGTCAGTTAACTGAAGGATAGATTAGAAATAATCCTTTTAACGGGCAGCCGGTCTGAGTCAGGCTGCAGAGACCTGTTCGTTGCAGTTTGGACCCGGATCACCTGTTTCTGCTTAATGAGAAATGTTTATGAACCAACTGAACTTTATTAACAATGACGGCCTGTGATTGGTCACCGAGCAGGCCACAGAACCAATAGGACGACAGCAGCAAAACCCAGAAACCTGCCTCGACTGCCTTCTAAAATACTTTATTCACAAAAAAGTGAACAATTCAAATTGACAAATACAACAAAACAACATAATCAAACAGGAAAATACAGAAAAAGAAAAGGGTGTGTACATGAGACAGTGTAGTTTCTTTGTTACATATTTTGTTAAACTTGAGACATTTCAAGGATCTAAAACACATTTTTACGTATTTTATTTTCTAAATTACATTTAGAAAAAACATCAAAATAACAATAATGGGTAGAGAGGTAGCGATGGGATCTCTTTTTCTATAGCATGATAAAATATAAATAATTAAGTTTACACTGATAGGCACAGTCACCAAAATATAGTCTAAAGTCAAGTGTGTGATTTCTCTTTATTTTCATTAATCATTGATATTTATGCCACAATATTACATAAACAGACTAGAAAATTATATTTGTATAGCATCTTATATTCACAATTGTAGTTCAATGTGTTTAACATCAGCATACAAACAATTAATTAATACGATTAAATCATTTTAAAACAAAGATTACAAAGAAAAAATGAACAAGTCTCTCATCTATAAGTCTGAGACTTTTCTCATTTATTTATCCATGCAAAGATAATGCTATTAATAATCTTTAAGTGTTGTTTTAGAATCCGTTGTTATGTATATTTATCTAAAGAGTTGTAACCACAGCTGTCAGATAAATATTGTGGTTTGAAAAGTACAATATTTCCCTCTGAAATGTTGTGGAGTGGAAGTACAACATAGAAAAAATGGAAATACTCAAGTAGAAGAACCTGAATATTGCACTTGAGTGTTTAAGTTGTTGTTATATGAATTAAAGTGAGTAAAAAGAACAGGATTTCCCTATAAAGTGTTTAATTTCACCGTGGCTGTTCAGGTCCAGGCTGCAAACTGTGATCAAATCTGCAAACTGACTCTGGTCCAGACATTTAAGCAGCTTACAGAGAATATTCTATTGTTTCAGACTAAATGAGCTTGTAGATTAGAGAGAACATTTTAATTTGGTGAGCAAATAATAAGCAAGCCTTTATTTGTAGAATCCTGTAGAAAATGAACTTACACACAAGTAAAGGTCAGCCAGAGAAGCTGGATTTGTTTGATCCCTCTCCTACACACAGAATACCTTCAACGTGTTGGCTATTTTGTTCTTTTTTATAGGCCTGCAGTTTCCAGTGGTGGAAATTATAAGTACATTTACTCAAATACTCTACTTAAGTACAATTTTGAGTGACTTTATTTGAGTATTTCCATGTGATGCTACTTTATACTTCCACTCCATTACATTTCAGAGGGAAATATTATATACTATTATATATTATATTACTTTCTACTCCACTACCTTTATTTGACAGCTTAATTTCCTACATCACCTAAGGCTATGATGGTGATATTTTTCATCAGACAGAGTAAAATCAAAGAACATTGTATGATGGTGTGTCTCCACCAGCTTTTCCATAGATTAAATGTTATAAATCTGAAGAAAATACTCATGCTCAGTAAAAAAAATAATTAGATTCTAAGTCAAACTGATGATAAGAAATGAAAAAGTAAAACTATTTCATTTTTTAAAAATGTATCTTATAATTTAGACATGTAATGTTTATTATACAGTGTGTCAAGGGTCAGCAATTATGTTCAACCATGGGCCAGTTTTTTTTTCAGCACTTCCCTTAAACTAGAACAAATCATTGAGGGCGGGCCCTCATTTACAGTGATGTCGAATATAGCTTAAAATTATTTTAAAAATGATCAAAGATACAAAATAAAGGAAAACAATCTATCAAAACAAATATTTAAGTACAGATAAGAAAAGATACAAGATATGAAAACAAATCAATTAAAACAGGTACAAACAGAAGTTGAGTGGTTTCTGATCATAGATTTAAATAGACCAAGGGTTACAAAAGTATTATTTTTTAGGGTGCTCCAACCAGAAGGTGGCGGTAAGAAGAAGCAGAAGAAGACGTTGAGGCTGGCTGATGTTTCCGTCGGACCTTTGACACAGACGGACCAAACAAACGCTCTGAAGCGCCAAACAAGAGGAGCTGAAACTAATATTTACTATATTTATTGTCACAAGTAAAAATGAAGTTTCGAGGGAAAATCGTGGATATCGCCTGTCTCAACCATTTCACCCGTAAGTCGCTTAGTTTTTATACGTCGAGGAAACCGAGAAACTTTTACTGACGGACGCTGCTAATGTTGTTTCCATCTGATGCTACTTCATACTTCCACTGAGTGGAAATCCTGTGTATCAGAACTTTGTTTTTTCTTCTTTCCTCTCCCATTAATCATCTCACGACCCCTCACATTTATCTGCTGACCCTTTGGAGGGGCCTCACCCCTAGGTTGGGAACCACTGGACTAAACTAGCTAACTGTATATAAAGTAGTGTAAACTAGCTCCACCTCCAGCAGCTACAACAGTAACATGCTGCTCTAACACTGATGCTTCACTATTAATAATCTAATGACGTCATATATAATAATATATCAGTCAGAGGGACCAAACCACTACTTTTACTGCAATACTTTAACTACATCAAGCTCATAATACTTATGTACTTTTACTGCAATACTTTAACTACATCAAGCTCATAATACCTATGTACTTTTACTGTAGTAGGATTTCTCATGCAGGACTTTTATTTGTACTGGAGTATTTTTACATTGCTGTATTGGTACTTATGTAAATTATTGGAATACTTCTTCCAAAATTCTCTGGTTTCAGCTTCTCAAATGTGAATATTTTCTGGCTTCTTTAGTTCTCTATGACAGTAAACTGAATATATTTGTGTTGTGGACAAAACAAGACATTTGAGGACGTCATCTTGGGCTTTGGGAAACACTGATCCACATTTTTTACTTTTTTCTGACATTTTATGGACCAAACAACTAATTGGTTAATCGAGAAAACAGTTTTTTTTACAGCTTTAAGTTAAGTCTCTGTCACTGTGGTTAATAACTTTGCTCTTCCTCGTCCTCTCCAGGAGTCATCACCACCATCTCAAAGCTGACAAAGATGTGTGTCCTGAGACTGACTCCTGACAACCTGTTCTTCGTTCTGTCTGGTAAAGTGGCCAACGGAGGGGTCAGCATGTGGTGTGAACTGTCACAGGTAACAGCGGCACATTTTGTAGTTCAGCCTCGATGTTTCACCTGTTGGGAAATAAAACACAGTCAAAGGTTACAGACCGAACAGAGATTAGGATGGAGTTTGGAATGAGAAGAGATGAATTAACAGAGAAATGGTGACATGGAGGCAATAGATTAGATCTTAAAGCATAAGACTGTCTGTGCTTTTTTGAATATACCAACCAATCAGTAGTTTGTTTTCCTCCCTGCAGGCTAACTTCTTTGATGAATACCAGATGGAGGGCGTGTCCTCTGAGGCCAATGAGATTTGTCTGGAGGTGACTCCAGAGAACTTGTCCAGAGCCCTGAAGACAGTCCAGAGCGCCAAGGCCGTCAAAGTTAAACTGACGAAGAAGCACTGCCCTTGCCTCACCATCGCCGCTGAGCTGGTGAGACTGTAAAAATCACTCTAAAACTAGAAAATACCGCCTTGCAGTTGTACGCCTCCACCAACCAGTCAAATTGCAGTTTACATCCATGTCCGTCCAGACTCGTACAATATTTGTAGTGAGTATATGTTCACGTTTGGCTGCTAAAGCTGATTCTGCTAGAACACAAAGTTGTAGTCATGACAGTAGACAAAGCTTCAGGTACGGATGTTGCTGCAAAGAAGCTACATATTCTAAAACGTGGATGCTTCTCACACATTTTCAACCCGGCAGCACAGAAGATCCAAACAATCACCACAGTTTCAAAGTCAGAACCAAGATTAGTGTCACCAGTTCAAGTGTCTGACCAAATATGAAATATGGTCACAATCTCCCCTTCTGTTCCTCAGTTATTGTGTTGAATAACAGCCAGAAAAGTGTTTTTGCAGAACATTATGATGTCACAGTGAAGTTGACCTTTTGACCTTTCATCATTTTATCCTATTAGACATTTGTGTGAAATTTTTCATAATTAGCCTATGAATTCTTGAGTTATGGCCAAAAACGTGTTTTGTGAGGTCACAGTGATCCTGACCTTTGACCACCAAATTATAATCAGTTCATCCTTTAGTCGAAGTGGACATTTGTGGCCTCCAGGCGTTCACAAGAAGGGGACAGACGGACAACCTGAAAACATAATACCTTCATCCACAACTGTTGTCTGCATGGAGGCATAAAAACTCTGCCACACTAAAAAAGATACTTGGAGGAATCAGAAAGATGTTTTCTTGCCAGACAGTTTGTCACCACATGAGGGAAACAATGACGTCAATTTATGTTTTAGGATAATGTGAGGGCCATTTTTCATTGTTTTATTGACTAAATGATTAATCAGTCAATTGGATTGTCAATAACAAAAATATAACACTATCATTATTCAATTCACTATAATGTAAGACCAAAATAAGCTGCAAATTTGCACATTTGAGAACCTATAACTATTAAATGTTTTGTGTTTTCAATTGAAAAAACAACTTAAAACGATTAATCGATACCAGAACAGTTCAATGAATGAATTGACTTATAAGCAGCTCATTCTGAAAAGCTAAAAACTCACAATTTATTGAAGTAAAGACCTTAAAATTTACCCACTTGTCAGAAATGATGAAGCCAAAATCTAAACAGACACAGAAACTTAACTAAAGATCAGGTTTGGGAACTTCTGTACTACTCTTAGACTAATGTTAAAGGGGAACTTCACGGAGTACAGCTCAGTCTGGGTAAACAGTTGCATAATGTCTGAGAAACTGAGTGATGTCCTCTCTCCCTCTGTCCTGTCCAGCCCACCCTGTCCAGCATCAGCCGAGTCGTCACTCATGATGTCCCAGTTGACGTCATCCCCCGGAGACTCTGGCATGAGTTCAAAGAACCAGACATGCCAGACTTTGATGTAAGTGACACTGCTATGAGGTGCAATACATGCCCAAAAAACTGTGGAGACGTTATACACATAAAGCTTCTAAAGAGAAATACATTCAGAGGATAGCATTCCTCTGAAATATAAAGGTGGATTTAAAAATTTCAGTCTCCAACAAGCGCTGTGTTTGGCTAAAAAGAGTGAATGTTGGAATACAAAAAAGATGTTTTGTGATTTGTCTTTCCTCGCAGGTCAGTATCTACCTGCCTCCTCTGAAGACCATGAAGAACGTTGTGGACAGAATGAAGAACCTCTCCAACTTCCTGGTAACTTCACATTCCTTAAAATAAATCCAAACTCCAAATAAATCCGCCACTAAAAACTTTTAGCTACTTCTAGCAAAACTTGTTAAAACAAACCAGAATTATACTTTAAAATTGGTCCAGAAAGTTCAAATCTCATATTTGGCCTTTTGAAACCTGCAACATGTTGGCTAGTTTGTCAGCTAGTTTTAAAGTTTTGGTTTGTTAGAGGTAAAATTCAAGTTTTTGTGTGTTTGTGTCTCAGGTAATAGAGGCCAACCTGAATGGAGAGATGAACCTGAAGATTGAGACAGATCTGGTTTCTGTCACCACTCACTTCAAAGACCTTGGAAACCCTCCGTGGGGTAAAAACAATGTTACTGTCAGTTGTTTCTTAGCCACGTTAGCAGCACGGCTATGTCAGTCTGTCTGTCCACTACTAAACTTTGTGCATACATTGACATTCCCCTCAGGATGAATCCCCCTGACTTTGGTGATCCTCTGACATTTCCTTTAGTATCACTACAAGGTCAGTCTCGCGATACCAGACAATCAGAGATCTCGCCACCTGCCAGTCATCTGGGGATTTCTAAATGCATGGTAGTTGCTTGAATGGCGGAGAGTACAGCCACTAACAAACCTACACCCCTTACATTTTGTCAACGCCTCACCGGAAATAATGGTAGCACATGACTGCTGCATGTTACCGTCCCAATATGAAGGGCTGCTCTAATGACTTGGGATTGGTTCTGCATTGTAGGGTTTTTAGTAGTTGAGCAAAGCATTTAGAGACTGACTTGTCTACCATGAGGTTGATATTTTGTTTTTTACAGAAATATCTTGACATCTATTGGATGGATTGCCATGAAATTTGGTTCACACATTCATGTTCCCTAGAGGATGAATTTTAATGACCTTATTGATCCTCTGACTTTTCCTGTAGCACCACCAGCAGGTCAAAGTTGTCCCTAATTCTGTGTAGCATCTACTACATGGGTTAGCACAAATATTTGTCACACATGGATGGTCCACAGACAACATATCCTAATGACTGGTGATCCTCTGACTCTGACAATTATTGGATGGATTGCCATTAAATTTGGTTCACACATTCATGTTCCCCTCAGGATGAATTGTAATAACTTTGGTGATCCTCTGATTCCATCATGAGGTGAAACGTTCATTTTGTCCAAATTCTTGCGAAACTAATGCTAGTACTCAGATAGTAAACATGGTGAGCTTTAGTTCTTACTTCTTCCAATTCTTCTGCTTCGAGATTAAGCTTTTTAACAATTTTTATTTTGGGGACATTTTGCCTCTGTTTCTTACTAAATAAAAAAATACGTCCTCCTGCTCATTTCTCTCCATCCCTCCAGGTGATGACGCCTCCCAGGACGGTGGTCTGTCTCAGAGCAGGGATCCAGAGAACATGGCCCAGGCTAGGGTGGACATCAGGAAGCTGCAGCAGTTCCTCATGGGACAGCAGGTCAACCCCAGCAAGGCCATGTGCAGTAAGTCGACCCACAGCTGCACACACTCACCTTAGATGGAAATTAAAGTAGGAGATGCTGGAAGATATCTCCCATAATGATCATCGAGCTGGATCTGAATATGAGGTTTACAGTGGAAGAAGATGACACATCCTTTTGATTTTCCTCCACTACTTTTATCTGTTGGCTGCAGCTGCTGGTTACTTTGTAGATTCACATTTTACACTTTTACATTTGTGTGTTTATTATGTATGACAAAAAAGATTGAAGTCTGTTTTTCATTTTAAGTTTTGGGTTTGAGCATGCACAATTACTGTCAAATTTATTATTAATATGGCAGTATTATGCTTTGGAATACGCTGCAAATGCACTACAGTAAACAGTAAATGCACTACTGTTAATTAGGTAAAGGATTTTACTCTTTGCTACATCACTGGTTAAATCATATTTGCACCAACGTTGTTCTCTTGTCCCCTCAGATATCGTCCATCATAGCGTTGTCCACCTGATTCTGCTGCATGAAGATGTGTCGCTGCAGTATTTTATCCCCGCTGTGGCGTAGACGCTCTGCAGACCACACAAGTTATTTCTGCTCACTGTCAGTTTGAGGAAAAAGAAGAATGGACTGCGTGTCTGTTTCAGGTGTTTCCCCACATGGCAAAGGAATCTTCTGTCACGCCAAACCCAACCCAGACTGAGATAAAACTCACAATGTCTGGAAGTGTGTCCTACATTTGAAAGAGACTTGGAGGTTGGAGGACCTCAGGAAGACTTTAGTCACTGACCTTTGGTAAGAGTGTGGACATGCTGGTAAATACACATTTATCGAGGAGGAGGGTGAAAAAGTGACTTGGACAGTTGAGATAAAAGGGAAAAAGAAGTTAGACATTTAAAGTTCAGAGTATGTGTTTTGTATTAAAAGTGTTTTTAAAAAGAAAAAAATTGTTGTTTTTTACACATTAAAAACATTTTTCCATGCATCCATTGTGGTGTTTAGTTTGGTTTTATTTATTTTGGTTTCACTTCCTTAAAATACATTAGATGTGAATTGAATTTTATTTTCATTTCAAAGCCTCCAAAAATAACCCAGATGTCCAAAATACAAAGTTTTCACTGGAATGACTTTGTACCATAGCTGCAAACTCATCACTTAGGTGTATGAGAAATATGGCACCTGTATGATTAGTGTAGATCCACATAATTTGCCTGACCATTTGCTTGTGAAGCAAGAGAAGCTGTTGAACTGAGCTACAAAACGTTAGCTTGTCCAAATCCAACTAACTTTAGCTTTGTTTGTCCTGTCACCATTTTCTGCTCTCTTGAGTTTGAAGCTATGGATACTGCGAGTTAGCTGTGGTTTTCTTAGCCTTTAGCCATTTGTTTACATGCTGACAAAATATATCCCGAATGAGTTATCAGTTTCTTTTTATTCTCAATTTGCAGTGTAGCCATGGATCTATAGACATTGCTGGATTATCGTGTTATTGAAGAAAACTTATGGAGAACGTCTTTTTTCTGTGATTTCTAATTACATTTGTAGATATTTATTCGATAGGCACGTCACATATAATGATATCGTCGGGGAGTGTAAGTCACGCTGAATCTAAAAAATGTGTGTATTATTTGTGTGTTCAGATTTCACTTTGTCATCGAGAAAGGAAGAAGAGTTTTGACACAAATTGCGGCACACGCCTCTTGTCTCTCCGTCCCTCAGCTCAGTGTGAAGACCTGTCCTAGACTAACAAATAAAACCACAAAACTTAGAAAAAACATCAATTAATTTCCATCCATTCAATACAAAGGTGAGATAAAGTTCTAACATTTCCACCAAAACCCATTTTAATTTAACCTGTTTAAGCCAAAAGATATCCACATAAACATTTATGTTTATGACAAACACACACGCACGTTTACACGGTCACGTGACTTCTTGTAAGTGGCAGTGCCAGTTCAGTCCATAATTCCGTCAGACTCCATTTTAAGATGAAGCAGAGCGTACGAACAGGAACTGTCGCCCGATGCCCGGTGAGTGTTAATAAACCAGTCTCAGTCCAGGAACGTTAGACTTTTTCTTTCTCTTGTTTTCATTTGGAAAAATATATAAGAATGCTTATTGTTTGGCAGAGGCACCAAATTACCGCTTTCTGATTGGCCTCTGTTCTTGATAAATAACGAGACATTATTAATTCGCTCCCTGGGAAACAAACGATAATCAGGGTTTCCGCGGGTCCTTAAAAAGTCTTTAAAAGTCTAAAATCTAATAATCTGAACGCTAGGTCTTAAAATGACTTAAATACGATTTTCACTGAGTTTCTTGAGTTGTCTGAAGTTTCTCTGCTGAGCTTTTTTGGTGATGTAATTAAAGCTCGATTTTTACATGATGGTATGTATGTGTGTGTGTGTGTGTGTGTGTGTGTGTGTGTGTGTGTGTGTGTGTGTGTGTGTGTGTGTGAAAAATTAAATGGTTGTGATAATTCACCTGAGATATGTCTGGGAGTTTTATTGTCAGGTGAGATGCTATATCTGATGAGTTTTGGATGTACTGAGCAGTAGGTTGTTGTGGCTCCAAGACTTGGCTGCTTGGGTTTCCTGCTCACACTAACGGTGATAATATAATAAATAATAATAACGTTGTTATTGGATATGAGGCCTTTTGTGGGGTCATCAGTATTTATACTCTTATCAGTCTGATCTCCCGCTGTGATTGGCCACCGCAGCCTTCAGCTGCAGTGACGTCGAGTAGCGTTTCTCCAAAAGTTGACTCTGTCTCAACTTTCCGGCCGCAGTCCGGTGCGGCGCCGCAGCGGCTACAACGGCCGCAGCCGAGCCGCACTACCCCCATCCAAATGAATGAGGGAACTGGCGTTTTTGCCGCACCGGCTGAATACGTCCCTCCCATTGAGGATGCATGGAAAGACTCAAGAAAACGAAGCGAGGAGAAAGGAAACGAGGAAATTTGTCTGAAGAGATATGAGACGTGCTTTCCTCTGAAGTAATCGACGTCCGTTTCTGATGACGGCTACAGCTGATCACAGCTGGATCAGCTGTCAGTTATCATTGCCAGCAGCTGTTTCCTCTCTGCAGCCTGTTACCGTTATTTTATTGTGTAGTAGGCCTATTAAAGACATGCATATCTGTCGGTAATAACAAAAAGTACTCCCGTTCTAAGGCAAAATGACATTGTACTTATTTATTTTAGGCTTCTTACTTTAGAACATGTGTTGTTGGCTGTGGTTGTTTGTTTTGCTGAGATTGTTTTATTTTTTTTCATTTCCCTGTGTCTTTTAGTGCATTGATCAGGAGTAGAGCTCCTAATGATAATGGCATGTAACTTTATGCAAGCTTACAACTCCTCCATTACCTCCTAAAAGAGCACAAAAGTAGTAATAACCTGCGATATCGCATAATGCAATATGCACACATTGTTTGGTGTTTCTGTTCTTTGCTTGTTCAGGTGAAGTCAGCAGGTTGCAGCAGTAGTGTGCATTCATGAGTGTGTGTGTATGTGTGAGGAGGAGCAGCAGCAAGTAGCAGTGTCAGGGAGCACTAGGAGGAGCACTGACCGAGCACTCAGCCTAGCTCTGTTGGAGTTTTATCTGGTGCTGCAGGCCAACTGCAGCACCATAAAACCCAGGACCTGCAGTTTCTTTTTGACTGCCCGCTCCTACCTGCAGCAAAGTTAAAACCGTCTGCTCCTGCAAGATATGCATTGGGTCCCGCAGAACTCGCAGGATCCCAATCCAGGATCAAATTAGGATCCCAATCCTGATGCAGTCTTCTACTTCAGATCCAGTGGAATATGCAGGAGCTGATGTTAAACATGTTTTTGTTTCCTCTAAGTCCGTAAGAAATCATATTATATTATATTATATTATATTATATTATATTATATTATATTATATTATATTATATTATATATTTTATCATTTTGAGGCCAACAGAGATGCTCACAAACATATCATGTTAAAAAGCTGATTTGTGTGAGCATTAGACACACACACACACACACACACACACACACACACACACACACATATAGGTAAACTCAGCTGATTTCCTGTAAACAGAGAGGGAAGGAGTGACAATAACTGTAGAACTGTAGAGGGAAGAGGAGTCATTGAATATAAATTAATATGAATATTTGTCTCTTGTAACTGTGACTCTTAAACAGACTTGTTTTTCTTGAATCTTGCAAGATCTTATAATCTCACAGTCAGTGTTTCTGGTTTACCTCTCAGACTGACTGAAGTCCTCAAGATGAGTTTTTGTGTGGAGGAAGAGGAGGACAGAGCAGGGTCTCCAGTATCCAGCTGTCCATCAGTGAAGAGTGACTTGTCCAAAGATCATCCGCCAGACTTCAGTAATGAACCTGGACCCTCAGACATGAAGTAAGAGACTGTTTTTAGTTTAAAATGGCCTGAAGATGCTTCGATTATTAGACATGTGTCAATGAAACACTGTAGGAAATGCAATGAAACATACTAAAGGTTAGATTCATAAAATAAGTCCTGGTTCATAACCAAAAATCACAAAGCACACACAAAAACAGAAATATGCATACGGACTCTTCACTCCATTTATAAAGCACAGCATACTTGTGTTACTGTTTTATTAATCTCGGTCATTGTAGAAGTTGGTTTAGTAGCCTGATTTCCCCTCCCAAAGTTCCCCATAGATGGATGCAGACACGCTCATAATCACCTGTTTTCATATAAACAGCTCTGTCTGCTGCACCAGTCTGTAGACCTGTCAATGAAAAGAACGCAATGATGATTTACACATCTGTGCCTTTAAGTTGAAGTCACAGTGAATATTTGTATTAAAAATGTGAAGAAAGTTGAGAAATATTACAGCCAATGAAAAGTTGTTTCATTCAATATAAAATAATGTACATAATTTGCACATACTTTTAAATAAGTATAGATAATTATAAATAACTAGAAGTCCATAAGAAATCATTACAGAAAAAGCACTTAAATTGTTAACTAAATTTGCATGATATAAACAAAGATGATATAATGTACCAACATTTGGACCAAAACACATTTTATTTTATCATTTTGAGGCCAACAGAGATGCTCACAAACATATCATGTTAAAAAGCTGATTTGTGTGAGCATTAGACACACACATACACACACACACACACATACACACACACACATAGGTAAACTCAGCTGATTTCCTGTAAATGGAGAGGGAAGGAGTGACAATGACTGTAGGACTGCAGAGGGAAGAGGAGTCATTGAATATAAATTAATATAAATATTTGTCTCTTGTTACTGTGACTCTTTAACAGACTTGTTTTTCTTGAATCTTGCAAGATCTTGTAATCTCACAGTCAGTGTTTCTGGTTTACCTCTCAGACTGACTGAAGTCCTCAAGATGAGTTTTTGTGTGGAGGAAGAGGAGGACAGAGCAGGGTCTCCAGTATCCAGCTGTCCATCAGTGAAGAGTGACTTGTCCAAAGATCATCCGCCAGACTTCAGTAATGAACCTGGACCCTCAGACATGAAGTAAGAGACTGTTTTTAGTTTAAAATGGCCTGAAGATGCTTCGATTATTAGACATGTGTCAATGAAACACTGTAGGAAATGCAATGAAACATACTAAAGGTTAGATTCATAAAATAAATCCTGGTTCATAACCAAAAATCACAAAGCACACACAAAAACAGAAATATGCATACAGACTCTTCACTCCATTTATAAAGCACAGCATACTTGTGTTACTGTTTTATTAATCTCGGTCATTGTAGAAGTTGGTTTAGTAGCCTGATTTCCCCTCCCAAAGTTCCCCATAGATGGATGCAGACACGCTCATAATCACCTGTTTTCATATAAACAGCTCTGCCTGCTGCACCAGTCTGTAGACCTGTCAATGAAAAGAACGCAATGATGATTTACACATCTGTGCCTTTAAGTTGAAGTCACAGTGAATATTTGTATTAAAAATGTGAAGAAAGTTGAGAAATATTACAGCCAATGAAAAGTTGTTTCATTCAATATAAAATAATGTACATAATTTGCACATACTTTTAAATAAGTATAAATAATCATAAATAGCCTAACTATAATAAAAATATATGAGAGTGCAGTGTTGAATATGGAATTATGCATTCACTGATGCATGCTTTTTGGGATTGTAGAAAAATCCAAAAGATTTGGTTTGATATAGAAAAGTGTTTATTAGAAATAATGGGGGGTAAGACTTAATTTGAATCAAAATTTTGATTTTCAATTTGTTACTTTTCAAGATGTATTAGAAGATACAGTGAGTTATCTGCATAGTTGGATTATTCTTTTTCATTAATTGTATTTAAGAAACTTATTCTCAACCACTGGAAATCCATATAATCTCCCACACTTCTACACTGGAGGTGCACAAAAACATTGATTCACATAAGAATCATGATTCTATCTCTGCTGATTCAGAATCAATTCACATTTTTCAGTCTTGCCATGATGCTGTTTTCCATTTTTTCCTGACATGAGTTAGCTTGCTAAATCCTAGAGATCACGCAATGATGCCGTGCTGGTTTCCACCCAGACCCAACTATGGGGGCAAGAAGGAGGTGAAGTGTAGTGTGTGTCATGGAGAGACCGCTAGCAGTGGAGTACTTGACAGAAAAACAAATACAACCTGCCCCATCGGCAATGAAGGCAATCATTTGGACATATTTTGGATTTTATTATGTCGAAGGAAACAAGGAACTTGACAAGACTAATGCCATTATCAGGTATCGCAGCGTACCTCTGCAGGTTTGTGTGGAGGTGCGGTTTAGGGCATACTTATTTGTAACCGCTTTCTAGCTCGTTTGACCACTACTTCTCTCTCTCTCTCTTTCTGTCTCTCTCTCTCTCTCTCTGTCTTTCTCTCTCTGTCTCTCGTCTTTTTTAAAATGAGTCAGGAAGCCGTCAGCAAACCAAGAGAAATGTCCTCCCCTCTTCCTACTAATGTTTTTGTATTCCCTCATGGCAGGGAAGTACAGTGTTACAGGTTGTGTCTCTCCAAAAGTTGATTCTGGTTCAACTTTCTTGCTGCAGCCCCCTCTCCCGCAGCCTAATGCACAACGCACAACCCGTCAGCCTGGCAGCTGGTTACCTGAGGCTGGAGCAGTATGCACATTGAAATCATGAAGGGAGAAAGAAAGTCATTTTATCTCAATGAAAAACGTAGTCTCCTTCATTCATGTAAATAAGATGGTAATCTGCATGAGATAAAAACTATTTCAGGGATGAGGGTTATCATTCATTGTCCATCAAGGCCTCCACAAGCAGCAGCATGCTGCTCTCTCCTCATTGTCCACTACTTTTTCTCTCCCTCTCCTCTTACGGCATCTTCCCTCAGTCTGGCTGATATTACAGAAGACACCCTCTTAAGGTTGGTAATCTATCAAAATACAAATGACAACTAATGACTGACATTTTAATTATAAAGAAATGTCTTCACAGGGAGAAGAAGAAGAAGAGGAGGAGGAGTGATGTTTCTGTGAAGGAGCAGCTGTCCTGCTGTTCTTTGTGTCTGGACGTCCTGAAGGATCCAGTCTCTACCAGCTGTGGACACTGGTTCTGCAGACAGTGCATCACCTCATACAGGGACCAGTCTGCCTCATCAGGCGACTCCTCCTGTCCCCAGTGTGGAAAAAGATCCAGAACAAGACCTGGACCGCAGACAGACAGTCAGACCAGCCCTGTACAAAGTAAGACAGATTGTTTTTGTGTTGATAATAATAAATAATTGTCAGATTTTCTTTGTTTAGTTTCACATTTTTCTCTGTTTTAGTGAATGATGCTCTCCGGAAGGTTTTAGATGAGCATAAGATCAGTCTGAGGGAGAGATGTCAACATGTGACTGAAGGAACTGATGAAGCAGGAAATGAAACCCTCCTCAACAGCATCTACATTGAGCTCTACATCACAGAGGGACAGAGTGAAGAGGTCAATACCCAACATGAGATGAGGCAGCTTGAGACAGCTTCCAAGATGATCCCCCATGACACTCCAATCAGGTGCCACGACATCTTTAAAGTCTTGTCTGAACAACAGAAACACATCAGAGTCATTCTGACGAGTGGTGTTGCTGGCGTTGGAAAAACCTTCTCAATGCAGAAGTTCACTCTGGACTGGGCAGAGGGCTTGGAAAACCAAGATGTCAGTCTGGTGATTCTGCTTTCGTTCAGGGAACTGAACTTGATCAGAGATGAGCAGTACAGTCTTCTCATGCTGATCCATATTTTCCATCCAACATTACAGAAGGTCACAGCAGAGAAGCTTGCTCACTGTAAAGTTTTGTTCATCTTTGACGGCCTGGATGAAAGCAGACTTTCATTGGATTTCAAGAACAGGAAAGTTGTGTCTGATGTCACACAGAAGTCATCAGTCAATGTGCTGTTGAAAAACCTCATTGAAGGGAATCTGCTTCCCTCGGCTCTCATCTGGATAACTTCCCGACCTGCAGCAGCCAATCAGATCCCTCCTACATGTGTTGACAGGGTAACAGAAGTACGAGGCTTCACTGACGCCCAGAAGGAGGAGTACTTCAGGAGAAGATTCAGTGATGAAGAGCTGTCCAGCAGAATTGTCTCACACATCAAGACATCCAGGATTTTCCATATCATGTGTCAAATCCCAGTTTTCTGCTGGATCACTGCTACAGTTCTTGAGCACATGTTGACTACAGACCAGAGAGGAGAACTGCTCAAGACCCTGACTGACATGTACTCACACTTCCTGCTGGTTCAGACAAAGAGGAAGAAGCACAAGTATGATGAGGGACATGAGACAAGTCCACAGGAGCTGACAGAGGCTGACAGGGAAGTTCTTCTGAAGCTGGGGAGGCTGGCGTTTGAACATCTGGAGAAAGGAAACATCATGTTCTACCAAGAAGACCTGGAGCAGTGTGGTCTTGATGTCACAGAGGCCTCAGTGTTATCAGGATTTTGTACAGAGATCTTAAAAAGAGAGAGCGTGATCTTCCAGAAAACAGTCTACTGCTTCGTTCATCTGAGTGTTCAGGAGTTTCTGGCTGCAGTCTACATGTACCACTGTTACACCAACAGGAAGGAAGAGGTACTGAAGGACTTCCTGGGAAAATACTATAGTTACTCATCCCTGGATGACTTTCTGAAGAGAGCCATGGTGAAATCCTTTGAAAGTAGAGCAGGCCACCTGGATCTGTTTGTTCGTTTCCTTTATGGCCTGTCTTTAGAGTCCAATCAGAGTATTTTAGGAGGCCTGCTGGGTCGGACAGAGAACAGTCCAGAAGTCATCCAGAGAGCCATCAACAACCTGAAGAAGATGAGCACTGAGGATATCTCTCCTGACAGAAGCATTAACATCTTCCACTGTCTGATGGAGATGAATGACCACTCAGTACATCAGGAGATCCAAGAGTTCCTGAAGTCAGAGAACAGATCAGAGAAGAAACTCTCTGAGATTCACTGCTCAGCTCTGGCCTACATGCTGCAGATGTCAGAGGAGGTTCTGGATGAGTTGGACCTGAGGAAGTACAACACATCAGAGGAGGGACGACTGAGACTGATCCCAGCTGTGAGGAACTGCAGAAAGGCTGTGTAAGTCCGGATGTGATTATCAACATTAGAAAGCTGCCTTCTCATCTGAAGCCATTAGTATTACAGTAAAGATAGACACATGAACACTGTAAACCTTGCACATTATAAAAGTTTTAAGCATGTTACACCTGATTCTTACTAAAGTCATATATGAGAAGTGCTTCACTATATGTTCAGTTGTTACAAATTCTTCAAGAGCAAGAAAAACTTTATTTTGTTTTTGGTGTGTCTATACTAATCAAATTAGTAAACACAATGAATCTCTTTAGTTTTATTATTATTTTATGACAAAAGACTGCAGTATTTTACAGTAGAGAGACACATACATGTAATATCTGTGATTAGGTGCAGCTACCAGCTTGTATGTAACGTGAAAAGCAAAAAACAGGGCACAAAAGTCTACAAAGCCCTTGCTACTCAAAGATTAATTTCTTGTGATAGCTGAAGGTGACTTAGATAAGCATGTCAACATTTTCATCAACTCCTCTCTTCTCTAATCTGGATTCGAGCAGGTGGACAGTCAGAGGGCAATATTTAGAGATTTTAATGAGTAAATCAAAAGTGTGTGTGGAAATTAAGCCCTTGAACACCAATACATTTATAAAAAACAGAATTTTTAGTCCTTATCATACTGTTAATGCAACAAGAGTTAGGAACTAATTTCATGGGAGATGAAAAGGAAATGGAGGGACTCCTTCTAAACACCCCTATTTGCTTGGATAAGATGGCCAGTTCTTATGTGTTGCACCTTTAAAGCTATAATATGTAACTATCCCGCATTAAAATGTCTAAAAACAGCTAGACCTATGTTGTATATTTTGTTGAGTTGTGTACTTACATTATCCCAAATGTTTCCAAAAATGTTCAAACCGAGAGAAATCTGTAATTTTAATCAAGGTAATGATCCATTTCATTTGGTCGCCTTAGTGGCGTCATACTTCCTCTACCAAAGAGTATATGTGCACAAAATGCATGTGTCAGCATTGTTTGTCTGCTACAATTGCGTCTACCAGAGAGTATAAGCGTACAAAATAATACATTGGCGTTGTGGCTGTTCGCCACAATGGTGTCTACCAAAGAGTATACACATACAAGGTAGTACGTCAACATTGTGGTTATTCATCAGAAACTGTTATGAATTGACTTTTATTCAGTTTTAAGCCAAATTTTTATGATAAACTTTTTTTTAGATCTTGGTTGTTTTTAACTATACCGGATGAAGAATTTTAGTCATCAGATGTCTGGATCTTAAGTTATCAGAGAAACAAGTTGGGCAACCATTAGCAGCAGCTCAGCTAGCAGCCCCTCCCAGAAGTCCGGTGCTCGCCGAACATTGTCGGAGAAACATAGATTTTTACGTGAAACAACTTTATTCAGTATTTTTACGGGTTTTAATCCCCATTTACATTTGTTTTTGGAGAGGAGGAGACCTCTCTATCACAATATCAATAGTTGTGATAAAAATGTTTGATGTCATATTTGACATCGAATGACATGATGATAATGTATTTTAAATGTTATTTTATCTGTAATCACAGACTTTCTGGCTGTCGACTGTCTGAGACTCATTGTGAAGTTGTCATCTCAACTCTGAAGTCTAAGCCCTCCCATCTCAAAGAGTTGGACCTGAGTGGAAACTGGAACCTGCTGGATTTAGGAGTGAAGCGTCTGTCTGCTGGACTGGAGAGTCCCAACTGTAGACTTGAGACTCTGAGGTCAGTTCACTGACTGTTTTCCTCTTGTACATTTTATGTCTACCCAATTATTTAAAGCTGTGACAGAAATTTCAAATTTAGCTTGACTCATTTTTTTGCACCACAAATCACATCAGGTTTTTAAAGTTTCAGTCAAATGCCCAAACAGTTGGTTTCATTTTGAATCTAGTCTCTAACCAAAAGAGGCTAAAACTTGTAAGAAAACTGTGGGAGTCTCACACAATCACGTACAGAAACACAGCATAAATATGGCACTGCAGGCATGTTTGTAAATGATGGTTCTAGGTTACATTTAGGATTAGGAGAACATGTTCGTCACCATGCTCGGTGCACATTTAATCCAGTTATTGATGATTCAGGGTGTAGTTAAGAGTACCAGTGTAGAGGTGAACGAGTTCTGGGTAAAAACACATACATACATACAGAAGAGACTCATCAAGATTGTGACATAATACAGATTCAGCATTCTGTCAGATTTAGTGAGTGTAGTGAGGAACAGAAGATAAGCCTCTGTGTAGTTAATTAATTAGTTGAATGTGTATGAATGTGAAAGTCTGGTGTTTGGCACTGATCATAGTCAGTCGAGTAATGATGAGAGTAAATCTGTGGTCAGAAATAAGCGCCTCATTATGAGGAAAAATATTTACTTTTCTGTTTTTAATGAAACAACACATTATTATCAGAATTTACAAGAAGATAAAAATAATGCAAACGCCTTTTAATCCAACATGTCTAATTTGATCATTATTACAGACTTGATCAAGGTTAGCAGCATTTTATTAGCTGATCTGTGATGGCATGAATAAGTGTTGATAATGTTGTGGTGACATTTGGATGTCTGTAGAAGGCTGACATGATGATCCTCAATTACACAATGACAAAGTCACTGTGCTCATTTTAGGGAAAAGTTCATTGATTAGGACATAAAATGTTGAATTATACATTTAAAAACTGAAATGATCTGATTATACTCTAATAGGTTTTTATCTACATGATTTATTCTTTATTCAGATTGAGTCGCTGCACGTTGTCAGAGATCAGCTGTGCTTCTCTGGCCTCAGCTCTGAGGTCCAACCCCTCCCATCTGAGAGAGCTTGATCTGAGCTACAACAAGCTGCAGGATTCAGGAGTGAGGCCGCTGTGTGATTTTTTGGAGATCCCACACTGCAGACTGGAGACTCTGAGGTCAGGCACCATTTTAATCACTGTGCTGACATAAAAATCATGTACAAGTTGTGGTGACAACTTGTACACACACACACACACACACGTATATACACATATTTATACATACATACAAAAACATACTTTCAAACATTCAAATCTTAGTTTTTATGTTATTAGTTTTGATGGGATTTGACCTCATAGGTTTTATGCTGATCCACACTAAACATCTTGTTGAGCTTCATATTTAAAACATATTTGATATAACATTAAAAATGAAACACTAGGTGATCCACTCTTAACCTCTTAAACATTTGATTTTCACCTTAAATTGAAACTTATGTTGATGTAAATTTTAAAAAGACATTCATGTTTTCCACACTATCAGGAAATAAAAAATATATGAAGTATCTGCTTGTTCCAAACCTTATGGACATTTTCTTCTTAAGTGACATCATTTATTATTTTTTCAGATTGAGTCGCTGCAGTTTTTCAGGGACCAGCTGTGCTTCTCTGGTCTCAACTCTGAGGTCCAACCCCTCCCATCTGAGAAAACTGGAGCTGAGCTACAACAAACTTGAGGATTCAGGAGTGAGGCTGCTGTGTGATTTTCTTAAGAGTCCACACTGTAGACTGGAAACTCTGAGGTCAGACACCATTTTTGACTTGAATTGAATTGTAGGAAATAAATGTGTTCACATTTCTCCAAAATTCATCCTGACATATTTTGTATCTTTGTAAACTTACGGATGATGAG
Organism: Thunnus albacares; assembly: GCF_914725855.1. Classification (NCBI taxonomy): domain Eukaryota; kingdom Metazoa; phylum Chordata; class Actinopteri; order Scombriformes; family Scombridae; genus Thunnus; species Thunnus albacares. Next base: position 2,819,579 of record NC_058126.1, read on the forward strand.
TAGAACCTGAAATGAATGTCAATGTTTGGCTGCACAATATAATATTTGTATAGATGGAGTCACTGGCGTAGATGGCAGAGTATAAGAGGTGAAGTAACTATGTCTTTATTGAAGTAGCAGCGTGTTGTCATTTATTTTAATGAGAGCTCCTTTTCACTATTTGTATTTGACAGCTTTTAACTTGCATCCTGTTGGGTTCAGGTGTTAGGAAAACATCTACATTCTAAACCTTCAGCTCTCAACAGATTGAGATGAGATGATGAGATAAACTTGAGTAAAACTAAACACATAATGAAACACTGAATGATTTGGAGCATGAACTTTTACCTCTAAAGCAACATAATTTATTCTTTATTTAGATTGAGAGACTGCAGTTTGTCAGAGAGCAGCTGTGCTTTTCTGGTCTCAGCTCTGAAGTCCAACCCCTCCTATCAGAGAGAGCTGGAGCTGAGCCACAATAAGCTTCAGGATTCAGGAATGAAGCTGCTGTGTGATTTTCTGGAGCATCCACACTGTAGACTGGAGACTCTGAGGTCAGACTCCATTTTATACTTCTGTGCTAAGATCAGTATGATGTGAAACCGCAACACCAAGGCAAATTCCTTGTATGTGTAAACCTGCTTGGCAATAAACCTGTTTCTGATTCTCACCATTGTGGTGACACCAACAGAAGGATGATTTTTATGAGGTAAAAATCCCCTTCAAGTTTAGACATTCAAATGTTTTTAAATATGAAAATACTAATTAATTATTACATTTTAAACCATTGTTAACACTATAAAAACATTCTTTCAAACACTGAAACCGTAGTTTTCATGAAGAATCAATCAATAGTTTTGATGGTGCATTGACCTCCGATTTTATGTTGACCCACACTGTACATCTTGTTGAAAGTCATATTTAAAATATACTTAATATAACATTAAAAGTATTACACTGGTTAATTCACTCTTAACCTCTGAAACATTTGATCTTGAACTTAAATGTAATCATTGCTCAGTTAACCCTTTCATGCATTTATTATTAAATCACAGAGTAAAAAATTTTTTATTGTTTACTTTTACTCTTAAACAAGTGAAAAATCATGTCAGTAACTTTTTTTTAATATATTGAATTTTGAAATGTGTCCACTGTAGTGGACACCATGCATTAATAGAGTAAAAAGTGATTTATGGAAATCAATATAGGCAATATATATATATTTATGTTTATATATATATATTATTTTATTACTAAGAGCAAGTGGTATGAATACACATAAGAACATTAGATAACAACAACAATAGAGAGGATATTTGAAAAACAAGACCTAGGCCCAATAGACAGAATGTACCCTTTGTTGCATGACGTCCACTGGAGTGGACAGATATATTTTCAGTCACAGAAAATAATGTACCAGAAAAATATTATTAAAAACTTGATAAAAGTATTTCAAACATCTCATTTAGTTGAAAAATATACTTTTTACCTGTTTTTTTTCTGAGCTACTTGGTGCATTTCCTCTATCCTCCGCCATTTTGAATTTATGATTCAATATCACAAAATCACAGAGAGAGTCAAAAATGATATTCAGATGGAATTGTAGACAACACTTTGGGGGTTCACCACCTGGTAGTTGGGACATGATACTACAGCTGAAATGGTTCAAGATGGCTTCCAAATATCTGTCCACTGTAGTGGACACCATGCATGAAAGGGTTAAATAAAAACAGACATTCATGTTTTCTACACTGTTTGACAACAAAAAAATACAGTGCTGCTTGAAAGTTTGTGAACCCTTTAGAATTTTCTGTATTTCTGCATAAATATGACTTAAAACATGATCAGATATTTACACAAGTCCTAAAACCAGATAAAGGGAACCCAATTAAACAAATGAGACAAAAAAACATTTTTTCATTCATTTATTGAGGAAAACGATCCAATCTTATGAATTTGTGCATGGCAAAAGTATGTGAATCCCTAGGATTATCAATTCATTTGAAGGGGAAATTACAGTCAGTTGTTTCAATTAATGGGATGACAATCAAGTGTGAGTCTGGGAGGCCCTACCTTATTTAAAGAAGATAAATCTGAGTCTTCACTTTCAAACTTTGAGCTTCAAAACACAGGTTTGTGGAAGTGTATCATGGCTCAAACAAAGGATATTTCGAAGGATCTTAGAAGAAGAGTTGCTGATACTCCATTCCAGGCTGGAATGGGTTATAAAACCAGTGGAGTTTGGACTCCACCAGTCAACTATCAGGCAGATCGTGTACAAATGGAGGACATTCAACACCACTGTTACCCTCCCCAGGAGTGGTCAAACAACAAAGATCACACCAAGAGTAGGCTTGTAATAGTCTGTGAGGCCACAGTGGACCCCAGGGTAACATCTAGGAAACTAAAGGTCTCTCTTGCAGTGGCTATGGTCGATGTTAATGAGTCCACCATCAGGAGAATATTGAACATCAATGGTGTGCATGGCAGAGTTGCAAGGAGAAACCCACTACTTTCCAAAAAGAACATTGCTGCCATCTACGGTTCACTCAAGACCACGTGGATAAGCCAGAAGGTGATTAGAACAATGTTCTGTGAATGGATGAGACCAAAATTGAACTTTTTGGTTTGAATGAGAAGAGTTATGTTTGGCAATGAGCAAACACTGCATTCCAGGATAAGAACCTAAACCCATCTGTGAAACATGGTGGTGGTAGTATCATGGTTTGGGCTGCTTTGCTGCATCTGAACCAGGACAGCTTGCAATCATTGATGGAACTATGAGTTCTGAGTCATACCATCAAATTCTACATGAAAATATCAAGGTATCTGTCTGTGAATTGAAGCTCGACAGAAAGTGTCATGCAGTAAGACAACCACTCTAAACACACAAGTCGTTCTACCAAAGAATGGTTAAAGCAGAAGAAGTATAATGTTTTGGAATGGCCAAGTCAAAGTCCTGACCTTAATCCCAAAGAAATGCTGTGGAAGGACCTGAAGCATGTAGTTCATGTTGAGAAGCCCACCAACATCCCTGAGTTGAGACTGTTCTGTAAGGAGGAATGGGTTAAAATTCCTCCAAGCCAATATGCAAAGCTGATAAACAGTTACTGGAAACGTTTGGTTGAAGTTATTGCTGTAAAAGGGGGTCACATCAGTTACTGAAAGCAAGAGTTCACATACTTTTGCCTTCCACAAATATGTAAGATTGGATAATTTCCCTCAATAAATGAATTTAAAAAATGAAAAAAATGTTTTTTTTTGTCTCATTTGTTTAATTGGGCTCCCTTTATCTAGTATTAGGACTACTATTAGGGAATTCTAAAGGGTTCACAAACTTTCAAGCAGCACTGTATATTCAGTATCTGCTTTTTCCAGACTTTTATGATGATATTTTGAGTTTATACTGACTGAAATATTAAGACTAAATATTAAATGAGTTTTTATTGATTCATCATTCCATAAATTTGAACTATTGTAGGTGTCTGGAGAAACAATATGTTCACATTTCTCCAAAATCAATCCTGCTATATTTGGTATCTTTTGTAAACCTTTGGGTGCTGTAGAATCTGAAATAAATTTGTATTTTCTTACTTGTGTTTGGCTGTACAACATGCGATTTTGGAGATTATGAACATTGAATAATTTCAAGCAGGAACATTGTCTTCTAATGTGACATCATTTACTTTTTTTTATTCAGAATGGGTTTCTGCAGTTTGTCAGAGATCAGCTGTACTTATCTGACTCCAGCTCTGAAGTCCAACCCCTCTCATGTGAGGGAGCTGCAGCTAAGCTTCAACAAGCTGCAGGACTCAGGAGTGAAGCTGCTGTGTGATTTTCTGGAGAGTCCACACTGTAGACTGGAGACTCTGAGGTCAGACACCATTTTTACCACTGTGCTGAGATAAAAGTCATTAAAGTCTTAAATTTAACCTTTATGTTAATTTAAATAAAAGCAGACATTCATGTTTTCCACACTATCAGACAATAAAAAACATTCAGCATCTATTTGAATCAAAACTTTTATGATGATATGTGATGTCTATACCAACCAACTTCCCACAATTCTTCCGTTAACTGATATAATCAATTCAAAATGAAACAAGGTCAAAACAACAATTTGGCATTCCACTAACTGCAACAATGTGCTTTGGGATAGATGCAATTAGCTGAGAGATATATGACATCAAAGCTGAAATGAAAATAGATTTAAATTCACTTAAAGAACAAGTCACAAAAGACGTTGAGTCTGAACTTAACAAACTAAAACAGGAGATATACCAGCAACTCTCTGCTAACATCAAAACAATATAAACACATGAAACTCAAATCAATGAAGCAGAGGTGCAAATCAGCGAAACAGAGACAATGGAATATGAAAGGGAAGGATGCACAGTGTAGGTCTTTGAAACAACAGAGAATCCTGCAAGATAAGTTGACAGACATTGAAGGAAGGAGTAGAAGAAATAACTTTCATATCTTTGGAATACCCAAGGACAAATAAGGGAACTTAGCCTCGAAGTATGTTGAGGGACTACTCACAACCAAGTTATCATTGGACTGTCATCAGATGTCAGCCTACAAATCCAATGGGCCCATAGAGTGCTAGCCCAGAAACCAAACCGAAACTCACCACCAAGGTCCATGGTTGTTAACTTTCTGGAATTTAATATCAAGAAGATTGTCCTGAAAAAAGCTTGGCAAAAGGAAATTGTCTTAGAAAGACAGCAGCTGAATTCTGACCATGACTTTGCAACAGAACTACTTCAGAAACATAAGGCATACATCAGGATCAAGAAAATACTGAGTGAAAAGGGGATCTGTTTTTAGGCCCCCCCTCACTAAAATAAGAATCCATTGGGACTCCAGACCTGATGAAGCAGGGATACACCATGGAGATACCCAAATCCACTACCATGGATACAGAAGCAACGATGAAGTGGCTTCAACTGACACAGCCATGCCAACAAGATGGGGGGGAGAAAGGGTGACGGCGCAGCCCGCCAAGCAAGGGAAACGCTACAGGAATTTGAGTGGATTCCCCCAAAGTAATCAGTCCTCCCCTACAGTATGTAATACAATGCTAACTAAATATGGAAGCACCTGTTTTATCTATAAGGCATTATTGCAACAAGTGCCCTGGTATATTAAACTAATGAATATTTGCCCATCTTCCCTGAGTCTATTTTAGTTGCCCCTTCCCCTTTCTTTTTAGAGCAGTTGTCTTTTTAGTTCAGTGAAAATATGGGATATTTTGATTTACTTTGACAATCTTGTAAGATATTTTGTTTTTTTGCCTTACACACACACATCCCCTTTCTCTGGAATGCACTATAGCAGGCACTATCAGATCTTTAAAAGCCTTTCAGACAGTGTTTTTTACTTTGAATGAAGGTGGTCTACTGAGATATACTATTCACACTAAAGACCTCATCTGGATTATACAGCCCTCTCTCTCTGAGAACTTTTTAACCATATGAACAGTTGGACTACTAGAATATGTGAAATATCCACTTTCACCACAAAAGAGGAATTTCCCTCTACCCACTAACAGGGACCAAGGGTGGTGTGAAATCACCCTCATTTGGAAGTCAACACCTTTTTTACTGTGTGCTTAACGATGGCAGGTGAATTCACAATGGAAAAGAAACTCCGAGCAATTGAGGACAGCAAAAAAGAAGTCCTCTCTAATCTTCAAGGAACAGAAAAGAAAGTCAATCAACTTCACATTGCTATGACAAACTTGGCAGAGCAATATGTCAAAATGCAACAAAGGGTGAGTAAATCTGAAGATGATGTGGCAGATACGCTAAAACACATAAAAGTGCTGGAGAAGAATTAAGCCTCACTACAATCAAGAGTGGACTATATGGAAAATAAGAGTAGACAGTCAAATCTGTTGATTGTTGGAGTTCCAGAGGGATCCAAGGGAGCTGATATGGTGGATTTCCTGCGACGCTTGATTGTGATTGTGATATCTTTTTCTGTTTACAAACAGATGTTCATCAGTTGACAGCACTTGGATTCTGACATCATCAATGGCTCCTACAACATTGGGAAGCATTGAAATGCTGAAGAGCCCACTTTTGATTTTGTTTAGCTCAGTAGTTTGGTTTGGAAACTGAGGGACCTTATCTGAAAGTGCCCTCGATACCCTGTGTACCCATGACACTCAAGATTTGCTGAGAGTGTCCTCAACAACATTTAGGAAACTTCCTGTTGGACAAAATCTCAATGCAGTGCAAACCTGTAGCAGAGCTGAGTGAGCCAGTGGGTTACTGCGGACTTAAAAACTCTTTCCCTTTTCATTGCTCTCTCTAGAAGAATTTTAGCAAACCACAAATTATGAGCCATGTTTCCCCCTTTTTTTGTTGGGTGCTACTGGTCAGTTGGTGTCACTGATTGTAACCATGGTAACATGGGTCTTAGGCCTGTTAGCCTTAGTTAGCCTGGGGGTAAGGTGTCTCATTTTTTGGCTTAAAATTAGTCAGTCTTTATTTTTGTGAAACAGTCAAACTTGCATTAGACTAATCTATGAGCAAAATCAAGACTGGCCTAACACTACAGACCAGTGTAAAATACCTTTGTGAAACCAGCCCCGAGGCAGACCACTGGTCATCTTAGCCTTCTACCAAGCCTTAGGGGAGAGCAGAAGAAGCTCAGCATTATACATAAAGAAACAAATGGAAATCAGAGCTAAATATTGAAATTTCAGCTGAAGAACGGTATAAAATGTGTATGACACAGTGTGGCCAACCATACTCATGTTTTTATGGAGTTGCACTAAACTAAAGCATTTCTTGGATAACGTAAATGTAACTATTAAAGACATTATGGGATATACCACTCCAAACAACTATGCTGTGATGTACCTAAGGAACATTGAGGAGGTAGTACAAAGGAGATATCTGGCAAAAATTTTGCTGATAGCCAGCAAAAAAGCTGATCCTACAGGGAAAGAGAAATAGTTTGAGATTCTCTGGTATATCTATTCAATGGAAAAGTTGAACTACCTGCTAAAAGTTAAACGAAATATTTTTGACAAGAACTGGGAAAAGTGGATCATTTACATGAAAATTTATGCCAAGCAAGTAAGTAACAGAGTTGCCCTAGACACCTATTTTTGTTGTATTTGTTCAGTGTTGTATTGTTTAGTGTTTTATTGTATGTGTCTTAATGCTGTTTCGTCCAGAGCTCAAAACCCAAAGAAAATTAAAGTATTAATATATTTTTAGTTTATGTTTTGCAGCACAACATGAGTTTATATAGATGGAGTCACTTGTGGAACTGGCAATTTAAGAGTTGAAGTCACTGTAGCAGCATTTTGTCACTGTTTGTATTTGACAGCTTTTAACCTGCATCCCATTGGGTCTGGGTGTTTGGAGTTTCCATTTTCTAAACTTGTACATTCTAAACCGTCTTCAGCTCTGAACATATAATGAAACATTGAATGATTTCAAGCAGGAACATTTTCCTTTAAAGTGACATCATTTATTCTTTATTCAGATTGAGTTCCTGCAGTTTGTCAGAGACCAGCTGTGCTTCACTGGCCTCAGCTCTGAAGTCCAACCCATCCCATCTGAGAGACTTGAAGCTGAACTACAACAAGCTGCAGGATTCAGGAGTGAGGCTGCTGTGTGATTTTCTGGAGAGTCCACACTGTAGACTGGAGACTCTGAGGTCAGACACTATTGTTTACATGTGTGCTGAGACAAATATAATGTGAAAGTTGTGGTGACACTATCAGGATGATATTGTGTTAATCCACACTGAGCATTTTAATTGTAAGGTCTATTTTCTGCTTCAGTGGTTTAGTCAATTGACTCCATTAGAGCTGCAGATTTAAATCTTAAATATAACAAGAAAAAAATGACACTGGACAATTCACTCTGAACATCTTCCAATTCTATGTTAAATTTAATTAATTTTCCCCTTAAATTTCCTTAGAGTCAAAAACAAAACACTATCAGACAGTAACAAATATAATACCCAGTATATGCTTGTTCCAACACATTTATGAAGCTATGCAGTGTTTATACTGACTGAAATATTCAAACACAAGATGCAATGATGGTTTATGGCTTCACAATTCCATGAAACTGAAATATTGTGGGTATTTTGTGCATCATTGTTTTCCTGTTTTCCCAAAATCCATCCTGACATATTTGATATCTTTGTATACTTTTGGATCTTGAATAGATCTGAAATAAATGTCAGTGTTTTTTACTCATGTTTTGCTGCACAACATGAGTTTGTATAGATGGAGTCACTGGTGGAGCTGCAGAGTTTAAGAGCCACTATGTCTTTACCACAATGTCTTTATTGAAGTATCAGCATGTTGTCATTAATATTAATAAGAGCCCTTTTCACTGTTTGTATTTGAATTTTTAACCTGCATCCTGTTGGGCTGTTCAGTTGTTTGGAGTTTCCATTTTCTGAACTTGTACATTCTATACCCTCTTCAGCTCTGAACAGATAATGAAACATTGAATGATTTCAAACCGGAAATTTGTCTTCTAAAGTGACATAATTTATTCTTTATTCAGACTGTGGGACTGCAGTTTGTCAGAGATCAGCTGTGCTTCTCTGGCCTCAGCTCTGAAGTCCAACCCCTCCCATCTGAGAGAGCTGGATCTGAGAGGAAACAAGCTGCAAGTATCGGATGTGAAGCTGCTGTCTGATCTTCAGGAGAGTCCACACTGTAGACTGGAGACTCTGAGGTTAGTAGAGAGTTGGGCCAGTCTGTGCTGGTTTCAGCAGTATTGAATTAAACACAATTAGTATCAAAGCAAAGATCCAGTATTTCCTGGTGAACTTCCAAGCTTCTCAGTGGCTACTTTCCTCAGTGAAGCTGTGAGAGAGGAATAGTAACAGGCTTCAGGATTGGACAGAAAGTCAGAGATAGAGAAAGAACAGTCAGCCAATCAGATCAGCCAGAAGCTTGTTGTTTTCATGTGTTTGAGTTGATGTGAAGATGACTGTTGATGTGTTCATGTCTGCAGAAAATAAATCTGGATTACAGCTGACAGCCTTACAAGATGTATAGAGACAGTGGTCCTCATTCCTCAAACTGTCGTGCCATCAAATCTGATCTGAAATCGTTTGTTCTCTCATTTCAACACTAAAGAATTGATCAGTTCATCTTTGTCAGAGCTCTAAGATCAGTCTGACTGCAGGCTGCAAATCACTGGCTGTGATTTCACAGAGCCATCATTACATTTAGTAACCATGTGGTCTTTATATAGACCAGAACCTCTGCTGAAGTCCAGGAATCACATCTTTACATCTGTCCATCACTTATTATGTCTCCTCCAAATATTTTCAATGACAGCCTCCATGTTCATTTGTCAGATGATATTTCAAAAACAGATAAGATGTTCATCAACACACAGAGACTCTTGCTTTAAATATAACAGCAGGTCACATGTAACAACAGTAAATGTATCGCTTAATTGTTTCTGCAGTAATGATGTATTCATGACAATCATGAAAATCTTCAAAGTAAACAGACTTGATGCCAAAAGTCTCTGCAGGTCTGTGAGCTTGGAGCTCAGTGTGTTCACTGCAACATGTTAACATGAGAGCTGAAAGGAAGCTGGCTACACTGCACAGCTGTTCCACTTCTGGTCTGAACAGAACTGAAGTCCCTGCTGCTTTTCATACTATATGTGCTGCATCATTGTCTAACAGCTAATGAAAATGCGTTTCTCTGAACACTGGTTTATGACCTCTGTTGTTTCTTCTTTTATCAGCTTCACCCAGAAGTGACTAACAGAGGAATCAGAAGGAGTGGAAATGAGTGTCAGTGTTGCAGTCTGAACTGATCAGAGAACAGCTCCACTGTTAGACGCCAAGTCAAGTCCACCATCATCCCTGTGTGTTCCCCTGGATCTCACAGAGTATCATCAGTGTATCTGGACTGCTCTACCTATGCTACCTATGTCCTTCTACACAGGTCTCTGCAGACATACTGACACTCCTCCACTTCACCACTTCCTCCACCCTCCACCTGGACCTGATCTGGATCTATTTTTTCTTTCTTTAATATCTCCATTTTGGGTGAATTAAAATATTCTCAACCCAAAGTGACGACAGCTGCAGTTGAAATAGAGGCGCTGCAGCTAGGGTAGCTTTGCAGCATCGACTGGTGAGGATTGTCAGGGAGAATGGAGACAGACAGAAAACTTTGTGCTTCAACAAACTTTGCTGTGCATTGGTAAACCTAACTTTGTTTTGTAACAGAATCATCTAAAATAGAAAAGCAGTGTTTACTTGCACACTGTTTCGATATATCCAGACTTGATGAGGAAAAACATTTTGTAAATGAAAAAAAGCCTCAGTAAAGAAATATAATGCCAGTGTTGCCAACTAATTTTCAGGGGAAGATGCTACAGGTATGTTGATTTGTTGCTTAAAGTTGCTAAATGACATTGTCATAAAGAGTTAAATTAACTGGCCATCTTGACGAAAAATATGATTTGAAATTTGTTTAGATGTATTTATTATCACATATTTTTATTTAAAAAAGTAATATAAACACTTTTCTGTGCTCTAGTTAATGTTGTTAATGAAAGCTTCTTAGCAATAACTTATCTTTAATAACTTACCGTTACTTACTTACCGCACACAGTAGTCTGCCTGGTTACACAGCTATGGGAGAGACACTCTCCTTGGCTGGCCGGGTGTGGTGTTGCAATGTGTCACAACATCCTGTATGCCTTGTTTCAGACTCAAAGCCCTCTATGCACTTTTGCAGCCAGGCAGACAGACAGATCATGTTTTGTGACTGAGTGTGTGACAGAGAAAATAATTTTTCTGTCATATAGAGGGAAAATGCATGCATTTTAGTATTTGAGTCACTTTTCAAGAATGCTAAAACTTTCCAAATAAGTTTTAAAAGTAGCTAAATTTGTTGCTAGGTGCTTATGGGGAAAAAAAGTTGCCACTGTAGTCTGAAAAGTTGCTAAATCAAACAACAAAATTGCTAAATTGGCATCAGTGTATAATACTGTACTAACTTTGTCTTTGGTGCTAATCTGGCCATAAACACACCATGAGTAGCTCACTGGAAGCTCATTGGATGTGACATGCACAATGCATTCTGGTTGTTGTCGGATTCCCCATTATGAGCGGTATAGGGAATCTATAGCCTTTTCTCAGTTTTCTCTAGTCATTAGAGAAATTTCCAAAATAATTGCACATTTCTACTACATAGGTGACCTAGTTTTAAGAAACCATCATATTCACAGCAGTGAATTTTTCTCTTAACAGATAAATAATTGCTAGTAACAACTCACAACAAACAGATTATTTCTGAATTTTGATGCAGTCAGCACTTTAACATTTTAGTTTGTGCATGATGTTTGATGTAAAAACTATCAGAAGAAAATTTTCTATTAATTAATCATGTTCATCAATCAATTAGGAGCACACAAAGGAAAATAATCCAGACAAACAAACAAATCATGAATTTGGGGCAAAAACAGGATTTCTGGAAGTAAACAAAAGCCAAATTGCAGATACAATACACTGGAAATAAATGGTTAACTTTTGTTATTTTAGTCCTGTGTCACTCTTCAGCTTTATGCATAACATGTTTGTGTTTCATGCTATCTGTAATTTGCTTCATTTACTTCCCATGTGATGAATATCTGCATGACCACTTTAAGACAGACAGTATAAAATACATTGTATAGATTTAACAATTATAGTAACAATTACAAGACTCCATTCATCCAGTCCAAACACACAGTTAGAACTGTCCGTAGTAAAAACACAATAAAACTAAAAACTTACTTTCAGTGTTGTTCTTGACAAATATGAGAACTGAAAGTGAAAGTTTTAGAGCTGGAAACATTCTGATAATCATATTTCCTGCAGTATCAATATATCAGTTTCATGTATGATCCTGCTAGTTTTACAGACACAGACATAGACACATGAAGTCAACCTTTGTGAGCTTTTTCTCCACACAAATCAGTGTTGAAGCCACCATTATTCATTTTTGTTGCTCCAGCTGTAGCTGTTTTCTGCCAGCAGATGTCACCATTTTCTCTGTTTTACCTGAACAGCCGTAATAATATTCTATTGCAGTAAATAATGTTTGTTCAAGGTGGAGCTCACTGAAGTGCTTTATATACTGCTAGATAGTTTAATTATAATAATGTAGACACATGGACAAAGAACTCCCCTCTTTTGTGCCTCTTATCCAACCTGAGCCAAACCTGAATTTCATATAAATTAAATGTTTAATCATTATGCAAGTTATGTAATGTTATTTGTCATGTAAATACACAAAGAATGGTATAACTTTGATAGCTGTGATTATCTGCTAAGGTGAGACTAAATTTTGATTTTATTACCTTTTTACTCATGTGACAATACTGTCTTCAAGTGACAAGAGCTAAATTTCCTAATGTTAAGAGTTAATGAATGTTTGGTAACTGTGCAATTGTCTTTTAAAATCACCTAAGTGTTTAACTTTTGATATTTTAACCTCATAGACAGTCATATTTTAATATAATTGTATATAAGTGAATTTTCTGAAGTAATATGGATGTAAAGATATAATGTTTGAAGGATTTCAGTTTGACGTTTTCTTTTATTATTAAACTATAGTTATATTGAATGTTTTATATCATGAGGTAAGATTTGTGTTGAATTTAAAAACTTTTATTTCACTGTAGATGGTTTATGATATGTAAATAGTTTGATAAATTGATTCAATTAAGGTTGGATGCCTAGACATCATGAAGTGTTAATATGAAGGATATTGTTAGATATGTTAATAGAAGATATACAGCTTAACTGTTTCCTGAATGGTTTACAATATATCATATGAGGTGACATGAAATATTCAGACCTAGTGACTCTGAAGTGTGAATTTTACATCATATTTTCATGAATACATTTTTATTTTTTCAAGATGCATCATACAGATCTATACCTGATATAGATGAAATGATACTCTGTGACCGACTGTAGGATGAGTTCACTCTGAGCAGCGAGGTGCAGCCTATTGCCATTAATGAAATATTGTGTTGACTGGTCACTTGTGAACCCTGCATATAAAGATGTTTGTTCTACTTTTCAGCATATACCTGCAGAACGTCTCTGATCATAACATTTTATCTATTAGAGGATCTTTATTGAGCAATTAAAGATGTGTGCAGCTGTCCCTTCTTCCATTAAGTATGTGTCTACTCCACCAATGCACCTGCTACAAAGACTATGGTGTACAAGAGAATTGTTCCTCGTTGGCTATTTTTGAATCATCCATCGACAGTGATTTTACTATGGACAGTGACTCCAGCATTACACCCCATAGTTCATCTTATTTGGGAACGCACAAGAAGTCACACCAACACAACAAAAGCAAAAGAGGTGTAGACATGGGGGATGCACAACTAAGAAAAGCATCGTCCCTAGACACGCAGCTTCTCCAAAAAACAGTTATTAACATTTCCTCCAAAGAAGTGTCTAATGACCAACTTTCTTTGTTGTCTAAGGGACTATCATTTGTACCCAACATTGGTAGTGTCAGTACACTTGGTTTAAAGGTACACTTGTTTAAGTTCTTTAGACAAATTAAATTGGAGCACTTTTTTTCGAAGTGTCATAGTTTGGCAGCAGGTGCCTTATCTTCTAGTCATTTTAAATCTAAAAGCACATTTTGCCCCAAGGTGTCTAATCCCTCTTTTAATACATTTTGCAGAATTGTAGAACAGGATGTTAGGAAAATGAATGAGCAGCAACTTCAGTGTTCCCATAATTTGTCTCAGGGTGAAAAAACTGCCCTCTTTGCACTCATTAGGGATAATAATCTTGTTTTTAAACCTGCAAATGAGGGTGGTGCCTTAATAGTCCAGGATGCTCACAAATATTGATTAGAGATACTTTCTCAATTAGAAGACAAATTTTACAAAAAGACCCTATGTCTTCCTTTCAAAAAGAGATTTGACTTTTTTTGGAAAATGCCAAGCAAAATGGTTTTATTTCCAAATCTTAATTTGACTTTCTTTATTGTGAACACCCCATTTAACCTTTGAACTGACCCTTTTTGTGCCCTTAAGAGAAATTTGCATATTGCCTCATTTAAAACTACATGTGATGCAGGAAATAAACAGACTCAACGTTTCCCAGTGTCTCCATCATAACACCAGACATCAACAGTAGCGCAAGATCTCCCACTCCCACAAATACATGTGTAACATTAACATAAACATATAAAGCTAACCCGCTAGCCAACATTAGCTAACAGCTAACATTATGTGATCAGCACAGACAGCTAAACATTGTACAGTTTAAGTATTAATACGCGTTGTGTTTTAAACTTTACCAGTCACACACTCTCCTACCAGGCTCTTGGAAGCACTCAAAATTATTTTCTCTGGCAGTTAGTATTTATAAGACTGCCTGTGTCACCTGTCTGTGTCAATGATAACTTACCTGGCAGCTTGATATAGTCCGTTTCTACAGTAGAGACGTCAGAAGATGCTTTGGACTTGTTTTCACTTGTCATGAATTTATTTCCTCTATTGCAGAAAAACACGTCATAGGATCCCTCAGAAACTCCTGTAGGTTAAACTGGACTAACAAAACACTTTTAGTGCTGACTGACTCTCTATAAACAGACTTTAAGACACTCGCTAGCCTAGCAACATTCAGGCTACAAACAAAACATAATGCAAGTCAGTTTTACACCGGTACTTTATCCATTGAAAAAGAAGATCTGATGTTGTGAACAAGCTTTTAGTGGAGTGTGAATGCTATGCACTTATTCTGTACAGAGGCACTAACTCTCAGTTAAGACAGATCAGAAGAGTCTGCCGACTGTTACTTGATTTACAGCTCTCATCTTAGTCTCTCCTTGAAAGGTTTCTCATCAGTGTGTTTAACCTTTAAAAAAGTATTTTAAGTCATTTTTGTGACTGTTTCTATGATCTCAGACTCAAATGCTAATAGTTGCATGGGTGCTGAAATTTGTTCAGATTAATTTTGATCACTCTTACCCATTTATAGACTTTATTTTATTATTAAAATATAACAATAACAAGTGAATCAAATCAAATCAAGTTTATTTATAAAGCACATGTAAAAACAACTAAAGTTAACCAAGGTGCTGTACAATAAGTAACAAAAGTAAATTAAAACAGAGAGCAGAGATGACATAACAATACTATCCCATATGCAAACAAAAATAAACAAACAATAGTAATACATAAGGCTTTAAGGACACTCAAAGGCCCGAGAGAACATTTGAGTCTTAAGTTTAGCCTTAAAAGTGTCTACAGAAGGGGAACACTTGATTTTGAAAGGTAAACTGTTTGGCCCACATGTGATTCGCCATGCTATATCTCAGCCACATGTGCCAGTTAAATACCACATATGGCCCAAAAATTGATATTGTCCGGGTTAGTTCCACAACACACTAAACCACTCAAATACATTTGACTAACACACACTCTAGGGTTAGTAAGAGGGCCTCCATTGTTGGGAATGGGAGAGAGGAGAGGGGTGGAAGCTGTCTTCAGATGGTGTTTAAATCATCTGCATTAGCCAATTAGCCAGCAGCTATCCCATCACCTGAGCCAATCAAGGAGCACCACCTGCAAATTATCACAAGCAATCAGAATGCACACACTAAAGTGATGAGGAGAGAGTGGTTAGTGCAGGAGCAGAAACAAATAAATGAAAAAGGGTCATAACACTATCAGCTGGAGAGGACAGCACATCTCCTGCAGGTCTCTATGACATGCAGTGTGTAAGAAGTTATCATATTGACTAAGAGCTGAGCTTTTAAAGTGAGTTTGCACCAAACAGCAGCTGAGATACTGAACAGAAAGTAATGACAGTATTTTTTATGTTGCATATGTGACACTGCCAGGCCTGCAGGCTTTGGATTCATACCAAAACAATATATCCATTTTTAGTAATTGTTGCTATTAAATGTTTTAAAGCATCGTGGATGACTCTGATTAAATACTGCATATCCATCAAATTAAAACATGTCATACAACTTTTCTCCAGAACACCATGATTTGTTCACCAAACATTTTCGTCCTCCTGGTGATAATTCAGCTCCTGTTAAAAACATCCTGAATGATGAACACTGAAATAATCCTATCCTGGAGAAGCTGGTTGTTTAAAAATGAAGACAGCAACTCCCATGATCCTACGCTACTTCACATCATCATCACACTCCGTCTTTTGTTATTGTTTTGATTGAGAGACCCCTAGCGGCAGAAATGACATATTGTGCATTAAATAACAATGTATGAAATCCCATAATTAGTTAACTTTTTTTAAAGATACTTTATTAATATTCAGGATAACAAATCATACAAATTAGCTTTGAGCCAACTCCTTTGAGCATCACTTATGTTAAAAACTGTACACTGTCCCAATATATAAATACAATACAATACAATACATACAGGGGGTTGGACAAAATAACAACCTTTACAGTATCCCTGCAGTAAATAGCAGTCCAGTGAATTTGAAGCTATTTCTGTTAAAGTGTCAGAGGTGTTGACTGAACTCTTTGGTCATTTCAGAGGTCGTAGTTTGTGTTGTTGTTGAGAAAATGTCCAGTTTGAATATCTTTCAGTCATTGTTGACATTGATGGTGTTGGTGAGGCTAACTGAAACTCTGAGGCATCAGCAGCAAACAATGCAAAATGATCAAACGTGGCAAAAAGTCTCAAAATGATGACAATGTTTGACATAATGTCATCATTAAGGCCTCAGTTTTTATTTTGTCTTCCTTTTCTATATCAAAACACTAACATATATGTACTATATGGGCAGAGAACAGTGGAATTATTTAAAAAGTATAATCACTCAATGAATTAGGAGTCTTGTATTTTTCTTTGATGTTTTTCAGTTTAAGATGACTGACAATAAATGGCATAAATGTGGCTGTGGTTGCAGACCATTTCATCTTAGGCATGTGACATCTTTAATAAATAAGACAATCATAGTAGTTCCCAGTAAATGGAGAAGGGGGAGGAGCAACAATGACCTGTTGATCCAGGTGTGTGAAAACAGGAAGGGAACGGTTAAGACTCCATTTTGAGACAACGGAGCAGAGCAGAAGGTGAAAAAGTATGAGGCAGAGTGAGTATTAATACAGCATTATTATTATTTTACTGTCAAATTCTCTGAGCCAGTTGTTTATCTGAGGATTGTAGAGGGAAGAAGAGTCAGCATGAACATCTGTAAATATAAAGAGCAGACAGAAAACAGGGAGATACTAACTTCTTTGTGTGTGTTACTTCCTGTTTTCTCTCTCGTTGCCGTGACTGAACAGACTTGTTTCTCTTGAATCTTGCTTTCTAATCTCATAATCAGTGTTACTGGTTTACCTCTCGAACTGAAATCCACAAGATGAGTGTTTGTGTGAAGGAATAGGAGGACAGAGCAGAGTCTCCAGTATCCAGCTGTCTATGAAGAGTGACTGGTCCAAAGATCATCCTCTGAACTTCAGTAACGAACCTGGACCCTCAGAAATAAAGTAAGAACACTAACACAAATATTTTAACATCCAAACTGTCGGCTGTAACAGTATTTAGTGTGATGATGTCACTGTGTGACATCAACTGCAAAAGTGTCAGCAGAAAATAAGTTCTTCCTGGTTCTGCTGGTATATCAGTTTATTAATACAAGTATTGTGTGTGTATCCAAAGCCTGATATATCTTATTCCTCTGTGCCATAACTTCAATTGTTGTTATAAATTATTAAAAACACGTCACAATGAACACACACACTGTGGTTTATTTTGACCCAATCCCACACACACAGTCCTGCTGATAGGAATACTCACTAGAGCACCAAATGTTTGTTTGATTAAAAACTACAGTGACCAGCTGTTTTTGGAAATGACTGAGCCACAAACACAGTAGGGAGGGAGGAAAGTATTGAGAAACAGACTAACACATTGTTGGTCTGGGTCTTTTTTATGTGTTTTTGTCAATAACAAAAATGTAAAATAATAACAGACTGATAGTTTAATGCACACCAGACGGTCTTTACCGTCGCTGATAATTATGTGTTATCAGCGATGTATTATGTGTTTGGCCTCTGTCTTTGTCAGGTTTTTTGGGTTTTTTTTAAATATTATTTTTATTGGCACATTATTCATACAACTTCTAAATCACACAAAAATCAATGCCCAAAACCCAACTTATACACACACACAAACACACACACACACACACACACAAAGTAGGAGTATAAAAAAACAAACAAAGATAAAACACAATCTATATATAAATACAGAACTGTACAGTCAAATTGAGTGCAGATATCGCAAAAAGGGACCCTTCCCATTTATGTTGACATTTTAAATGATTAAATCTCAGTTTCTCCATGTGATATGAGTTTAGCCTCGGGGCATCCTACTGTAACAGGGACTGATAAAGTAGAAGAGTCAGAGTTGAATAATGAAAGGTGGCGTTCTAATTGAAGCAGGTGGTCCCACTGAGTGAATAATAACTTCTTTTTCAGACATCGTCACAACATGAGAGAGCTGCTGCACTGATGGACACAAGATAAGACAGCAATAAGTAGAGTAAGTTCAACTCTGTTTTTGAAAATGCTCACATCTGACATGATCATTTATTCATGTTTGAGACTGTTTTCAATATGTTTGTAGATATTTCTTTTTATTGTCATTCTGGACAGACAGTAATTTAAACTTGGCTGTCTTCTTGCACAGAAGCACATGATCCCATATTCATAGTGTCAACATTATTTTTTGTTATTTGCTATTTAAACATGTTTGAGAAAATGCCTTGAAAGTACAATATCACCTGAAACGATGAAGGTCTTTTGGTGGGTTCAGCATTATCAGTCTTGTAGAGGGGCACTGCATCAAAATTCACATGTGAATTTACATGTGCATGTTTCAGGATTAATCAGGTTAATTTGGTTAATCGGGTTAGACCCTTATTTTCAGGTGCTCTCAGTTGACAGATTTCATTATAGCGTTAATGAACCAATCAAAACACAGAAAACGCTCCAGAGTTCACTGAACTACAACAAACAGCTTAGTTTTGAAAGCAGAAGACTAACTGGACTTTGTGGTGAGATTACTTTGTCAACTATTGTTTAACATTGAACATTCATTCTCAACATTTTTACATAAAAATGTAAATTTTAACTGAGAAACTGAGAAAACCTGATCTGATAGAAAGTTCCATAACAGCTTCTGAGTAGACTTGTGGTGAGATATTTTTACTGAAGATCCTCTTGAGTTTCTCTAACACTTGAATGACTGCAGCCAAACTAGCATTTTTGTCAAATCAGTCAGATCCAGTAGAAACAAAGAATAAGTTTCTACTGGTACAAACAGAAACCTAACTGCGCTCTAATCAATGTTCTCTGATTTTACCAGAGAGCCAAGATGACAGAGATGGACCTCCTCAACATTCTGGATGATTTAAGAGACGATGAATTTGAGAAGTTCAAGTGGTCCCTGAAGTATGAAAAGGTGGGTGACATCCTACCCATTAAAGAGAGCCAGCTGTCGAAGGCAGAGAGGCGGGATGCAGTGGATCTGATGGTGCAGAAATATGAATTTGCTGGAGCTGTGGAAGTGATCAAGAATATTTTAAAGAAGATCAGCGGGAATGATCTGGTGGGGAAACTGCCAAACATCAGCTCAGGAGCAGAAGGTCAGTCACAGGAATAGACAAACATGACATCACATCCAGGCAGCAGATCTGTGAGAAGAAACAGCCTGTGTCTTTACACTTTCCATAATTTTAGATACAGTCCAGTCAGCAAGTATTTGGACAGTTACAACTTTTTTTGTTCATCAGGCTCTGTGCCTCAGCATGTTCAATTTAAAATAAAGTAATTGACATTACATTAAAGTCTCAGCTTTAATTTGTGTAGGTTTATGTCAACATAGAAAGAATTATGTGGGAGATATAGACCTTTTAGAACATAGTGCCTAAACTATGCAAACTTATGACCACGGTAAATCTAGCGATATCTCCTCCACTTATCAACAGACACTGGCGGCTCTGAGAGTAATTTGGGGGGTCACCATTGGATTATTGAAATTTTGTGGGTCTAACTGTGGGAAACATGAATGAACTTTTGCCAGGTGGGCAGTGATGTGAGTCTACAAAGTAACCGTTATTAGTTACTGTAATGGGGATCCGAAAACCTGATTTCCCCAGGTAGATTTCTCCTAGAGAACATCAAATTCTCTGCCATGTATGCACATAACATATACTTAACAAAATACTGTAGATAGGGTTAGGGTTGCAGTGGAGCAGCTGACTGAAAGGAGAGATCATTGCGCAGAGTGATTCACCCTTGTATTTAAAGTCCAACTAAAACTGATACTAACACAAAGCTTCCTCTAGATGTCTAAATAATTTGGTTTCCACCACTTAACATTTTACTGTTCCTTTAATTCAGACACATTTGCATTGCGAGGAAAAGTTCTGACTCAGACACACAGAGAAAAAAAGAACCAAAATTCAGGACTAATGAACATCCTCTATCACTAATACTGAAATAAGAAAGGCAAGCTTTAAGAATAAGGTCAGTGTAGAGAAGAAATCTGATCACTGATTTGTTGCTTAGAGTTGACTTAGAGTAAACAGGGTACTACTTTGTATGTTAACACATTTCCCGATTATCCCTGTAACCTGGTTCCTCTGAGTAGCCTGGTTATGTAAGTGCATGTAAACTCACTGATAGTTGTTCAGATCTATATTTTTCCTCTCTATCAGCTGATGGTGATCTGCAGGAGGTTCTAGGTATATATAAGTTCAGTCTGAGGAGGAGATGTCAACATGTGACTGAAGGAACTGATGAAGCAGAAAGTAGAACCCTCCTCAACTAGATATGATCAATCTGTCTTTAGTAACAGGCTATGTACCACAGTCCTTTAAAGTAGCTGTAATTAAACCTCTTCTTAAAAAGCCTACTCTGGATTCAGGTGTTTTAGCCAATTATAGACCTATATCTAACCTTCCATTTCTATCCAAGATCCTTGAGAAAGCAGTCTCCAATCAGTTATGTGACTTTCTACATAACAATAGTTTATTTGAGGATTTTCAGTCAGGATTTAGAGCGCATCATAGCACAGAGACAGCACTGGTGAAAGTCACAAATGACCTCCTAACTGCATCAGACAAAGGATTTGTCTCTATACTTGTCCTGTTAGATCTTAGTGCTGCATTTGACACAATTGACCATCAAATCCTTTTGCAGAGACTGGAACATTTAATTGGCATTAAAGGAACTGCATTAAGCTGGTTTAAGTCTTATTTATCAGACCGATTTCAGTTTGTACATGTTAATGATGAATCCTCCGTGAAGGCAAAAGTTAGACACGGAGTTCCACAAGGTTCTGTACTTGGACCAATTCTATTCACCTTATATATGCTTCCTTTAGGTAACATTATTAGGAAACACTCCATAAATTTTCATTGTTACGCAGACGATACCCAATTATATTTATCAATGAAGCCAGATGAACCCAATCAGTTAACTAAACTCCAAACATGCCTTAACGACATAAAGACCTGGATGACCTGCAATTTTCTACTACTAAATTCAGATAAAACTGAAGTTATTGTGCTTGGCCCTAAACACCTTAGGAACACATTATCTAATGACAAAGCTGCTCTGGATGGCATTACCCTGGCCTCCAGCACCACCGTAAGGAATCTGGGAGTTATCTTTGATCAGGATATGTCCTTTAACTCCCACATAAATCAAATTTCAAGGACTGCCTTTTTTCACTTACGTAATATCTCAAAAATCAGGCACATCCTGTCCCTAAAAGATGCAGAAAAACTAGTTCACGCATTTGTTACTTCTAGGCTGGATTATTGCAATTCCTTATTATCAGGCTGCCCTAACAAGTCTCTAAAGACTCTCCAGCTGGTCCAGAACGCAGCTGCACGTGTATTGACTAAAACTAGAAAAAGAGATCATATTTCTCCCATTTTAGCTTCACTACATTGGCTTCCTGTAAAATCTAGAATAGAATTTAAAATCCTTCTCCTAACCTACAAAGCCCTTAATGGTCAGGCACCATCATATCTTGAAGAGCTCATAATACCGTATTACCCCACTAGAACACTGCGCTCCCAGTATGCAGGCTTACTGGTGGTCCCTACAGTCTTTAAAAGTAGAATGGGAGGCAGAGCCTTCAGCTATCAGGCTCCTCTTCTTTGGAACCATCTACCGGATTCAGTCCGGGGTGCAGACACCCTCTCTATGTTTAAGAGTAGGCTTAAAACTTTCCTTTTTGATAAAGCTTATAGTTAGGGCCGACCAGGCTCGCCTTGGATCAGCCCTTAGTTATGCTGCTATAGGCCTAGACTACTGGGGGACTTCCCATGATGCACTGAGCTCCTCTCTCCTCCTCCTCCTCTCCATCTGTATGCATTCATGTAACAGCAATGCATGTCACTAACTTTGCTTCTTCCCCGGAGTTTTTTGTGCTTTCTCATCTCACAGGAAAACCTGACTCCCGGGCCGAACCTTCGCGGTTCTTCACAGTCCTGATGGCATCCTTCCCTGTCTGTTGATGCTTGTGCTTGTTGTTGTTTGTTGTTGTCATTGTTTTTCTGCTGTCCCCCCTCCCCCTTCCCCTCTCTCTTTCTCTCTCTCAACCCAACCGGTCAAAGCAGATGGCCGCCCACCAAGAGCCGGGGTCTGCTTGAGGTTTCTACCCGTTAAAGGGGAGTTTTTCCTTACCGCTGTCGCCAAGTGCTTGCTCATGGGGGAACTGTTGGGTCTCTGTAAATTAAAGAGTACGGTCTTGACCTGCTCTATGTGAAAAGTGCCTTGAGATGACTTCTGTTGTGATATGGCGCTATATAAATAAAGATTGATTGATTGATTGATTGAACAGGATCTACACTGAGCTCTATATCACAGAGGGAAAGAGTAAAGAGGTTAATACCCAACATGAAGTGAGGCAGCTTGAGACTGCTTCCAAGATGGAGACCCTCCATGACACGCCAATCAAGTGCCACAACATCTTTAAAGTCTTACCTGACCAACAAGAGCACATCATCAAAGTCGTTCTGACAAACGGCGTTGCTGGTGTTGGAAAAACCTTCTCAGTGCAGAAGTTCACTCTGGACTGGGCAGAGGGCTTGGAAAACCAAGATGTCGGTCTGGTGATTCTGCTATCGTTCAGGGAACTGAACTTGATCAAAGATGAGCAGTACAGTCTTCTCATGCTGATCCATTATTTCCATCCAACATTACAGAAGGTCACAGCAGAGTGTCTCACTGACTGTCAAGTTTTGTTCATCTTTGATGGCCTGGATGAAAGCAGACTTTCACTGGATTTCAAGAAAAGGAAGGTTGTGTCTGATGTCACACAGAAGTCATCAGTCAATGTGCTGTTGACAAACCTCATTGAGGGGAATCTGCTTCCCTTGGCTCTCATCTGGATAACTTCCCGACCTGCAGCAGCCAATCAGATCCCTACGACATGTGTTGACAGGTTTACAGAAGTACGAGGCTTCACTGATGCCCAGAAGGAGGAGTACTTCAGGAGGAGATTCAGTGTTGAAGAGCTGTCCAGCAGAATCATCTCACACATTAAGACATCCAAGAGCCTCCACATCATGTGTCACATTCCACTCCTCTGCTGGATCACTGCTGCAGTTCTGGAGCACATGTTGACTAAAGACCAGAATGTAGAGCTGCCCAAGACCCTGACTGACATGTACTCACACTTCCTGCTGGTTCTTGCAAAGAGGAAAAAGCACAAGTATGATGAGGGACATGAGACAAGTCCACAGGTACAAACAAAGAAGAAGAAGTATGATGAGGAACAAGAGACAAGTCCACAAGAGCTTACGGAGGCTGACAGAGAAGTTCTTCTGAAGCTGGGGAGGCTGGCATTTGAACATCTGGAGAAAGGAGAAATCATATTCTACCAAAAAGACCTGGAGCAGTGTGGTCTTGATGTCACAGAGGCCTTGGTGTTATCAGGAGTTTGCACAGAGATCTTCAAAAGAGAGCATGTGATCTTCCGATCTTCTCTTCAGAAAACAGTCTACTGCTTTATTCATCTGAGTGTTCAGGAGTTTCTGGCTGCAGTCTACATGCACCACTGTTACACCAACAGCAACACAGAGGTACTGGAGGACTTCCTGGGAAATGTGAATGATGATGATGAATTCATTGATGATGATGATGATGTTGATGACTATCATTATTTAGATTATTATGATGAATTAATGGAAGATGGTGATGAGTTCATTGATGATGTAGATGATGATGACAACAATGGTGAAGTCATTGATGATGATGATGATGATGATGATGATGATGATGGTGAAATCATTGATGATGGCGATGATGATGGTGAAATCATTGATGATGGCAATGATGACAGAGACAATGACCATTACATATCCCTAGATGTCTACCTGAGGAGGGCCATGGAGAAATCTCTCAGAAGTGAAAATGGCCACCTGGACCTCTTTGTTCGCTTCCTTCATGGCCTCTCTATGGAGTCCAACCAGAGTCTTTTAGGAGGCCTGCTAGGACAGACAGTGAACAGTCCAAAAATCATCCAGAGAGCCATCAAAAATCTGAAGGAGAAGAAGACCAAAATCTCTCCTGACAGAAGCATCAACATCTTCCACTGTTTGATTGAGATGAACGACCGCTCTGTACATCAGGAAATCCAAGAGTTCCTGAAGTCAGAGAATAGTTTAGATAAGGAACTCTCTGGGATCCACTGCTCAGCTCTGGCCTACATGCTGCAAATGTCAGAGGAGGTTCTGGATGAGTTGGATCTGAACAAGTACAACACATCACATGAGGGACAACATAGACTGATCCCAGCTGTGAGGAACTGCAGAAAGGCTGTGTAAGTTTATATGTAATTATCAATATTATAAATCAATCACTGCAGAACACATACACATCTCTCATGTCCAGGTGCTCAGTCCAAAAAGTTTTAGATACTTCCTTTTGCCTCTGTACCCAAGTCTGAAGAGCCTATTTGGGCTTGAAATGGTGTATTCTTTGTACATGTCACAAAAATAAACATTTTTAAGGGAGCATTTTACAGTGTTGGGAGTGACTGGGAAAGAAAGTATCAATATTATAAAGCCAATATTACATCAATCATATCAATATAACAGTAAAGTGCAATATAATTTAATAGTGCATGCTGCAAAGTGTGTATCACTTTACATTAGAGATGCGCCAATGTGGAATTTCAGGGCCACATTGTGGCCGATACCAATACAATAACCAAAAGTATTTATTTGATCTTAACACAATATAGGTTATTTTTGTTTGTAAATTACACTGGCCTTGTGCAAACAGGCAGGAACACAGAGAGCAGAGGAGATAACGGCAAGATAGGCAAGACTGTACAGACTACTATAATCTATTCTAAAACCATGTCTGCTTTGTTAGTCTCATTCTGCTCCAGTATCAACAGAAGACCTGACCAGTAACTGTAGTTATATTTTCTAATTTCTTGGCCAATGAAATATCAGTAACTGATATACATCCCTCCTTTTCATACATGCACACTATAAAACTTACAAACTATTGAAGTGTGTTCAGCTTTTGAACAATTGTACTTCTGATGTAACAAAATGTTTGAGAGCAAAGAAAACGTTGTAGTTGGCGTGTTTACACTTATGAACACAGTTATTCTGTTTAGTTGTAAAGAATGTTACATTTTACAGTTCATCCTTCATCATCTAGTATTAATACAAATCCAGCAAAAGAGCTACAGGACTTGTTTTGAAAAAGTTTGACAGTCAACATTTTCTCACAGCAGACAGCATTTTACAGTGCTTGCTGTATATGTACTATATACAGCTACTGACCCCCCCCCCCCCCCCAACACAATTTGCGTTGTCATCAAAATGCATAGTGTCTATTTTTATGATAAAAGTGTTTGATTTTAGCATATTTAAATGTAATATAACTTGTAATAACAGGCTTAAGAACTGTCGGCTCTCAGACATTCACTGTGAAGTCGTGGCCTCAGCTCTGAAGTCCAACCCCTCCCATCTCAGAGAGCTGGATCTAAGCTACAACAACCTGCAGGTTCCAAGAGTGAAGCTGCTGTCTGCTGGACTGGAGAGTCCAAACTGTAGACTGGAGACTCTGAGGTCAGTCCATTGAAAGTGTTTTCCTCTTGTACATTTTGTATATACCCAGTTAATTAAATTCATGACAGAAGTTTCAGATTTAATTTGATTAATTTGTTTTTCACAAATCACTAAAAAGTTTAAAGTCCAAAAGGCCTGAACATTTGGATTCACTTTGAACTTAGTCTACACTTGAAAAGTTCTGATATTTGTAAGAAAACTGTTGAAATTATTAGACAGTCTCGCATCTGTGAGACCAATTTAATGTTTATAATTTTTGTTACATGTGTCCAACTCAAATCTGTAAACCAAAAGTTCAAGGCTTTTATTGCATTTTCAGGAATAATGTCTTTCATATAAAACATTGAGAACACACTATTTTGCAGGAACTTAAACATAATGTCTCTCTCACACAAACTTTAAAACTCTCATACAGGAGTACAGACAAAGAAAGCAAATCATATTTCCAAATGTGGTTTGTATCATGAGTCGTGTCTGAGCTGCCACCAATTACAGGTGACACTTCAACATGTGCATGATGCTTCTCATCAGAAAATGATGTCACTTTGGGTAGCTGCACCACCAGTTAAAAG
The DNA here is from genome assembly GCF_914725855.1 of Thunnus albacares. NCBI lineage: Eukaryota > Metazoa > Chordata > Actinopteri > Scombriformes > Scombridae > Thunnus > Thunnus albacares. Next base: position 2,846,269 of record NC_058126.1, read on the forward strand.
GGAAGTCATGTGAAAGTCTGATATTTAGCAATGATCACAGTCAGTCAGTGGTGATGATGACAGTAAATCTGTGGTTAGAAATACGTGCCACAGTAGGAGCAAAAATGTTTATTTTTCTGTATTTACTCAAGTTCTGTAGTGTTTTTAATGAAACGACATGTAATTGTTACCATTTACAGGAAGAAGATAAATAAAAGTAATGCACAAGCTTTTTAATCCAACATGTCTAATCTGATCTTTATTACAGAGTTGATCAAGGTCAGCAGCATTTTTTTGATCTGTTGTGACATGAATAGGTGTCTGAATGTTGTGATGACATTTGGATGATTTCTGTAGAAGGCTGACACAATGATCCACAATAACACAATGACAAAGTCAATCTACTTATTTCAGGGAAAAGTTTGTTGATTAGGACACAACAATGTTGACTTACATGTTTAAAATCTGAATGGATCTGATGAATTATAATGTATTTTTATCTACATGATTTAATCTTTATTCAGATTGGAGGAATGCAGTTTGTCAGAGATCAGCTGTGCATCTTTGGCCTCAGCTCTGAAGTCCAACCCCTCCCATCTGAGAGAGCTGGATCTGAGTAACACTGATGACGAGGAGCGGCTGAGATCAAATGTCCTGAAGGATTCGGGAGTGAAGCTGCTGTGTGATTTTCTGGAGAGTCCACACTGTAGACTGGAGACTCTGAGGTCAGAAATCATTTATTTTACTTCTGTGCTGAGATTAATATGATGTGAAAGTTGTAGTGACACTAATCTGCAGATATAAGGATGATGTTAAGTTGATCCACACTGAGTATTTTACTATAAATGTCTATTTTCTTCTTTAATGATTTAGACCATTAACTGCGTTAGAGCTGCAGATTTAAAAACTTAATAATAGCAATAAAATGCTGCACTGGCTAATTCATTAAGTTGTTGTAGTAGCAGCATGTTGTCATTAATATTAATGAGAGCTCTTTTTCACTATTTGATAAATTATACATTTAAAACCTGAATGGATCTAATCTAATCTAATCTAATCTAATCTAATCTAACTGTAATGGACTTTTATCTATATGATTTATTCTTTATTCAGATTGAGGAAATGCAGGTTGTCAAAGTTCAGTGGTGATTCTCTGGCCTCAGCCCTGAAGTCCAACCCCTCTTATCTGAGAGAGCTGGATTTGAGTGACAACAACCTGTGGGATTCAGGAGTGAAGCTGCTGTCTGATTTTCTGTCCACATTGTAGACTGGAGAATCTGGGGTCAGACACCATTTTTTACTTCTGTGCTGAGATTAATATGATGTGAAATGTTAGTTGTGTTTGGCTGCACAACATGAATGAGTATAGATGGAGTCCCTGGTGGTGCTGCAGAATTTAAGATGTGAAGTCACTATGTCTTTATTGAAGCAGCAGCATGTTGTCATTTTTATTAATGAGAGCTCTTTATCACAGTTTGTGTTTGACAATTTTTAACCTGCATCCTGTTGGGTTCGGGTGTTTGGAGTTTCCATTTTCTAAACTTCTACATTCTAAACCTTCTTCAGCCATGAACAGATTATGAAATTTTGAATGTTTTCAAGCAGAATAATCTGTTGCTAACACTACATGATTTCTTCTTTATTAAGATTGAAGGACTGCCATTTGTCAGAGATCAGCTGTGCTTCTCTGGCCTCAGCTCTGAAGTCAAACCCCTCCCATCTGAGAGAGCTTGATCTGAACTACAACAACCTTGAGGATTCAGGAGTGAAGACGCTGTGTGATTTTCTGGAAAGTGCACAATGTAGAATGGAGACGCTGAGGTCAGACACTACTTTTTACTTCTGTGCTGAGATTAATATAATGTGAAAGTTGTGGTGACTCTAAACTGCAGACATAAGGATGATTATTATGAGGTAAATTTCCCTTCAGATTTAGACATTCAGATGTTTTCAGATATTTAAGTACTATTTAAATGTTTAATTTCAAACCATAATAAGAACTATAGTAATAGTAAAAATATGACTAATAATAACAATAACAACAATAATAATGGTAGCAGTCGGTCCCCCCCACTGGTATCAAGATCGATCCCCAGATGGGGATTCATGGCCATCCCAGTGCCTGCAAGATGAGAAAGCACAAAGGCTCTAGGGGAAAAGCTGAAGAAGAAATACACATTTGGGTAGAGACTTGATAATCAAGTACATCTAGGAACCACCCCTTGATCCACAAGATGCCAACTGTGTGTCTTTCCTGCCTTTAACCCCTGCTGATTTGACCTTTTTGATCTTATCTGAATGCGGTATCCCCTCCTTCCGCCCCTTGATTTCACCTACCTGAGAGCCTACCCTCCCCCCATACTATGCTGCTTTGATTCTGTATGCAAATGCCCTCCCCCTTGACCTTTTGTTACCATTTGTTGGTCACTGCCTTGATCTCACTGTATAAAGTGCTTCCATTTCTTCTGCTCTGGGTCAGTCTACTGCCTCAGACCAGCTTTGTGTCAGTAATCTCACCGCATTTCCAGAATGGTATTAAATCACTTCCACCACAGCAAACTTTGAACAAGGACTTTAGTGATTTTCTTCAACAAAGCTAAGTTGGTGACATGAATTAATGGGACATCAATGCATACAGATGGAAAGGGAGAGGAGGAGAGAGAAGCTCTGTGTATCATGAGAAGTCCCTCAGCAGTCTAAGCCTATAGCAGCATAACTAGGGGCTGGTCAAGGCAAGCCTGAGCCAGTCTCAACTATAAGCTTCATCAAAAAATTAGGTATTAAGTCTACTCTTAAATGTAGAGAGGGTATCTGCCTCAAGGACTGAAATTGGAAGATGGTTCCAAAGAAGAGGACCCTGATGGCTGAAGGCTCTGCCTCCCATTCTACTTTTAGAAATTCTAGGAACCACAAGTAAGCCTGCATTTTGGGAGTGCAGTGTTTTACTGGGGTAATAAGGTACCAGCTCTTTAAGATGTGATGGTGTCACAAGGAGCAGGTGGACCCAAATGCAAGAGACAGCAGGCAGATTTTATTGAAAATCCCAAAAGAGCTGAGACACAGGAACAAGGCAGATTAAGCAGATGACTCAGCAGCCTGGGGGCAGGACCAAGGGGAAGCTGAGGACCTCTGGCAGGCAACCAGAGGGCAGGGGCAATGGCTGAAGCTGCTCTGGAGAACGCCAGGAGGCAGGACAGACAGGTGAAGTCACTTGGGAGGGTGACCAGGGCACAGGACAGACGGCCGGTGTCGCTTGGGAGGGCAACTTGGGTGCCAGACAGATGGCTGCTGTCGCTCAGGAGGGCAACCGGGGCACAGGACAAATGGGCAGTACCATTCAAGGGGGTTGGGCAGGAAGCCGGCAACGGAATTGGAACCCCTCTGGAAATCGGGCTGCAGGCAGCGAAGACAGGACCATCCTGGAGGTCAGCGGCAAAGGCAGAGGCCAGGGAGCGGCAGCCAGCACCAGAAGATTCAGCTGCAGGTTGAGGCAGGTTGCAGAAGAGGTAGACTGGTGGTGGGAAGCTGGAGCTCTGACTTGGGGTTGGTGAAGATGGCTGACTAATGATCTGGGAGGTCTGACTGTGGGTTAGTGGAAATGGCCAATGGAGGTCTGGTTGAGTGTCAGTGAAGATGGCAGACTGATGGTTTAGAAGGTCTGGCTGTGGGTCAGCAGAGAATGCCAACTGGAGTTCCTGAAGGTCTGGCTGTGGGTTGGGGGAGACTGCCAACCTGAGTTCTAGAAGGCCTGGATGGTCTAGATGGTCTAGAAGGTTTAGAATATCCTAAAGTTCTAGAAGATCTAGGAGGTAGTTGACTGTTGCGTTGGGCAGTGGAGATACAGTGAGCAGGGCCACTAGAAGTGTAGCTGACTCTGGAGGCAGGTCCACCAGGCATGCTGCAGACTCTGAAGGCAGAGTCGCAAGGGATGCAGCAGACTCTGAGGGCAGAGTCGAAGAGGATGCTGTAGACTCTGAAGGCAGAGTTGCAGGGGATGCGGTAAACTGAAGGTGGAGTTGCAGGGGATGCTGCAGACTCTGAAGGTTGACCCACATGGGATGCTGCAGACTCTGAAGGTGGAGCAATGGGGATTCAGGAAGTGGAGAATTGGCCTCCTTGGGAAAGCTGCAATCAGCCAAACTTGGTAGCCAAAGTAAACAGCTAAACAGGAACCTAAGGACCAGGGACTCCATAACTTTGGACAGGCAGGTACATGAACATTGCAACTCAGAAACAGCGAGCTGTTGCAGCTCAGAAACAGGGGGTTGCTGCAGATAAGCAGAGACAGGACGTTGCTGTAAACAACAGGGCCAAGAGATTGTTGCAGCTCAACAGGGACAGGAGATTGGGGTGGCACTGGGGAATGGAGAAGTAGCCCTGGATAGGCATGGTAACAAGGTGACCCAAGGAGAGGTTTCATCATCTGCCATGAAGACTGTAAATCTGTCACTGCACGAACCTCCCAGAGCCAGGTGGCTTCCCAGGCATGAGTTTAGGGCTCGAGCTGGTTCAAGACTGGCAGGCTGCAGGCTCACAAACCATAGCCTTAGAGACTGTAGAGAAGGCTGGTTGCGAGCAGTCTGGGGTGCAGGCTGAAGGCTAGCAGGCCCAAAGCTAGCAGGCTGAGAAACAGACTAGTGGTTAACATACTGCAGGTTCGCTGGTTTGGAGGCTGGATGGCTACTGGGGAACACGGAGAATGGAGCCTGACGCTCCACAGACTCCCAGTGATCTGCCATCAACCTCATAGCAGAGGTCAGGGTTCTCCTCATGGAAAAAACTTAGTTGTGTGCTCACCGTCAGAGTCATTAGGATGGATCGAAGGCTGGAAAACAGGAAGTAGGTCTGTCTCTACTAGATCCATGGCTGGTTGAGTTGTTCTGTCATGGGGAGACTGTAGCAGTTGGACCCAAATGCAGCAGGCAGATGGGATCAAATGCAGAATATTTTTTGAAAACCTCAAAAGAAGCTGAGACACAGGAACAAGGCAGACTGAGCAGATGATTCAACAAAGACTGAACTGAAAACCTGTTTCGCTGGTTCTTTTGTGTGCTCCCTCTCTCCTACACAAACGTGACTTCACTCACTTCACATGGTTTGGGTCTTGTGTGTAGCCTTGCTTTGTGCGTCCCCCCCTTAACATCTACATACAGAGTCTCACCACTGCATGTGATTTGAGACGGCCATATTGTTACATACGCATACACACATACACAAACACACACAAATGCACATTCATTCACATACTGTATAAAATCACACCATTAGCTAGGATTAGCATTGATGTTTTGTTATACTTGAATAGCATTGGCTGTAATTTCTTGTTGACGTAGAATAAATCCAGTTTATAGTATAACAAGTTCTTCTGGTGTTTTTGCCTGAATTTTGTGAAGTTAATCTCTGCAGCAGATTCTCTTCAGCTATAACAATGTTATGAATGAATTTGGGTATTAATTGTGTAACTAGATTTCACCCTTTTATTTTAAATCTTAATTATTAATTTGATATCAAAATTCAGGGTGAATTGTTTATTAGACTGAATCAGTAGTTTGATTGTCACGTCCCGGTCTCCAGGTGGTGCCCCGTTTAATAAACTGATATTCTTTAATTAATTAAAGATGATTTAATTAATTAATGCTGACAACCAAATTTAATCTGAATAACACTGTGATCCCCTACAACATAATTGATAGGAATTTGCTTCAGTGTGCTGACATTTGTAGAAGGAACATTTTCTTCTAAAGTTACATAATTTATTCTTTATTCAGCTTGTTGCACTGCAGTTTGTCAGAGATCAGCTGTGCTTCTCTGGCCTCAGCTCTGAAGTCCAACCCCTCCCATCTGAGAAAGCTGGAGCTGAGCGGAGCGTTTTGGGAGGACTCAGCGTTGAAGCTACTGTTTGATCTCCGGGACAGTCCAGAATGTAGACTGGAGACTCTGAGGTCAGTAGAGGGTTGGAGTCAGTCCGTGCTGGTTTCAGCAGTATTTTATTAAACACAGTTAGTATCAAAGCAAAGATCTAGTATTTCCTGGTGAACCTCCAACCTTCTCAGTGGCTGCTTTCCTCAGTGAAGCTGTGAGAAGGCAATGGCGACAAGCTTCAGGATTGGACAGAAAGACAGAGAGAGAGAGAGAGAGAGCAGTCAGCCAATCAGATCAGCCAGAATCCTTTTGTGATCATGTGTTTGAGTCGATGTGAAGATGACTGTTGTGTTCACGTCTACAGGAAATAAAGCTGGGTTATAACTGACAGCCTTACAAGATATATAGAGACAGTGGTCTTCATTCATCAAACTGTCATACCATCAAGTCTGATCTGAAAGCATTTGTTCTCTCATTTCAACACTAAAGAATTGATCAGTTCATCTTTGTCAGAGCTCTATGATCAGCCTGACTAAAGCCTGCAAATCACAAGCTCTGATTTCACAGAACCATCATTACGTTTAATAACCATGTGGTCTTTATTAGGGGTGTCATGATTTTGATTCTAAATTGAAAATTGATCGAAATGAGCGTTCGATTTCAACTTTCAAAATCAAAAGCAGGATTGGCCCCCTATATTTCTTTTCTTTCCACTCCCACCTACTTGCGTGCGTCCAAAGAAAAACAACAACATTTTTTAAACGCCATGGCCACTGCCAGAGTCGGTGATGATAGAGGAACAACAGACCTGGAAAATCCTCCTGCTTGCCAGAAGTCATCGGTGTGGCAACATTTTGTCCTCCCTGTGAGTTGTGTAAACAACGATGACAGAATATCATTGAAAGAAAAACTACAATTTGTAGGCTTTGAGACAAGTGGTCAGGGACCGTCTAAAAACTGAAACACAACTTAAACTTAGTTTCCTCACCAAAAAGCTTTTTGCAGGTGAAGAAACCCAAGCTGTTATTGTAAAGTAACCTTCCTCCATCTAATGGCTTTTCATTTTGTTTTTGTGTTTAACAGTTTGTTCCCAATTGACTGGTGAAATTGGTGAATGAAAGTTATTGTTATTACATTTTCTATAAAGTATTTATATTTGACCATATGGCCTTAGTGTGGTACATTTAAAAATTATGGTAGTTATATTACACTTGATACCATGTAGCCTATCTTTTTAAAGAAGAATTTGAAAATGTAAATGACAGTCATCAGGGCATAAAACCAATGAAGACTTGATAGTTAAAAAAATTTGGAAATTTGGAGAATTTTGACACCCCTAGTCTTTATACAGACTAGAACCTCTGCTGAAGTCCAGCAATCACATCTTTATATCTGTCCATCACTCATTTGGTTTCCTCCAAATATTTTCAATGATAGCCTCCATGTTTATTTGTCTGATGATATTTTAAAAGCAGAGAAGATGTTCATCAACACACAGAGTCTCTTGCTTTAAATTTAACAGCAGGTTACATATAACAACAATAAATGTGTCACTAAAGTGTTTATGCAGTAATGATGTGTTCATGACTCTCAGCAGTTGATTTCCTCTTTGTACTTTAGTGAAATCTGCAGAGTAAACAGACTTGATGCCAAAGGTCTCTGCAGGTCTGTGAGCTTGGAGCTGAAAGGAAGCTGGTTACGTTGCGCAGCTGTTCCACTTCTGGTCTGAACAGGGCTGGTGTCCCTGCAGGTCTTCATCCTAGATATGCTGCATCACTGACTGACAGCTGATGAAGTGAGTCTCACTAAACACTGACTTGTGACCTCTGTTGTTTCTTTTTCTCTCGTTAGATGGTGGTGATCTCTGTAAGAGTGTGAGTGAACATCAAGGAGTGTGTGTTGAGAGAGGATCAGCCGTATCCTGATGATCCAGAGAGATTGAAGCAGCAGCAGCAGCTGCAGCAGCTTGTGTATAGAGGTGCTCTGACTGGACCATGTTACTGGGAGGTAGAGTGGAGAGGAAAGCTTCGTCCAGCAGTGACTGACAGAGGAATCAGAGGAAGTTGAGATGAGTCTCAGTGCTGCAGTCTGAACTGATCTGAGAACAGCCCCACTGTCAGACACAAAGTGCTGTCCACCATCATTCCTGTGTGTTCCTTTGGATCTAACAAAGTATCATCAGTGTATCTGGACTGCTCTGCTGCTGCTCTGTCCTTCTACACAGACTCTGCGGACACACTAAGACTCCTCTATGCAACCACCTCCTCCACCCTCCTCCTGGACCTGAGTCTGAATTTTAGTCCATCTAGACCATCTCCTGCAGGCACTTGTTTAGAAAGACTTAGAAGTTTTAATTTGGTCTAAAACTGTGATCTCCTGCCTCTTTCCTTTCAAACATCTGACCATCTGTATTTGTTTAAACCAGAGTGACAGATTATTGCAGAATCATTTGGCATGATAACCATTAATTTACAGGCCTTATAATATGACATCTGAATTGACTTTAAGTAAAGACTAAGTATTAAAAGTAAAATTAGTTTGGTCCCCCTGACTGATATATTACTATATATGACATCATTAGATTATTAATACTGAAGCATCAGTGTGTAAGCAGCATGTTAATATTGTAGCTGCTGGAGGTGGTGCTAGTTTGAACTACTTTATATACAGTTAGTTAATTTAGTCCAGTGGTTCCCAACCTAGGGGTCGGCCCATCCAAAGGGTCCCCAGATAAATCTGAAGGGTCGTGAGATGATTAATGGGAGAGGAAAAAAGAAAAAACAAAGTTCTGATACACAAATCTGTTTTCAGTTTTTGGACTTTTTCTCTAATCTTTGATTTTTGCTGAAATATTGGATCATTTGAACATTTATTGAAATGAAAGCATGTGAGAAATTTAGAGGGAAAAATCACTATTTGCTGTGAACAACTCATAGACATCTGAAATGTGACCCCAACTACACACTGCTTTTTGTAAGACGTCAAAAACCAAAAAGGTTGGAAACCACTGATTTTTTTCTTTAACAATGTGTTGTATTTTAAAAGCTTGTTATATTATCCATTGTGTCAAATCTTCATCTGAAAAGTAACTAAAGCTGTCAAATAAATGTAGTGGAGTAGAAAGCACAATATTTCCCTCTGAAATGTAGTGGAGTGGAAAAATAAAGTAGCATCAAACGGAAATATTCAAGTAAAGTAGAAGTACCTCAAAATTTACTTAAGTACAGTACTTGAGTAAATGTACTTAATTATTTCCACCACTGTTGAAGATGAATCAGAAAAAAATAAAAGCCTTTTTAACATAAGCCTGAAGCTTTTATTGTGAAGGCGCTCTTTATGGTGCGGACGGTGACGTATGTCCTGTTGTGCCAAACATTCGCTTACTGTGCTGTGAAACTACTCAGTGGTTTTCTACCTCGTTTTAACCGTTAGGTTATTGTAAAAGTCTTTGTAACTGACTTTTAAATTATCTTTTTGTATTTATTGAAGTTCATACAACAGTTATCTGTACTTGTCACATCGCGAGACGTTGTCATTCGTCTCATTTTCAGGACGTTTTAGTCGCTAAATCTGCCCCCGAAGCTTGCTAACGTTAGCTCAGCGGCTAGCCACCATTCACTCTTCAGAGAAAGAATCGATTATACATAGTGATCACAATCATGGATCAAACAGGAGTCACGGCGCAAACACCAAAGGTGAGTCCGACTATCTTCTGTAGGGATGTCCTGTACTGTAAGTTATTGATCCCAAATAGCTTAATCTTGCCTGTTAGATTTAGCTCCTGCGAGTCATGATCCAATATGGCCTCACCGATAGTCCGAACCTTAAAAGGCCGAAATTAGGTCGCTGTGAGCGGACTGATAACTCGGAGCAGCTGCCAGTCACCGGCTGTGCTATGATTGGAGATGTTTTTACACAAGAGACACATGAAAATGAATTAGTTAAAACGAACAATTTATACTTTTGTTGTATTCATGTTATCAATTTTATTGTTTTATCTTTTAATTATTATTAATATTATAGTTGTTTTTATCCCTCATCGACTTTATTTGTCTCTGTTTTGTCTTTTAATGTAGTTTTTAATTAAGTTTTTATTTGATTCTATTATTATTATTATAGCTTTTAAATCAATTTCATTTTATGACATTTTCATCATTTTATTTCTCGCGTGCATTAGTCTCACTTGTTCTATCTTATTATCGGCTTGTCAGTTATCTGTGAAGCACTTTGAATTGCACTAACTGTATGAAAGGTGCTAAACAAATAAAGTTTGAGTGATTGAAAAGAACTGAGACGCTGTTATTTGCGATAACCACGTCACTTGTTAACAGCAAGACCATGAGTGTGCTCAGCTATTTCTGCAACACCCATACCTTAAAATAATTTAATTAGAGGCCTTTACTGTAGCTTAATGTATTTATAAACCAGTAAGTGGTCTCAATGCTTGTCCCTAGTCCTGTCACACTGTCACACATCAGCATGTTATATGTATGTAACATAACAATGTGTAAAATGTTAACAAGTACTACAACTAACAGCAAGCAGATACCTCTTTTTACAAGTTTGACTCCTATTTAATGCTATTTGTACTGTTGTGTATTTATATGTTATAATGAGGAAATATCTATGTTCTAGAAATTAAAAAAATGTCTTAATTGATAAATTATACTAAGATATCTGGTGGGCGTGACAAATAATAACACGTCCCGACATGGAGGCGGGGCTCAGTGGAGACATGTCTGAACTTGTCTCAGTGAAACTTTCACTCACTTCTTTTATTGTTTCTGTTGAGTTATGACTCACAAAAGCTAAATTTATATTGCTGAGTTTCACTCTGCAAACAAAAGATGGGCTTCACATTTTTTCAAGTCAGTCTAAAAACAACAGTCAGGAGCCCAAATGAACAGTGAAATATGTTTTTCTTGCTGTAATCATTCCTCCTGTTCATACTGACCATTAGAAGATCCCTTCATAATGTACTTACAATGGAAGTGATGGGGGACAAAATCCACAGTCCTCCTTCTGTGCAAATATGTATTTAAAAGTTTATCTGAAGCTAATATGAAGCTTCAGCGTCCAAATGAGTCAAATCAAGTAGATATCTTTCAACGTTACAGTCTTTTTAGTGCCAAAGTTCCTCTTGTTGTTACTATACTTCCACCTGCAGCTCAACAAGGAAACACTGTCCGAGGAAACACAAAGAGGGAATTTGATGCTAAAAAGACTGTAAATGTGTCAGATATCCACTTGATATGACTAACTCAGACTGCTGAAGACTCATATAAGCTTCACATTTTACTTTTAAATGCATTTTTGCACTAAATGACTATCCTTTAAAGTCTGACGGTGGTTTAATGTTTGTAGTGATGCTGCCTCAAGTTTGTAACTAACTTACCATAAGAAATACGCTCATCCAGCTCTGTGTTTTTGTCCTGTTTAAATGTCTTTAACAAAGCCACCAATGCTGATTTTAGACACGCATGATTAATTATATGTTAATAATATTAATTAAAGCCTATATGTGTGTGTTTTGCAGAACCCGTGGGGTTCGTTGGCCCCGGCAGCTCCGGCCTGCTCTCTGGCCGATGTGATGAGTGAGCAGCTGGCCAAACAGCTGGATGAGGAGAACAACGCCTTCCCTACACTCACCGAGTAAGTTCTCACCAGCTTCACCTCTGTGTGTGAATATACAGTGATGTTGTCCTCTCTTCTTTCTTCATTAACTTTTAATCACTCTCTCTCTCTCTCCTCTTACCTCTCAATTCAGTTTTAAGTAGTTTATCATTTTGTATTATTTCGCTGCTCACTTTTGATTGGGCAGTTAGGCCCCGTTTACAGCTGGTATTAACATGGGTCTCCACATGCGTCCTGAGTGACCACATGTGATTGGATCTCACTTCCCCACTCTGTATGCAAATAAACACGGACATCATTTCTGTTTTCGAGACCAAATTCGTTCATTATTCGTCCAAAGCTGTGTTCAAATTGTTTGACATTTGTAATTCACATGAAAAACAAAATAATTTGTTTATCCTTTTATCAAACAAGTTGAACATCCTTGGATGGAGGGTCCTGTGTCTAATTTGCCGGTAAATAGAGGACGTCAGTTGAGTAGACGGTCCTTCAATGTGGCCCAGGACGCATTTCCGTTTACACTACTAAAAGAATGTGGCCACATGCGGCCCAGACCACCTCCAAATGTGGTCTGAGTGATCAGATCTCAATCTGTCCTCAATGCGTCTTGGTTGCGTTTACACCTGTATTTAGAGCTGTCCACCTGTGATCGGATCACCCGAGACACCCGAGACAGGGCCTTAGTTTTTCTGACACTCTGCTCCTCGATATGGTTGATTTTGATTTGCAATGTGATTAATTTGCACCACCTGGTGGCAAAAAGATGGTAGAACACAAAGTCTTTCTGACATTGACATTTCTACCTATTCTTAAATATTACATGTATAAAAGTTAATTAATATGTTTGATTATTTACATTTTTGTTTTCTACATGTTTTTTTCCTCTTCCTTTCTTAACCTTTACATATAAACGTGACCCATCACCCTAAACACCATTTTTTCACCCTCAAATTTCTGACTTTTCCTGATGTGAACCAGAGTATACAAACATTTTTTGGTATGTTTTAATAATTCATCATCATTCATTCTTAACATTTAAAAGCTTTCATCAAAATCATGGTGACTCTTACGTTCTCCTGTTTTTTTTAAAGAGTACACTCTGTTCTCCGAAGTCTTCATTAAGGATTAATCACCCATTTATTAATGTCTGATAATGTACAGTCACCAGCCACTTCATTAGGAACACCTCTGCAATCTAATGCATCCAATTCAACAGCTCTGCCAATAAAATCTACATTTAGGAAGCTTATACATTTTCAGTTTTTGTTGACATTGTCAGAAAGGTGATAATTCTACTTTATGTTTATTATTGAGGTCAATACAAGCAGACAGCAGGGTTTGCAGATACAGACACCACCACACACTTCTAGTTGGTCATAAGTGATGATTGAGAGGGATTATTTTTGAGTCTATACATTGTTTTGTTTTTTTGGTAAATCCACTCTGCCTTTAGGTTGATAGATTTTTCATCAAGACATCCTTTTGTCTTTCCCAACTCGTCTTCGTTTTGTTTTAATATCTCCTCTCTTTCCTCTTCTCTCTCTCTCTCTGTCTCTCAGTCCCGGAGCAGATCTCTTGTTGCCAGATGAAGGTCCTGATACGACCAGTGATCTGATGCTTGCTCAGATGCTGCAGATGCAGTTCGACCGCGAGTTTGATAACCAGCTCCGCCGTGAGGAGAAGAAGTTCAACGGAGACAGCAAAGGTAGAACCACAATAATCTGACATTAAACAAAAATCTGAAAACTTAAAACTGGGTTGAAAGGAATCACTGTAAGTTATATTTCCTTTCTGCTCAACTTTGCTTCTATAACAACCTGATTAGAACCTTGTGTAAAGTATAATTATAATTTTAAAGACCTGATAAAGTCGGTGACAGTCTGTGTTTTCAATTTTGTGTCCAGTGTCCATCTCCTTTGAGAACTACCGCATGGTCCATCCTTATGAAGACAGCGACAGCTCAGAGGACGAGGTGGACTGGCAGGACACAAGAGACGACCCCTACAAAGCTGGTAACATACCTACAGAGGGTGGACAAAATAACAGAAACACCTTACTGTACTACACAGCAGCTCTAAGACAGTGTCCACATTAAGCTAGCAAAATTCATAAACACATCTTTTTCTCTCTGTTTTGGTCCTCCGTCAAAACCCTTGAAACTGAGCTTTTTAGAGTTGAAGGTAACATCAAGGCCCCTTTACAGGCTGTCATTTTGGGCTGTCTGACACAAAAGTTGACAATCGTGAGAGAAATGTTGTCAAATCTAGGTTGTAGGCTCAAAATGTTGTCCTTGATCTCACTGTGAGACACGTCCATTGATTAGAAGCTTTGGAGTCCAAAGACAACCAGAAATTTAAGACCAAACACTTCACACTGTGACTGCAGCTACAACTCACATCTACAAACCAACCAATCATGACATGAAATGACACAGAACACACTGAGCAGCGTGACATTTCATGAGTGCAGTTTTCAAATAAAGTTTTGGGAGAAAACATACTTGTCCTCTCTTATACGTCCATGACACCAAAAAGAAGTTTGTATGACTTTGTTGCAGATGGATGACGAGCTGATGACGTTTCTTTGCTTTCACTTACTTTTTTATATCTACATTGTAGCAGTACGATTCACCTCACATTCATCTCACAATCTGACAGCCTCAAACTGATATCGTGCAGTCTGACGCAACGAAGATTTTATTAGACTCATCTCGCACAATGAGACATGCAATAAAGTTACACCATCGTTGCAGCCTAAAGGCGTCTTAAGGCAGCTGACAGAGAAACACACAGTCCACATAGTTCTGGAAACACACTTGTATCAATCTTGTTTTGTTGAGGTGATATTGTTACAAGAGGAAGAATAATTTCACATCTTTCTACCACAACCTGGCTGTATTGTTGTGTTAAATCTCTTTGAGTCATTGGTACCTCACTGTGGATCAAATCTGGCCCAAACAGACTTTACCTGTTACAGTTATCGTCCATGAGGTGATTACTACACCAGCTCTAACACGGTGTGTTTGTATTTGATCACTCAGACAAGCCCCAGATCACGCCCAGGAAAGGCTTCATCGGGAAAGGCAAAAACATCACCACCAAACACGATGAAGTGACCTGCGGCCGCAAGAACACAGCACGCATGGACAACGTATGACAAGTTTATGTTTTTAAAGACACGTATTGAGTGTCTGTGGTATCACGGTTCCCTCAGATCCTTCATTTTGTTCGTCAAATTTAATGTCTTGAGGAGAAATGTGCAATTATTGGCTGTTTTGTCCCTACTGGTTTTCCATCATACTTTGACAGAAAATCAAAGATTGTGAAAAAGGTAATAAAATACAATATATGTGATATTAAAAAGGTCTTTAAAAAACTCTTCAGAATTAACAACGACCCCGATGACACACCAGACAGTCAGCGGTCCGTGTAAATTGAAATGTGGCTAGAAATGTATTTTCCAGACGTATTGCATACACTGCTTATGTGGATATATGTAGCTCAACATCAGAGAAGTAATGCTAGACTAAACACAGCCTGAAGACATGTAGATATCCAATCTATTAGCCAGATCAAAATCACAAAGATTTTTAGATTTTATTATATGATTCATTCAGATAAAAAAAGTGTTTGGTTAGCTAACATTACACAGCCATTTAAAATGATAACTTAATGTTGTTTCTCTTATATTTTGCCTTCAGCAGCGTGTAAAATATTGTGAATTCTTTCTTAATCTCAGTCGAACAGCTCTTGATTATTTTAGCAGAGTCATGCTGACAGTTGACTGTTTGCCACTCAAGAAAATAGTGACCACATAACCTCCATGTATAGTGTCACATAGCTGCTTCTCTTCTTTTCCAGTTTGCTCCAGAGGTCCATGTGGGAGATGGTTTGGGGATGGACCTGAAATTGTCCAATCAGGTGTTTAACTCTCTGAAGCAGCACTGCTACAGCGAGCAGAGACGTAGTGCCAGGCTGCACGAGAAGAAGGAGCACTCCACCGCCGTACGTATAGAGATATAGACATATAAACACACACTGTGTAAACATGCAAATTAGGAATAATTACATATACAAAGATCTTTGTTTCTACTCAAACTAGCTTGACACGCCAAATGGTAAGTCGTCCTTGGAAACTGTTTGTAACAGTGGAGGCACTTTCAAAAAATACTTGGATGAACCATTTGTCTATCACCGTCTATCATGGGCTAACAACCAATTAGATCAACAAACCATATGACTTAGTAGGAGAGCACCATTCTTTTAGTGAAAAAATACCCTCTAGTTCTGATATAACTGATGCTATAGCAGCATCTACGCTAACCTCTTGAGGAGCTGCCATTGTTTTCGAACAAATAGTCACTTCTCGCTCTCGTCACGCTTAAAATTGCGCTCGTAGCTGCCAGTAGTTTCACAAAGGACACTGATTGGACCAAACCACTGTGGTCCGGCCACAAGCACATAACTTGAAGCCTGTCGAGATGGATTTTCGCGTAATATCGTGAACCCATCTGTTGTGTCAAATCGATGGAAGACAGTTGAAGAAAACACAAGATCAAAAACTGCTTTTTGAAGATAAAAATCAGGAGTCAGAGGTCCAAGCAACAAAGTGTTCTTTAATGCCGGCAATAAAGGAGAGCAAATTAGCGCATACAAGATGAACCAGGTCGCTCTGAAGGTTTTTTCCTTCAGGGCTTAGTTTTTATACCCTTGGGTTGGCATAGGTCACACCTATCATCCATCCTCCTTATTTTGGCCAATTACACTATTATATTTTATCTTCGTCACTTGTTGTTGGTCAAAACTCTTCAAGACAGGTTTTGAGCTGTTGTGGATATGTACTGGCATATTCAGTTCTACCTGGTTATGTCCAATTTTTTTTATATAAGTATTGGGGATCATTTTACACCATTATTGCCAAGTTGTCTCCTGGCCTTATTCTTGCCACTTTACACCCTTATTTCTTGAACTCCTCCAGAGTGTATTTTTAAAAAAGGTGAAAACTTTAATGCAGACCCAAGCAAGGTGACATGTAATACAAACACACTCAAATTTCTCCAGTGTATGATTATGATTCTTTTACCGTGCGTCCATACGTATATCGTGATTAAATATGATTCATGAGATTACAAATACATCATCAATAGGATTCTAACACACTAGCACTTATTGCTTATAAAATTTATAAAATCAATCTGCATAGCTTAATATTGTCTTAAAGCACACCAATGACATTTAATGAAAATACACCACACATCTTCCTCGCAAGGTAACACTCAAACACAAACTCTCCTTCTTTTCTCCTCAGGAACAAGCAGTTGACCCTCGTACTCGTCTGCTGATGTATAAGATGGTGAACGCTGGCGTGCTGGAAAACATCAATGGCTGCATCAGCACCGGGAAAGAGTCAGTTGTTTTCCACGCTGACGGAGGGAGGTGAGTGAAAAGACGGAGGAAAGGAGGAAAAGAAATTCTCACATGTCTTGACAAACAGCCTTTTTTGCTGTCTTAACGCAGATTAAGATGTCTGCCTGATCTATATCTAAATATTGTGTGTGTGTGTGTGTGTGTGTGTGTGTGTGTGTGTGTGTGTGTCAGGATGGAGGAGGGGGAGCAGCCGGTCCCAGACGAGGTGGTGTTGAAGGTGTTTAAGACGACGCTCAATGAGTTCAAAAACAGAGACCGCTACATCAAAGACGACTATCGCTTCAAAGATCGCTTCAGCAAGCTGAACCCACGAAAGGTCATTAGGCTGTGGGCCGAGAAGGAGATGCACAACCTGACCAGGTAACTGACACTACTCATAACATCACTCATAATACTCCTAGTACTACTACTACTGCTGCTACTAAAACCATAGTACCACTACTAATATTTAGGGATGCACAGTATTATCGGCATGTCATCGGTATCAGCCGATAATAGCTCTAAAATGAAATATTGGCATCAGCAAATTCTGCCGAGTATGAGAAGCCGATATGTCGCCTTCTCTTCCGCCACCTGACTTTGGTACGATTTCTGTATATCATCAGAAAAAGAAAGGTAGAAAGTAATATTCGGTCCTTTATTTTGATAAATTGAAACATCCAACAATGGCTCATTGGCCAAAACTATTACTGAAACAGTCCAGTTGTGCTGCAGTGGAAAAGGAAAACGACCGGTTTGTTTCTTGCAAGGAGTCAGGACACCTGCTGACAGATGTGTTATAAACATGTGTTATAATCTGATTATATGTCTGTAAAGATGTCATTAATAATAAATATGGAACACAGGGACTTATAAAGCAGCGAGCCATCTGAATCTGCACCAGGTATCACCAGGATGTGAAAGTTCTGAGTTAACGGTCATTGATAGACTGCTAACTCTGAATAGAAGATTAATTGCTGCTAATATTTTGCGTTATTGTAGTAACATTATCCTGCGTGTGTGTGTGTGTTCAGGATGAAGAAAGCAGAGATTCCCTGTCCGGAGGTGGTGCTGTTGAAGAAACACATCCTGGTGATGTCATTCATCGGTAAAGACCACGTTCCTGCTCCCAAACTCAAAGACGTCATGTTGAGCTCAGAGGACATGAAGAACGCCTACTACCAGGTCCTACATGTAAGTACACATCCAGTATGTTAATGTTTACATACAGCAAGTACAACTGCAAATGACTAATCATTTAATTATTGATCACAATGAGATTTAGTCTGTTAATTAGTAAGGTGTTCAGTCTCTTAAAATATCAAAAATAATGAGAAATTTACATCACATTTTCTCAGATGTCATATTTGTTTCTGCTTTGTCTCTGCGGGTAAAAACATCCTGAATGATGAACATTGGAGTAATCCTATCCCGGTGAAGCTGGTTATTTAACAACGAAGACAACAACTCCCATGATCCCTTGCTACTTCACACCGTCATCACACGGGTTTTGATTGAGAGACCCCTAGTGGCTGAAATTACATATTGTGCATTTAAGTGAATAATTCAACTACTGAACATTTAATTAACATCCTTTTAGCACATAAAAATGATTTGTACTTTCTGTACTATACAGCAAGTATATGATTTAGTCAATGGCTGCAGTTATATAGCACTTTAGCTTAACTTAGGACTACTTCAACATGCAGACAGAAGGAGTTGGGAGTCAAACCACCGACCTTCTGATTGGTGGATGACCTGTTCTACCTCCTGAACCACAGCTGGCCCAAATTTACTCCACTCATCACTGTGTCTTTATGTGTGTGTGCAGGTGATGCAGCAGCTGTATCAGGAGTGTAATCTGGTTCATGCTGATCTCAGTGAATACAACATGCTGTGGCACGAAGGGAAGGTACGACAGTCTGCCTTTCTTTATTTTCAGTCCATGTTTCCCTCATTAACTCTTTTCTTCTTTCTTCTCCTTTGACTTCTTCCTTCTATACTTTTTGTTTCCGTCCTTTGAACTTGACTTCTTTGTTCTTATTTCACCCTGCGTTTCATTATTTTACTCCTTACATCTCTACTTCTTTCCTTCCATCTTTTTTATCCTTTTTTTCTTCGATCTTTTCTCCTACAATAACTCACTTTTATCTTCATTAATTCATTCCTTCCCTCTTTAGTTTTTTCTCTTTCTTCCTTCATACAGTTAATTTAGTGAGTCTCTTTCACCCCCCACAGTGCTGTTGTAATATGTGTGTGTTGTAGGTTTGGTTGATAGATGTCAGTCAGTCCATCGAGCCCACTCATCCTCACGGCCTGGAGTTCCTCTTCAGAGACTGCAGGAACGTTTCCACGGTAACGGCTGGTTTCATCTACACATGCAACTCTTATAAAAATAAATGAATAAAATAAAGTCATGTATTGTTTGTATAAGACAGCTGACTTGGACATTTTAGTGTGTGTGGCTGCTACAGTACACAGATAAAAAATCTGGATATTGATGGTTATAAAAGAAATATTAACGTGTGTGTGTGTGTGCACCACAGTTCTTCCAGAAGAGAGGCGTGAGCGAGGCGATGAGTGTGTACGACCTTTTCAACGCTGTGAGCGGACTGAACATCCCAGTTGGTACAGAAGACGAAGCTGAGTTTATGGCTGAGGTAACAAATTCAGTTTGATTTGTTCACTAAAATCTCTCCCGACATCGTCCTCTCGCTGTCCAACCACCACAATCCAGCTGGGAGGATGTCTGTGTTGATCAAAATGTTAATATGTTCATCTGAGTCACGTTCTGTTGTTACGCTCACAGCATTTAGAGGATAAGTCTGGCGATTTTCTATATTTTTTTTTTACTGTCAACAAATCTCATGTTTGGATCCAAACCAACAACGAACTGATCTGCTAACAAGTATTGTGTGTGTATCTAAAGCCTGATATACATTGTAAATATCTCAATGAACTTCAGCACAAAGGCGAGAGGATGTGATATGTAGCACAACAAGCTAGTGAAGCTGTAAAAGAACCATGTTCCTGCACATGCTCAGTGGAGTCTGCCTTACACAGAACTACTCTCCGGAGACTGAAAACATGATGCTGTTATTAGTCTTTGGAGCCGTTTCTAATCAAACTAATGTGACCAAACTCTTCATGATGAAGGATCATGTGACCCAGTGCAGCGGTGTGACTCACTGACGTGTTTTTAATAGTTTTTAAACAACCATGGAGGAATAAGATATATCAGGCTTTGGATACACACACAGTACTTGTTAATAGATCAGTTCATTGTTGGTTGTTATTGAGATTAAAGGTTAAATTTTTTGTCAAACGAAAGGGATTCAGCTTTGAACTTGATGAAAGGCTGCAGCACTTCTCGGTCAGAGGAGAGGAAAGTACAGACACCACCAGCTAAATGAGCTCTCTCTCTCTGCTCTCTGACAGATTGTGGCGTTGGAGAAGAGGAACGAGGATCACGTGCAGAGGCGAGGGAAGAAAACGTTCCCTGTGGCCTCCGAGGACGGCGGTCCTCCTTTAAAACCCGACGCTGATGACTAACGCTCACCTGGCTCGCTCTCTCTTCACGATCTCGCCGTGTTGAAAATGCTGTAAGGAGAAGATGAACGGAGGAGGACCCGGAGCCTCCCCCCTTCCAACCCTCCTCACCACCCACTGACCCACCGACTGCTTCCTTTTATACAGGCAGGACGGAGCGCCTCCTCCTGGCTGCAGGAGGTTCATCATGTTAGACGTTGAAGTCGGAGCGTCCTGGCTGTCTGAGCACTAAAGAGGCTCCAACATGATTTTCTGAAGATGTTACCAGCTGTCATATCTTCCTGGTTGTATTGGCTGATACATATATTGATTCCAGGATGTGTTTTTCTAGTAAAAAAAAAAAACTTGTTAATACAGGTAAAAGATAAAAAAAAGGACCTTTTGTTTCCTGCTAGAACCACTAGTGGGTCCATTATTACAAACACAAGTGATGCAGCTGAGCTTTGTTCATGCTCTAATTTATTTTGAATTCTAGCAGAGAAGTTTCCAGAAATACCACAAACGTATGTCGGGCTGAATTTTAGGGGGGAATGTGGATTAAATGATGCAAGAAACAACAAGTTTTCCATTTTTGTATGTGATGTTGCTGAGACAGAATGCACATAGTGTGTTTCATTGTCTGTGTATTTCTGCAGCTTCAGCGAGGCATTGAAACAAGTAGAAAGAGAATATATAAAGTATGTGATAATGTGAGCTTCAGAGCTGCAATCTATTATTTCCATCATGGATTAACCTGCAAATTATTTTCTGAATTCATCTGTTACTCAATTGGTCTATAAAACATCTGAAAACAGTGAAAATCACATCACATGTCACATGAGATTAATAGAAGCAGCAAATCCTCACAAATTACTGGCTGGAACTGGGGAAACATTTTTGCTTTAAAAAAAAAAGTCTGAAATAATTTTTTAATTTTGATTATCAAAACAGTGGCTGCTCATTTTTGTGTTGATTGATTAATCTATTAGTTGTTGCAATTCTAGAGATATGTGAAAATAACTGAAGCATCATAAGGAGAAACAGGAGATTGCAGGATTAAAGGGGTTAAAATAAACTAGCATGAGATTTTTTTGACAGTTTTTTTAGCAACATAATCCTAAAAATATCTCAAAATACCTAATTGCAAAAATTGGTTAAATATCAGCAGATGTTGCTTTCTAAAGCTGATATTTTCCAAAACTGATGCATGCTCATTTCCTGTATTTCTTGGCTTTTTTTAAGTTCTTTATTTCTCTCTTTTCTGCTCACTTTCTGTCTTCATTTGCTTTGTGCTCTAAGACTCTTAAGAGTACATGAAAATGACCTACCACCTAATAGGAAACGATGCATATATGTTTTTATATTTCAGATTTACGCACGTTACACAATGAGCCTCATTTTTTTCACCATTGTGGCTAAAATTAGGAAACAAACGCCTGAAAACAAAGGAAACTTCAGTTTAATTCTGTATTTTTTTGTCACTTTATACTCCGCTCTGTTGCAGTTTAAGGGTCAAATATAGAGGGTGGAAGGGTTCAAAGGTCACTGCAGTTTGGTGTGGTGTGTTAAGTGTTTTGTTAACACTTGAAACTGACATGTAAAAAGACAAAAAAAATGAAAGTGAACTAAAGTCATCCTCACATCATTAACAGTTTTTGATGTTTGCTCTCAGATTGTAACACAACTCTGGTGTGGGAAAGTTTGAACATGTGGAAGATTATTGTGTTTTTATTTTAATGAATATAAAAATGAACATCAGGACCGAATGTGTCAGGTTCCTCTTAGTGTGGCTTCAGAGACTTATCATCATAAAAAAATGCATCATTGTGGTGACATTAAAGAGTGAAGATGAAAAACTTTCTGTTGTCTGTTTATTTACTAAAAATATAAATAACTCGGGTTTATCTCCACTTTAACACATGAATGTTTGTCTCGTGCAGCACAAGGTTATTAGAACTGTATCATCTCTTTTTCAGCCATACAGTCACATGATTGCAGGCTGTCACGTGACTTTCAGCAGCAACAACAAGGAGGGTTTCCGGCTCGCGTCTTTCAGAATAAAGGAGTCATCTAAATATAAGAGAAATGCATATGGAGCAAGAGTTTTTCCTACTTTCAAGTCTACTTCCAGTGATCAGCACCTCACTACAACCCTTGGTGTTTGTTACTTTTCCACTATAGATTGAATATTGAACCACAATTGGCTTCCAAACTAGTTGTGATGTCACAAATCGTGTGTAAGTTCACCCTTTAGAATCTGATTTTTATTGTGCCGAGAGAAACTTTCCACTTTCAGCAGATGAATATGAAAACAAATTCTACACATACATCACTCAGCACAGAGAAACTCAAACATCCAACTGAAGGAACAAGAAGAAAAACAATTTTGAGTGGAGTGGGACTTTAAAGTATATTTTGCTGAACTTTTACTAAGTATAATTATGAATGAAGAACATTTACTTGTAACTGAGTATTTTTATAGTATAGTATTGCCACGTTTACTTAAGTAAATGATCAGCTCTGTTGACTTTACAAGACTTTCTACATGTCAAGCTAAAAAAACAAAAGGAATATTCTCTGCTTTTATTCTGACGGTCTGAGCCGGAAGCCTGTTCATCACCAATTGACCTGTTCTCTTCCGGGTCTGCTGTTGTGACAGTTTCAGGACACTGAACTGAGGCTCGAACAGCGATAAACTGCCGGCTTTCAGTGTGAGGATGAGTGAGGAACATTATTTGGAGCTGTGTGAGAACCCGGTGCAGTTTGAACATGCCTCCAGCGTCAACAACGTCTTCTTCGACGAGGCTAACAAGCAGGTGAGCTAGCTGCTTAGCATTTATGTGGCTAACTAAGCTAAGTCAGCTGACTGACAGTTTGATAGTTAAAAGAACATTTAGAAACCAGCATGTCAACAACAATCTGCACTTTTAATTAAATTGGTTTGTTTACTGGCTGCTAGGACACTATTAATAATCGATAACCTTTAATATAAATTACATTATCTTTAACAAACATTATAAAATAACACTAGTGGAAGAAGTACTCAGATCCTTTACTGTAGTAAAAGTACCAGTACAGCAATGTAAAAATACTCCATTACATGTAAAAGTCCTGCATGAAAAATCCTACTACAGTAAAAGTACATAAGTATTATGAGCTTGATGTAGTTAAAGTATTGCAGTAAAAGTAGTGGTTTGGTCCCTCTGACTGATATATTATTATATATGACATCATTAGATTATTAATAGTGAAGCATCAGTGTTAGAGCAGCATGTTACTGTTGTAGCTGCTGGAGGTGGAGCTAGTTTACACTACTTTATATACAGTTAGCTAGTTTAGTCCAGTGGTTCCCAACCTAGGGGTCGGCCCCTCCAAAGAGTCAGCAGATAAATCTGAGGAGTCGTGAGATGATTAATGGGAGAGGAAAGAAGAAAAAACAAAGTTCTGATACACAAATCTGTTTTCAGTTTTTGGACTTTTTCTCTAATCTTTGATTTTTACTGAAATATTGGATCATTTGAACATTTATTGAAATGAAAGCATGTGAGAAGTTTAGAGGGAAAAATCACTATTTGGTGGAGCTGTTAACAACTCATAGACATGTGAAATGTGACCCCGACTACACACTGCTTTTTGTAAGACGTCAAAAGCCAAAAAGGTTGGAAACCACTGGTTTCATCTTTAACAATGTGTTGTATTTTAAAAGCTTGTTATATTATCCATTGTGTCAAATCTTCATCTGAAAAGTAACTAAAGCTGTCAAATAAATATAGTGGAGTAGAAAGTACAATATTTCCCTCTGAAATGTAGAAAGTAGCATCACATGGAAATACTCAAGTAAAGTACAAGTACCTCAAAATTGCACCTAAGTACAGTACTTGAGTAAATGTAAAACTGTAAAACAATGATAAAAAAATTAACAATATTTGATGAGATAATTTAGTGAACAAGACCGAGGACCTGCCTTTACAGTTACCAACTTTTTGTTACTTGCTTCATATTTTTAATGTTTTACAACATTTCAGTGTGTTGGTTTTTGATAGTAAAGTCGAGAGAAAAACAATGACAGCAGGATGTTAAATGGATTAAATGATAAGGTATTTAAGCTCAACTTGATGAGAGGAAATGGTCAATGTTTGCTTTTTTTGTTCTTCGAATGTTCCTTTTTTGATCAAGCATATAGCAACAAGAAACAAAAATATACAGGTGTGACTTTCTGTAGGAGTGTTCCAGTAGAAGTGGGACATCTTTAGAGCTAATAAATTAATTGATAAATCAATCAACAGAAAAATAATTGGAAACTATTTTGATAATCCAATAACTGTTTCATTTACTTTTCAAGCAAAATTAGTTATGAATGCTACACATTCTCAGGTTCCAGCTTCCCAAATGAGATGATATGCTGCTTAATTTTGTCATATATAATAATAAATTAACACCTTTTTGGGTTTTGGAAAAAAAAAAGACATTTGAAGACGTTACCTTGGGCTCTACGAAGATGTGATCGGCTTTTTTACACTTTTTCTTTGACATTTCATAGACCAAACCAATCGATTAATTGAAAAAATAATTGGGAGATTTATCAATAATGAAAATAATCAGTATAATAAGTAAGTTGCATCCCTAGAAATCTTATATTTCCATTTATTTAAGTACAAATTGCAATACAACAATGTTAATCTACTCTATTACATATAAAAGTAAAAATCTTTCATCAAGCTGCAGAAGTATCAAAAGTAAAGTGACATTAATGCAGAACGGCTCCTTTCAGAGTGTTATATTTTTATCTGTCATATTAATGGGATGTTATTATTGATGCATTTACCTTTGGCAACCAAACATACTTTTAGAGAGGCTTTTATTCAAAGTGCAAGTTGTGACAAAGCAGTTTTAAACATTGTTGCTGTGTAGATGCTACAGTTTGTTTTCTCACGCATGTTGCGTCCTGTTTCCTGGCTGCAGGTGTTTGCGGTGCGTTCAGGTGGAGCCACAGGTGTGGTGGTCAAAGGTCCAGATGATAAGAGCTCTGTTGCCTTCAGGTACATCAATTTGTTCAAGAATCTCTGATGGTACAATCACACTGACCGAAAAACTAAAACCTCAGAACTGATTTTTAAATCACTAAAATATTATATTAACGTTAACTTATTACTTACTTTATTTCTCTGCCTGATCGGTGAATGTCGGTGTCTTTTCCACAGGATGGACGACAAAGGAGAAGTGAAGTGCATCAAGTTCTCCATTGGAAACAAGATTTTGGCAGTACAGAGAACTTCCAAATCTGTGGTGAGCTCTGCTGCAGAGAACAAGAGAGTAACGCTGTCAGATTAGAGGTTTTACTAAAACTGTGCACAGTAATAACAGTAGTCAATTATTTTTAAAGACAAATCTTCAGCAGATGAAAATGTAGCATCAGGTGAATTTACTGTAAATAAAAAGAAACGTGAAGTGACTGGTTAATGTCTGAACACCAACAAGTTATTTAACAATTTCTTGTTTGGTGTTTACAGGATTTCATCAACTTTATACCCGACTATCCACATACAGAGTTCACACAGGAATGCAAGGTTTGTTTCATGATCTCTTTCTCCATATTTTAAAAATGATTTCCTCCTGTTTTTCCAATTGATTTTAAAGATTTAGATCAGGAGAACTTCATTTAGTAACAACTGATAAAGGATATGAATGAAAGTGAATACATAGCAGCTCTGTGAAAACTTTTGTCTGTGTTTGTGTTTATTGTCTTGTTCTGCAGATGAAGAACGCAAATGTTTTGGGTTTCTGTTGGACAAACTGGAACGAGATCGTCTTCATCACTGACCAGGGAATAGAATACTACCAGGTAAATGCGAATCACTATCATTTTGGTATTGCCCTGTGCTGGCTGCTTGGAAGAATATCCACCAGACTTTAGAGGATGTATTCAGAACCACTATCCCTTTTAGATTCAATGTTCTATACATATGCAGTATCCCTCAAGAGATCAACTCTGAAGATAGAACCCTTATGACAATTCTGCTGGCTGCATGTAAAAAAGCCATAACTCCTGAGTGGCTAATGCCCCAAGCTCCCTTGATTGATATATGGTAAAGGTGGATCAACTTTATCAGACCCAAGACAGTGTTCAATGTAACATTTTTTGCCACTGGTCCACTTGGCCAGTAGAGTTTTACTGGCCCTTTGTATATTTTCACTGGCCTGGCAGCCAAAAATGTTGTACTGTATGCATAATACGTACAACAGTTAAGTTCCCATTAGATTTGGTTGTTTTCCTTTAGTTTTGAATATGTAATGTTGATATATTACACAAATATGCAAAATATAAAATTAGGCACATATTGGATCAGTAAATGAATGGTGTACAAATATAAGTTTCTCCATATTTCGTGTAAAGCCAGAGAGTAAGGAATACATAGGGAGAAGAGAAGAGAATTCATTACAACATTTTAGTGAGTATGGATGACCTTGATAATAAACTCTTGTGTCAAGAACTGAGACAATGCTAGAGAGATCTGTAGATATCTACTCGTTTAAGATAGAACAGTGAGAGAAAGAAACATAACGGCGTTTGTTTGTGTGCGTGTGTTCACTCCGTCATCAACCTGTCCATTACAGATATGGAGCTGAACTGTAATGGATGAATGAAAAGGAGAGCGTCTGTTTCCACAGAAAATCAACTGTTGAGTGTTTGATGGTTATTTATTTGTACTTTAGAACTCAACCGCTCAAAAAATAACGTTTTATTTCTCTCATTCACTGCTTTATTGTCTCTACTGCCGCTCCTTCTCCTTGCTTGACCACCGCTGCTCTCTCTCGCTCTCTCTTTTTCTCTCATCTTTTTTAAAATCAGTTTGGAGGCCACAACAAAGCCTCACTTTATTTTTAATGTTATCAAACGAAGAGAAATGTTCTCCCCTCGTCCTAAATTGTATACCCATGACTCTGATTGGCAGTCACTGGTTAAAAATCTGGCTCTATCTAGGGTTAAAACATATGCTGCAGCCATTTTGTCCTGTCATGAAGGCTATGGAGAGAGATCGCACATCCGCTGGTTAAGTGTTATCTAACAGGAATCAGAAGACAGCAGCCTGTCATGTGCTCCTTGGCACCGCAGTGGGATTTACCCCTGGTGTTATGCGCTCTGGATGGACCCCCTTTCACGCCACTAACGCCAATCTCTCTCAAGTTACTCTCTTTAAAAACAGCACTTCTCTTAGCCTTGACTTCAGCAAAAAGAGTAAGTGGTTTATGTGCGCTCTCAGTCTCCCTGTCTTTTCTCATCATTAGAGAAGACAGAAGCGCAGCCACTCTGCAGCCGAATCCCACATTCTTGCCCTAAAATCACAACCAGATCTTTTAGATCAGGATTCTCTGGAAGGTTTTTTCCCTCCTCCTCACAGGAATGAGGGAGAGGAGATATCACACTGCCTCTGTCCAGTGCAAATGTTGTCACATTATGTGGCATGCACGGCAGGCCTCAGATAGACACAGCAGCTATTTGTGTATTACAGGGAGGATTCTCAGGGGAAGTCCCTGACGAAACAGCGCTCGGCCCACTGGCTGTGTGAAGCTATCACACAGCCTGAAGCTGCAGTGGGGGTGGACCCAAAAGTGTCTTTTCTTGAACCAGTATTCAAACATGCTTTAAAACAACCCTGCATCAGGTCTTATTTAGCATCAGTTTATACAAATCAGATGAACTGCAGCTGTTTAATGTCTGAAGTCTTATTGAATTCAAAAACTAAACTGAATTTGCAGTGACACCCCTGATGGTAATTTGCGCCAGGCGACTGTAAATATCCCTGTTACTCTTGTGTTGTGTGTGTGTGTATGTATGTGGTTAGGTGTTTCCTGACAAGCGTAGTCTGAAGCTGTTGAAGAGTCAGAGCATTAATGTGAACTGGTACCAGTACTGTCCAGAGACCGCCGTCATCCTGCTGTCCACCACCGTGCAGGGAAACATTCTGCAGCCCTTCGCCTTCAGGGTGAGAAGACACACAATGTAATATTTTGATTTTTCTATGTTTAAGTGTATGGATGCTTCATGGTTTGATATCGCAAAGCACAGAAAAAAAGGGTTTGCATACCCAACTCAGATATTGTTCCTGTTATTTGGTTTATTATTTTGTTTTCTCTGTGTGCCTTTTTCCCCTCCGTTGCTTAAGTTTGATGAAGACAACTAGATAAAAGATCTGATTTGGGTCTGTAAATCCTTTTTTGTGCTTTGAACTTTGACTTTGGTTACTCACACCTCAGTCCCTGCTCTTTGTTTTTGGTTGAGCACAATGTTTTTTTTATTTCTATTCTAGTTTGGTATTGGACACAAACACACCTAAGATTAGGTTTGTATGTTATAATCTGCAAAGTCAGATAGACAACACCTGGTTTTTATCCAACCAAAACAAAAAATCTGACTTTCAAATTTGACTTTAAACATCAGCAATTGATATTTGAAGTAGAACTAAACACAGATCTATCCACAAGCTGCAGTTAGAATCACGTGTTTCCCCTTTGATCCTGTTTTTTTTTAAATAAAAAATATATTTTTTTAATTTATAATTTTAATATTTATAGTTTAATTTTGCTGCATATTTATCATTTCATTTTTATTTGTTGTTTCAGAACGGGAGCATGTCCAAGATGTCTAAGTTTGAGATCGAGTTGCCAGTCGTCCCTAAACCTGCCAAACTCAGCCTGTCGGAGAGAGACATCGCTATGGCAACCATGTAAGTTGGTTTCTGTGGCAGTTATTGTTTCGTGGCACAAACTAAATGTAATTTGTCTTTGCTCTGATAGCCTGAATGTTGATTGAATATCACTAAATGGTCTAAATGTCTCTCTCTCTGTGTGTTTGTAGTTACGGTCAGCTGTATGTGATGTATCTGAAGCATCACTCGAGAACAGCCAACAGTCCCAGTGCAGAGGTGGTGCTGTACCACTTACCAAGGTACACACACACACACACACACACACGTTTGTATAGCTACAGTATCTTAGTGAGAACATTCATCAATGTAATGCATTCTAGGCCCTCACCCTAACCATAACCATCACGACTAAATGCCTAACCCTAAAGCTTGATTTATGGTCACTCAAAACCAGTTCTTACCAGTTAATGAACCCTCAAACTGACCTTTTTTAAGGTGCATCAGAAACTAAGGCTCGAAAACGTCCTCCCTCCCCAGGTCTAAAACTCAGAAAATCTTATTGTGATAGCCACAAAACACACGCTCAAGTGTCTATATTGTGGCTTTATTTTATAGAACTTTAGCTTAATTAAACACTTTGATATTTGGCAAAATTTCAAATGTTGCTATGATAAAGTCAAAATAATTTCTCTCAGAAATATAAAATTATTCTGTATGCTGGTCGTGTTTAACTGTTTAATTTCACAGTAAACTCCAGGACAAGTTGTGGTATTAAACTTCACTGTGACGCGTCTCTTTCCAAGAACAAAACCAGAACCTCAGCCCCTCAGTCTCAAACCAAGACATCACTTTTAAACCTTAATTTGTTTATTATTCACAGCTCTTGACATGGGTTACATAAGAGGGCACTAAAGGAAATTTGAGCTCTGAGTTAAGACTTTGGAACAGCTCAGTTAAAAAAGAGAAAATGAAACAGCACAATAGTCCAGAAGAAATTTTCAAATTAAACAGCATCTCAGCATGTTTTATTTTATTTTTTTGAAATGGAAGAACTCTCCAACACTGCCGTTAATTTGGTATTTTTTCCTTTTGTGTGTGTTGTGTGTTCAGGGAGGGTGCGTGTAAGAAGAGTCATGTGTTGAAGCTGAACACCACGGGGAAGTTTGCTCTCAACATTGTGGACAACCTGGTGGTGGTTCATCACCAGAGCTCCCAGGTTTGTGTGTGTGTGTGTTGAAGGTGATCTGTATTTAATTAATGTAGGTAAACACTGTGTCTGTGTGAGGATGTTATTTATACTGTGTGTGTGTGTGTGTGTGTGTGTGTCAGACGTCTCTGATCTTCGACATCAAGCTGAAGGAGCCAGACTGTGCCGTCACACACCAGCCTGTCTTACCTGCCCGCTCCATACACCCCTACAGGATACCACTGTCAGGTACACACACATACATCGTCATAGCTTCCAGTGTCTGCAGCTTTTCACATCTCTCTCCTGAGTGTTAGCGTGAATTTTTTTGTTTCCTCTCTTCAGGTCCAGCAGTCGTTCCCTCTCAGCCTCCAGTGCCGTGTCAGCTCTGTATCCTTTACGTCTAAAAAGAAGTGTTTTGTGACATTTACTGTGTCAAGTTAATTGTTAATTAAAATCATTCATGATGCAGTTTTTTAATTTTCTCACGCTGACCTTGACCATCACTCCAGACTCTTCCTCTTGGAGCGTCTTCCAGCCTGACATCATCATCAGCGCCAGTGAAGGTATGAAAACACAAAAAGGGCTGCAACTAACAATTTTTTTCATTATTATTATTAATCTGCTAATTATTTTCTCAATTATTCAGTTAATTACTTTCTCTATAAAATATGAAACATGCTCATAATTTCCCATCACTTGTTTTTTCGGACTAATAGTCTAAATAAAATCTAAAGGTAATTGTTGTAGAGGAGTGTGTGAAGGAAGTGAAACTGCCTGGCTGGTGTCCAAAAAGTAAAAACTAAAGCAGTATGAATAAAGGTATATTGATTATCAGTCCATCTGTCTGTCGGTCTGTCTCAGGTTACCTGTGGTACCTGCAGGTGAAGTTGCCTCCAGCCGTCAACCTGCTGCAGGACAAAGGCAAACTGATGGACTTCCTGTTAAGGCGAAGAGACTGCAAGATGGTCATCCTGTCTGTCTGCTCACAGAGTACGTATGTCTGCCTGTCTGTGTGTGTTAGGCCCCTCAGATTAGTCATATTTTTTATTTGAAAAATAAATAAATAATATAAATTAGAAAAATAAATATTAGGAACACCATTCAATATAATGCACCCCAGTACACCACCATCCCCCACTACGACCTCAATAATAAACATAAAGTAGAATTATCACCTTTCTGACAATGTCAAGGAAAACTGAAAATGTATAAGCTTTGTAAATGTAGAATTGATATATAAACCAGCTTGAGAATAACACAGCTGCAGCAGTGGCAGGGTGCCAAAAAATCTTTTATGTCATTCAAAATGTATTGTGCATTTTCAATATCATTTCACCTAATTAAATTGTGGTAATATTTACATTTTTTTTGTTTTATATTACATTTTCAAATATGCAGAACAAAATATGCAAGAAATATTAAAATCACCATATTAAAAATGTTTAGTATGCAGTTTAAGGCCTTGTCACAGTAATGCAACATGCTTTGTGGCTTGTAAGTTTTTAAGGCGCTCTGCAATCAGAAGGGGTTTCATGACAAAAATATCTTATAAAGTTTTTTACACCACTGTGTACAAGTGCAAGACAAAAAATCAAAACCAATTTGTTAAAAAAACAACACTAAGACTCTACAGCCATGCTAGCAGTTCTATGAGGCTGTACCTGAGCTAAATGTTAACATCAGCATGCTAACATGTCGATAAACACAAAGTACCACTGAGGCTAATGGGAATGTCCTTCGTTTTGCAGGTATTCGGTCATAAACCACAGTATTGGATAAAATTACATTTTGACCATGACAATCATCAAATAGTTGGCGAGATATTTCAGTCTGGGCTAAAGTAGTGGACTGACAGACATTGCTATGTCTAAAAATACAGTGATTGAGTGTTCCCAGAGGCATTTTCCACCAGTTAGAGAAACAAAACCAAATGTGGTACACCTACATTAAAATAACAAAGTGTTGCCATCAAGCTAAAGCTAAACTTGTGTTTCTGTCAGTTCTGGAGGGCGGAGAGAAGGGCAGTCTTCCAGTTGTGGCGACTGTCTTTGACAAACTCAACCAGGTGTATAAAGAATACCTGGAGGCGGAACAGACGTACACTGTGGTGAGTGATGTCATCTCTAACAGAGGAGCGGTTGGTTAATTAATAAACAAACAAAAACATTTTACTTGTTCTGTTAAATGCTTCTGAACAAGGCTCTGCACTTTCACTTCTCCTCACTTATATGTGTGTTTTGATGTATGTTCATTTCAGATGTTTGTGGTTATGTTTGTAGGCAATGGAGTCTGGTCCAGGTCGAGGCAGTGCAGCCCAGAAGCGTCCGGTCAGAACTCAGGCTGTCATCGACCAATCGGACATGTACACACACGTCCTGTCTTCTTTCACAGAGAAGAAGGTAAAAACAAACACATCCTGTTATCTGTTTTATTACTTTAAAGCCGTTTTCTTTATCTCCGGTTAACACTACGAAGAAGTTAAAGGTTGCTTGTTAAAAAGATTTGTGTTTAGTGTGTCTTAATTAAATCTGGAGGTGTATTTGAAAGTGCAGACTGACTGAAAAGTTGTCAGAGTGATATATGCATATATAGATATATGCATTCCTAGGAGCAATCTAAAGTTGTTAAATATTAAGTCACCTAGTATTTTGGGTTCATGATGGTGTTTGCAAGTTTACAGTATGGACTAATTTACTGCTGTCCTTCATTATATTGAAAACTTTAGATATATACTTGCTGGATGAAACAATCCAGTCAGGACTGAAAGACATCGCAGAGTTAACAATTCAGTACACACATGATATTTTTAACCAGGAAAGTTTCTGCATTTTTCTTGAAGGTGAAAAATGTATTAGTTTTTCCCCACAGGTTCAGGTTTTGACTCCTGTGTACATAGCGATGTCTCTTGGATGAAAAATAATCTTTTAAAAACAAAAAAAATCATCAAAATGTCCTGTTGTGACAGGAAACAATTACTTATTTATCAAATTCAACTTGAGATATGTAACAAATATTAAAAATGAAATGACTGCTCTGTTTGTGTGTTAATCTTCTGCAGGGTGTCTCCCATAAGTTCATCATTGCAGTGCTGATGGAGTACATCCGCTCTCTGAACCAGTTCCAGATCACTGTCCAGGTAAAACCAAGCAGAGTGATGCCTCACCTTCTATGTTTTAAAAATCTTTTCTGATTGCTCATCTCTAATGTAAACTGTAAAGCAAACTGTAGCTGAACTTAGCTGAACTGAACATATGAACTTCCTGATCACATTCCTGCTCCCTTTAGATCTTAATGACTCAAGGGTAACCCTCAGCATACACCTTAAACTTTTATCTGCTCCACATTTGACTCTGAGGGTGTTTTTTTAAATAATATTTCTACTGTTTGTGTCTCTCAGCATTACCTCTATGAGTTGGTGATAAAGACATTGGTGCAGCACAACCTGTTCTACATGCTGCATCAGTTCCTGCAGTACCACGTCCTCAGTGACTCCAAACCACTGGTGAGTTAAAACTACTCCTAAACTCATCTGAAACTAGTCCTAAACATGGCTCAACTCAGTTCTTAACTCAATGCTAAATTAGTACCAAGTAGGACTATAGGTAATGATAATTTTATCAGTTAGTCAATTAATTGTTTTGTCTCTAAAATGTCAGAAAATGGTGATAAATGACCATCACTATTTCTCAAAGTCCAAGCTGACACATTTGACTGCTTGTTTTGTCAGACCAACAGTCCAAAATCCAAAGATATTCAGTTAACTGTCATAGAAGAAAACCCGCAAATAGTTTTGGCATTTTATATTTTAAGTGAGAGTTGGACATTTTTGGATACACTTATTTGCCTTCTGCCGTAGAGTTAGACGAGAAGATTGATACCACCCATGTCTTAATATGATATAAATATGAAGCTACAGCAGCTGGTTAGCTTTGCTTAGCATAAAGACTGGAAACAGAGGGAAACAGCTAGCCTGGCTTTGTCCAGAGGTAACAAAAGTAACCAAGAAATAGTCTAGCACGTACAATTTAGTACCAAACTTGTCTACACTGGGCCTGAAACTAGTCAGTAATTCACCTACAATTAGACCAAAATTCCCATGTTTATCACTGATCATCATTTGCAGTCCAAATCTGTAAATTTAGTTTAGTTATTTTATCATTTTTCATTTAGTCTTCTTGTGATCGTTATCCCACAGGGGCAATTTGGTTTGTGTTTTCAGTTTTTCTTATTCCAGTTCATTCCATTTATAAAATAGTCTTTATTTTTCTTGTTTTCAGGCCTGTTTACTTCTGTCACTGGAGAGCACATACCCTCCTGCACACCAGCTGTCACTGGACATGTTGAAGGTATCACAAACACACGCTTAAACAGATTTCTTCACAGCAAGAAACATTTCTGTCATTTAAAAGTTTTTGTTTGTTTATTTCAGCGTCTTTCCACGGCCAATGACGAGATAGTTGAGGTGTTGTTGTCCAAGCAGCAGGTTCTGGGCGCGCTCAGATTCATCCGGAGTGTTGGTACGT
Organism: Thunnus albacares; assembly: GCF_914725855.1. Lineage (NCBI taxonomy): Eukaryota > Metazoa > Chordata > Actinopteri > Scombriformes > Scombridae > Thunnus > Thunnus albacares. The sequence continues at coordinate 2,881,037 of NC_058126.1, forward strand.
TGATAGGATCTAATCTCAGGATAAAACATTTAAACATTTTTACTCCAATTAAAACTTATTATATATGATTATTTGTGATTTCTTTAATAGTATTTTATTTTTATTTATTTATAAAACAATATCACTGCATTGTTCATTTTCATTTTCCTGTTTTCTTCTCATGCATGTTGGCTTTAAAGTTCAGATTGAAAGGTCATCCTTGACTTTGGAACCAGCAGCTGAGAAAACAATTTTGTCATAAGGCCCATTTAGTAGCTCTTCTGGAGCATTCCACTGTATCACATAATCTTCCAAAGGAAATGTGTCTAGGGTCAAAAATTAACTTTTACTCTCAACTTTTGAGCCTACATTGATGAGAAGGCGGAATCTATTTTGTCTGCATGTCAGTATTACATTAAAGTCAGTGAACTGGAAGTTAGAGCGTCTTTAGCTTCTGTACTCTGATGTATTCCCCAGTGAAACAGAATATGTGAACGGTGTACAGTTACAAGAGGGATTTAAATTAAATCCATTGCATTTGATTGGACCACTAAAATGTGCACGTGGTGTTGAGAATTCAGAGCTGTAAAGGACTGTTGGTGTCCACACACACCTCCCTCACCTGTTGTTAGATCAGGAGGATGAAGGAGAGATGAATGAATTAGAGTTTCTAAGTTTTTGCTTAATTATATATCCTACACTTCCTTTTATGATGCCGCTCTGTAGCAACTACAACCCACAAGTATTTTTATATGATGAGAGCGGTTAGCTAGTTGCCCAGAGTCACATTTCATTGGACATATTTTTGTTTACACCCCTCAGGTCAAGATGAGTCATCAAACATTTGAAACCAGGAAGAGAAAAGACAGGGATTTTGATGTAAAAACACATACTCACAACATACTGACATATATTTGGCATATAACAAGAGACAAATGAACAATTAACCCTGGGACACAGGATTAGAACTGGAAAAATGTATATTATATTTCACTGCGTCTTTAAGATAGACTTAGAAAAATCTGAGCTTATCCTTTGAGGTGAAGTAACCCTGACATGGTTTCACTCGGGGCAGGTGGACATGACAATGTATCGGCCAGGAAGTTTCTGGACGCGGCACGGCAGACTGGAGACCAGATGTTATTCTATACGGTGTTCAGGTCCTTTCAGCAGAGGAACCAACGACTGAGAGGAAGTCCCGGCTTCAACCCCGGTGAGAACACACACACACACACACACACACAGTTAACAGTTATGTTAACCAAAGTGAAGTTGTCTTGTCTTGCTTCGCTGTTCCTTTTGGCAAGAAATGAAACCGGCAATGTAGGCTGTCTTCTCATATGTAAACAGATAACTTTAGCAATTAGGAAATAGGTCTTTTTTCATTGATTGGTATTAAAAATGTCTTAAATTAATAAAACTTGCAGGCACTCTGTTATCTGTTATCAATCTTATCATTTATCATCTTTTTATATAAATTATATGACAAAATAAAAAAGTTGAAATCACTGTATGAGACCCTTTTGGAGAAGGTGGTTTTTGTAAAACCTCAGTTCGCCCTAATTGCAAAAAAATATTTTATCAGTTATCCAGTGGTGGAGGCAGTGTTGAGATCTTTTACTTAAACAAAAGCAGCAATAGCACAGTATAAGAATACTCCATTATAACTCCTGCATTCAAATGTATGTGTAATTTAACGCAGGCAAGGTGGAGTTCATTTTAACAGCTTAATAAATTGTGGACTAGTTCAATCTATAACAATGCATCATATTTTTTTAGTTTTCATCTGAAAAGCTAAATCTAAAAAACTAAAGCTCCAAAATAAATATAGTACAAGAACCTCTAAGTTGTACTTAACTCAAAAAGTATTTGAGTAAATGTACTTAGTTACATTCCAGCACAGTTACTCTCTGTGGTATCCATTTCTGCCAGTTGGGAAAAGAAAACTCTGCAAGCCAAGTGGTTTTTTTTTTTAATTATTAATATATATAGTTTTTTTTAAATTCTGACTTACCTCATAATTACAAAAAGTTTCTCAAAATTGTGACTTTGCATCTTAAAATTCTGACTAAGTTTGTAAAAATGCAGACAGTTTAAAACTCTCAGGGTGCAGCTTCTTAAATGTGAATATTTTCTGGTTTCTTTAGTGTTCTATGATAATAAATTGAATATATTTATCATATAAAGATGAATATATTTGGGTTGCAGACTGCTGGTCAAGACAAAACAAGGCATTTAAGGATGTCATCTTGGGTTTTGGAAAACAGTGATCATCATTTTTCACATTTTAAAAACCCAACGACTAATCAATTAACTGAGAAAATAATTGACAGGATAGAATCAGGACATGTTTCTAGACAGAGATGTTGTTAATATTTTAAATTGTACTGGGACAGATGAAATAGAAACTATTTGAATGGATAGATATCAGTAGATATAAGTAGGAAAATGTGTTCAGGTCGACTGATCCTTTACATCTGGGATTTTTCCACACTTACACACACTAACTTTTGAACTCCTGATTGATTGTGACTAACTTTTAGTGTATTTGTTAACCAGAACTTTCCATGTTTCTGTGTGTGTGTCACCAGGAGAGCACTGTGAGGAGCATGTGGTTTACTTCAAGCAGCTGTTTGGGGAGCAGGCGCTAATGAAGCCTTCCACTGTGTGAACCACTGCGACCAAAAAACTCTGGAAACTATCCTGGATGCCAGCAGACGATGGACTGAGTCTCTCTCTCTCTGTCAGTTTGGACACACAGGAAGAACAGGAGACGACCTGACGGGGTCACAAACCAACATGACGGACAAATCATCATGGACTTGTGTATGTTCACATGCACACTAGTATCCTGGTTCCTGAAACATGAGTATGCCACATGGCAGAGGAACAGGACACAGCATGTAAACACCATTGCACATGAATTTCACATGATTCCTTGTATCCAGAAAGATTAAATCTAAAGTCTTCTATAAGTCTAAATAGTTGATTTTGAGCTCTCTCACTAAAGAAAGTCACTAAGTGAAACATCAGCACAACACAATCTGGTTAGTCCAGACAGACAGCGTTCAGACAAATTGTTTTTACCAGGCTAATATCAGAAATTCAATTGATAAAAATCATTATAGGTACATTAGAAATGTATAGACAGTAGGAGGTTTGGGTTATTTGACCAACTGCCTTTGGAATTTATACTTGACTAAGAAAAATAAACTGACTCAAAAGCATTAAAAAACATAGGGGGACCATGTCGTTTGGTTTTAAGTATTGAGGCCAAAGTTGAGAGATAAAATAAAGGACAAGGAAAATTATGTCACGATATTTTGAGAAAACAGTCATATTACAAGAAAATGTTGTACCATTTAGAGACTAAACTTATGTTAGTTATTCTAATTGTATGAAAAGAGAGCAGAAGCCTTGATGTCACTCCCTATCTACTCCTCTGTTCCACTTGCTTCTGTAACTTAATACAATCTTTTTTTCAGCATTTCTTACATCTGTCTTTCTGACATAAATGAAGCATGTTCCTGGAGTTTATTTTCCATATTCAAAGACAAATTGGCTTCACTACAGCACTTGAAATCAGAAGTTGAAACCATTCATTTTTAGCACACCGCTTCCAGAAAAAAAATTCACCAGTGCAGCAGCGTGGGTACTGACATCGTATCTTGGTTTTGTCCATATCCGTAAAATTCACAAATACACCTAAGTCAGTTTTCCCTAAAATCTTCTAAACTTTATCTCTATCCTGTCTGTTACAGACATGTCTGAACTAACCGTGGCCACTTGACTCGTCCGTGGTCTCGCCTCTTTTGTAGAGCTGTGACATTTGGCCTGAGAAGGTCCATGGACTTTGGTTCATTAAAAAGTCAGATAAAAACACAGTTATTGAATAAAGAACAATATTTCCATCCTTATCTAAACATAAGGAGCGAAGTGTGCAATCTCATAATTTTACAACTTAAATTATGAAATGCTAGGACTTTTTCCCCTGATTTTTCCTCATTCCCTAATGGTTCTAATACTCATACCTTCTCATACTTATTATCAGTCAGCCGCAGTTCAAAAGAAATGTGATCACTGACCTGCTGCATGTAAGCTCATTCTGGCTTCTTGTGTACATGTCGTCAGAGATGTACCTGCACAGGTGACCAGAAACATGGAAAATGTTAGAATCATACTGTATCAACATGGAGATCAAAGTTAGTCTTTATGAACATAATCAGAATGTGATTAAAACCAGGAGAAATGTACACGTCATCGCTGTGAGTGGCTTAGGTGACGTCTGGTTTTGCTTTCACTTGTTGTGGGCGGGGTCAGAGGCTGTGGCTGTAAGAAGTCTCAACAGTATGTCTGTATGAAGACTGTACATATGAAATGAGGTGGATAATAAATCTAATGTGTTTATTTTGTATGATAAAGAATGAATTATTGAATAACAGTTACCAATGTTAAATCTTTGTTTTGAAATCAAACAGCGCTGAACTGTAGGAAGTAATGATGGGAATATTTTAATGCTCTGTTAAAAGATGCTGAAAATAAAAATAAAGTGTCTATACGTGATGAATTTTCTCTTTCAATGACACTATACAGCTGAAGAAAGACTGAACTAAAAGTGTGTACAAGAGAGTCATTTCTGTGGTGCATTCACATGCTAGTGTGATAAAATCAAAAATAGGGCATTCAGGATTGCATCTTTTCAGAACAGTCAAAAGTTAAATTTACCTTTAACTACCTAAAGTTAAAAAGGAACATAAGAATTTGGTCGCTTCATCAAATAAAAAGACTGCTGGTCCTCAGCCGAGTGTCAAAACTCAAAAGCCACAAGGTACTACAACTCCTGAAAGCACCACAGAAAAAACAACTAACAACAGTTTTGCTTTAAAAAAAATGAAACAAGCTTTGCAATGATGAAACAATGATGCTGGTTGAAACACTGACAGTCCATATGAAAAGGAACATCTTCCAGGGCTGTAATCTCTTCTGCAATAATACAAGATGACAAACTCATAGACAGCAGACTCATTAATAAAATTAGTGTAATAATGCAAATGATTACACCGAGAGCTGAGATTGAACAAGCTGTGGAGAGAAAGTTTAGTCCTGGGTGCATCTAGCAGCTGGTGTACATTCAGAACACCTGAATAGTGAAAAGAAATACACTGAAAATACAGAGAGAACAGGAGAACAAATAAGCTTTATTTACCACCCCCAGGCCAGAATTATATCTCTCTTAATATCTGACAACTTGTGTTACATAGGAAACAGGTGAGATAGGCTGTGGATGTCAGGAGGCATGTGTTAATAATAGCAATAATAGCAATAATTACAGAATTCATCAAAAAAAACAAAGGTGACCCGAAACTGAGCACTAATATGAATGACACTTGACCTGCAGGCTGATTGCTGCATTCTTTGCTGAAAGGTATAAAGAAATAATGTCTGGAACGTAGCTGCAATACTGAATCATTACACATGGTGGTACTGCAACACCAAAATACTGCAGTGCCTGTAATCTTTACAGGAGTTCAGCCAGCAGTGCTGGAAAGTAACTAAGTACATTTACTCAAGTACTGTACTTAAGCAAAGTACAAGTACCTAAAACTTGTACTTGAGTATTTCCATTTTATGCTAAATGATACTTCCATTCCACTACATTTCAGAGGGAAATATTGTACTTTCTACTCCACTACATTTATTTGACAGCTTTAGTTACTTTTCAGATGAAGATTTGACACAATGGATAATATAACAAGCTTTTAAAATACAACACATTGTTAAAAATGAAACCAGTGGTTTCCAACCATTTGGGCTTTTGACACTTTACAAAAAGCACTTTCTAGTCAGGGTCACATTTCAGATGTCTATGAGTTGTTAACAGCTCCACCAAATAGTGATTTTCTCCTCTAAACTTCTCATATGGTTTCATTTCAATAAATGTTCAAATGACCAAATATTTCACCAAAAACCAAAGATTAGAGAAAAAGCCCCAAAACTGAAAACAGATTTGTGTATCAGAACTTTTTTTTTCTTCTTTCCTCTCTCATTAATCATCTCACGACTCCTCAGATTTATCAGGGTCAGGCCCCTCTATTGGAGGGTCCTGACCCCAGGTTGGGAACCACTGGACTAAACTAGCTAACGGAATATAAAGTAGTTCCAACTAGCTCCACCTCCAGCAGCTACAACAGTAACATACAGTTACTACTGGATGAAGCTCTCCTCTCCACTCTACCTCCCAGAAACATGGCCCAGTCAGAGCCTCTCTACACACAAGCTGCTGCTGTTGCTTCAACCTCTCTGGATCATCAGGATACAGCTGATCCTCCCTCAACACACACTCCTGGATGTTCACTCACACTCTTACAGAGATCACCACCACCAGCTGATGAGAAAAGAAGAAACAACAGAAGTCATAAATCAATGTTTAGTGAGACTCAATCAGCTGTCAGTCAGTGATGCAGCACATCCAGTATAAAGAGCAGCAGGGACTTCAGTCCTGTTCAGACCAGAAGTGGAACAGCTGTGCAGCGTGGCCAGCTTCTTTTCAGCTCTCATGTTAATGTATTGGAGTGAACACACTGAGCTCACAGTTCAAGTTCACAGACCTGCAGAGACTTTTGGTATCAAATCTGTTTCCTCTGCAGATTTCACTGAACTACACAGAGGAAATAAACTGCTGAGAGTCATGAACAAATCATTACTGCAGATACACTTTTGTGATACATTTAAATTGGAGGTTCACCAGGAAATACTGGATATTTGCTTTGATAGTAACTGTGTTTAATACAATACTCCTGAAACCAGCATGGACTGACTTCAACTCTCTACTGACCTCAGAGTATCCAGTCTAAAGTGTGGACTCTCCTGAAGATCACACAGTTCCTTCACATCTGAATCCCACAGCTCATTGTCATTCAGATCAAGCTTTCTCAGATGTGAGGGGTTGGACTTCAGAGCTGAGGCCAGAGAAGAACAGCTGATCTTTGACAACGTGCAGCGACTCAATCTGAATAAAGAATAAATGATGTCACTTTAGAAGACAAAGTTCCTGCTTGAAATCATTCAATGTTTCATAATCTGTTCAGAGGTTTAGAATGAAGGAGTTTAGAAAATGGAAACTCCAAACACCTGAACCCAACAGGATGCAGGATAAAAACTGTCTAATACAAACATTGAAAAGGAGCTCTCATTAATATTAATGACAACATGCTGCTACTTCAATAAAGACAGTGACTTCACCCCTTAATCTCTGCAGCTCCACCAGTGACTCCATCTATACAAACTCATGTCATGCAGCCAAACACAAGTAAAAAACACTGACCTCTATTTACTCAACATCCAAATATGTCAAAATTGATTTAGGGAAAATAGGATATTTCAGTTTCATGGAATCGTGAAGCCATAAAAAATATCATGGCATCTTATGTTTGAATATTTCAGTCAGTATAAACACTGCATAGCTTCATAAATGTGTTGGAACGAGCAAATACTGGATATTATGTTTGTTACTATAATCAATATTTTAGAGGTTTACAGTGAATTGTCCAGTGTCATTTTTATCTTGTTGTATTTAAGATTTAAATGTGCAGCTCTGACACAGTCAATGCACTAAACCACTAAAGAACCAAACAGACTTTACCTTTAAGATACTCAGTGTGGATCAGCAGAATATCATCCTTATGTCTGCAGATTAGTGTCACCACAATTTTCACATCATATTAATCTCAGCACGGAAGTAAAAAAATGGTGTCTAACCTCAGACTCTCCAGTCTACAGTGTGGACTCTCCAGAAAATCACACAGCAGCTTCACTCCTGAATCCTGCAGCTTGTTGCAGCCCAAATCCAGCTCTCTCAGATGGGAGGGGTTGGACTTCAGAGCTGAGGCCAGAAAAGCACAGCTGATCTCTGACAAACTGCAGGACCACAAACTGAATAAAGAATAAATGATGTCACTTTAGAAATCGAAGTTCCTGCTTGAAATCATTCAATATTCCATAATGTGTTCAGGGCTGAAGAGGGTTTAGAATGGAGAAGTTTAGAAAATGGAAACTTGAAACACCTGAACCCAACAGGATGCAGGTTAAAAACTGTCAAATACAAACAGTGAAAAAGAGCTCTCATTAATATTAATGACATCATGCTGCTACTTCAATAAAGATGTGGTGACTTCACCTCTTCAACTCTGCAGCTACACCAGTGACTCCATCTATACAAACTCATGTTGTGCAGCCAAATGCAAGTTAAAAACACTGACATTTACTTCAGATTCTACTCAAGATCCAAAAGTTTTAAAAGACACCAAATATGACAGGATGGATTTTAGAGAAATGTGAACATATTTATTCTCCAGACATCTACAATATTTCTATTTTATGGAATGACGAAGCCGTAAAAATCATGTCATCTTCAGTTTTAATTTTTCCGTTAGTATAAACATCACATATCATCATTAAGGTTTAGAAAAAAACATGAATGTCTTTTTAAAATTTATATTTACATTAAGGTTAAATTTAAGGTGAAGATCAAATGTTTAAGAAGGTAAGGGTGAAGCAGCCAGTGTTGGATTCTTAATGTTATATTAAATATGTTTTAAATATGAAGCTCAACAAGGTGCTCAGTATGGATCAGGATAAAATCTATGAGGTCAAACCTCATTAAAACTTTTGACATTAAAACTAAGATTTTAATGTTTGACAGCATGTTTTAAACGTGTTATGGTTTAAAACATGCTGTCAAACATTAAAATCATTAAATATTATTTAAACATTTGAAAACAACATTTGAATGTCTAAATCTGAAGGGGATTTTACCTCTTAAACACCATCCCTATGTTTGCAGTATAATGTCATCACAACATCCACATCATACAGTTTAATCTGAGCACAGAAGTAACATAAACGGCGTCTGACCTCAGAGTCTCTAGTCTACAGTGTGGACTCTCCAGAAAATCACACAGCGGCTTAACTCCTGAATTCTGCAGCTTGTTGTAGCCCAAATCCAGCTCTCTCAGATGGGAGGGGTTGGACTTCAGAGCTGAGGCCAGAAAAGCACAGCTGATCTCTGACAAACTGCAGTACCACAAACTGAATGAAGAATAAATGATTTAGCATTAGAAAAAAATGTTCCTGCTTGAAATCATTCAACATTCCATAATCTGGTCAGAGAAGAACAGATTAAGAAAGATTATGACCGTTTAGAATATAAAAATAAAGGCAGAAAATGCCAAAAAAAAGATGTATGACCTCAGAGTCTCCAGTCTACATTGTGGACTCTCCAGAAAACCACACAGCAACTTCACTCCTGAATCCTGCAGCATGTTGTGCATCAGTTCTAGCTCTCTCAGATGGGAGGGGTTGGACTTCAGAGCTGAGGCCAGAGAAGCAAAGCCGATCCCTGACAAACTGGGGTCAGTAAATCTGAATGAAGAGTAAATTATGTCACTTCAGAAGACAATGTTCCTGCTTGTAATAATCATGTTTCACAATCTGTTCAGAGCGTAAGAAGGTTTAGAATGTAATGACAACATGCTTCTACTTCACGAGAGACATAGTGAATTAACAGTGAATTAGCCAGTGGAGCTTTTCTACTGTTATATATGAAGACCAAAAAGATGCTCAGTATGGATCTGCATAAACTCTATGAGGTCACAGCTGTTTTAACGTTATCAAAATTGATTAAAACAAAGATCTGAATGTTTGATGCATGTTTTTAAAGGGTTAACTATGGTTTAAAATTAAACATTTAAATAGTATTTAAATATTTGAAAACATTTGAATGTCAAAATCTGAGGGGGATTTTACCTCATAACCATCATCCTTATGTTTACAGATTAGTGTCACCATAACTGTCACATTATATTAACCTCAACACAGAAGTAAAAAAAAAATGGTGTCTGACCTCAGAGTCTCCAGTCTACAGTGTGGACTCTCCAGAAAATCACACAGCAGCTTCACTCCTGAATCCTTCACATTGTTGTAGCTCAGATCCAGCTCTCTCAAATGGGAGGGGTTGGACTTCAGAGCTGAGACCAGAGAAGCATGGCTAATTTCTGACAAACTGCAGGAATTCAATCTGAATGAAGAAAAAATGACACTTCAGAAGACAATGTTCCCGCTTGTAATCATTCAATGTTTTATAATCTGTTCAGAGCTGAAGAAGGTTTAGAATGTAGAAGTTTAGAAAATGGAAACTCCAAACACCTGAACCCAACGGGATGCAGGTTAAAAACTGTCAAATACAAACAGTGAAAAAGAGCTCTTATTAATATTAATGACAACATGCTTCTACTTCAATAAAGACAAAGTGACTTAACAGTGAATTACCCAGAGGAGCATTTTCTTGTTATATTAAGGTTTTAAATCTGTAGCTCTGACAGTCAATAGACTAAACCACTAAGAAGAAAATAGACATCAATGGTAAGATACTCAGCGTGAGTCAACATAACATCATCCTTATGTCTGCAGATTAATGTCACCACAACTTTTACCATCATAATAATCTTAGCACAGAAGTGAAGAATGATGTCTGACCCCAGAGTCTTCAGTCTACAGTGTGGACTCTCCAGAAATTCACACAGCAGCTTCACTCCTGAATCCTGTAGCTTGTTTCTAGACAGATCCAGCTTTCTCAGATGGCAGGGGTTGGACTTCAGAGCTGAGACCAGAGAAGCACAGCTGATCTCTGACAAACTGCAGTCTCTCAATCTAAATAAAGAATACATCATGTCGATAAAAATCCATTACAATCCACCAGATCCGTTCAGGTTTTGTATGTATATGTATAATTCAACATTATTATGTCCTAATCAATTAGCTTTTCCCTAATATGAGCAGATTGTGTTATCTGTTATCATCATGTCAGTCTTATGCAGACATCATCCAAATGGTACCACAGCATTCAGACACCTATTCATCTCAACACAGATCACTAAAATGCTACTGCCCTTGATCAAGTCTGTAATAAGGATCAAATTAGACATATTGGATTATAAAGCTTGTGCATTACTTTTATTCACCTTCTTCCTGTAAATGGTAACGATTGTGTGTAATTTCATTAAAAACACTACAGTACTTGAGTGAATACAAAGAAATTTTTTCTTCTACTGAGGCATTTATGTCTTACCACAGATTTACTCTCATTATCACCGCTGACTGACTGTCATCAGTGCCAAACACCAAACTTTCACATGACTTCCCTTTTAACTGGGTGTGCAGCTATCCAAAGTGATATCATTTTCTGACAGGAGACATCAAGCACCTGTTGAAGTCTCACATTTCATTGGTGGCAGCTCAGACACAACTAAAGATACATACTGCATTTTGAAATATGATTTGCTCTCTTTGTCTGTATCCCCATATGAGAGTTTTAGTGTGTGTGTGAGAAAGACTTTAGGCATAGGTTCCTTCAAAATAGTATGTTCTCAATGTTTAATATAAAAACATTATTCTTGAAAATGCAGTGAAAGTCTAAACTTTTTCCCATTTGATTTACAGATTTGAGATTCACACGCATACCAAAAATTATAAACATTAACTTGGTCTCAGAGGTAATTGTCCAATAACTTCAACAGTTTTCTTGCAAATACCAGACCTTTTTGATTGTAGACTAAATTCAAGGTGAAACCAACTGTTTAGGCATTTTGGACTTTTAGTGATTTGTGAAAAACAAATTATCTGAAACTTCTGTTATGTATTTAAAAAACTGGTTAAATACAAGATGTACAATAGTAAAACACAGTCAGTGAACTGACCTTAGAGTCTCCAGTCTACAGTGTGGATTCTCCAGTCCAGCAGACAGCAGCTTCATCTCCGCACCCTGAAGGTTGGTGTTACTCAGATCCAGCTCTCTCAGATGGGAGGGGTTGGACTTCAGAGCTGAGGCCACAATTTCACAGTGAGTCCCTGAGAGTCCACTCAGCCTGTTATTAAAATTTAATAACAGGCAGCCTGTTATTAAAAATTATATTACATTTAAATACACTAAAATCATACACTTTTATAAAATAGACACTATGCAAAGTCAAACAACTAAACAGAATAATTGTGTTCATAAGTGTAAACACACCAACTATTAAGTTAAATTTTCTTGCTCTCAAAGTTTTTGTTACAACTGAAGAACAATTGTAAGAATAACTGATGTACAATTTTGGTAACAAGCAGCTGTAACACAAGCTGAAAACACTTTAATAATTTGTAAGTTTTACAGTGTACATGTATGTAAAGGAGGGATGAATGGAATTTCTCTTGGAGCCATACCCTAAGTCCATCGGGAAGTCAGTCATTTTGAATCTACTTTGCAATTTTTTTGCAAAGTGAAGCCATTGACAGGTGTTGTATTCAAACAAACTCCTCCTAGAGATTTAACTCGAGTGACTTGAAATTTGGTAGCTTACATCTAAACACCTTTGTGGTGCTAAATAGCAAAGCTTTTTAATTTTCATGGAACGCCCTTGGCGTGGCATGCTGGACAATTTTGCCCAAAACATGTTTGGGACATTAAACAGGAAATTGTTGTAACTTGGCTTTACATTGTCCAATCTGCCCCAAATTTCTCATGCAGTGTTTCCCCTATTATAGTACAGGCCTGGTGGGCCACCAGGCCAACAAGAGCCCCGCCAGGCCAAAAAATATTTTTTAAAAATGCCAATAATGACACCAAATATCCAAATAGCATTTGGGAGCCTCTGAGCAGTGCTGTTTCGAAACGTGAGTCAACGTCTGTGTTGCTGCCTGGGAAACTGCAGGTAGCGTAACTCCTTTTAAGGAATAAGGCAGTACATCAGCAGGTGAGTGGTTAAGCAAGAGAGCGAGCGTCAGAAATGTGACGGTGAATGTGAGCAGAGCAGAGGAAAAGGTTAGCAGTAAGGCCGGAGGTGTGTTGGGGTGTGGGCCTGTTTATTTGTCCTCCGGAATGTAACCGCTTTGAAACAATCAGGAAATAACATTTTCATCTGATTTATCGGCATTCTCGCTACAAGCGATCCCTCTCTTCATTCACTCTCTAGCTCATTTGACCACTGCTGATTTCTTTCTCTTGCCTTTTTTAGAGTACAGACTACAGTGTACCTGTTAATAAATGCTGCAGCTTGGGGGTTAGCTCCGAAGTTAGCAACAATGGGTTAGCCTAACCTGACGACGCTAAACAGAGAAACAGAGAATGGAGAAATGTGTGGCTGCTAATAATCCCCCCCCCACCTGGCCAAACCACTCAACCATGTCAATATTGATTCATAGTCATTGCTTCACCTACTGACAACAGGAAGTTTACCTTACATGGTGTGGTCTACACATGATATACAGCAACATGACATATAATTAGTGGGTTTTCTCTAGCACCACATAGTGGACACAGGAAGTGATAGGTATCTCCTACAAGCAATGTCCGATATTCATGGAAATGTATATCCATGTCAGGTGCCCTCAGGAATGTGTATGTTGTATCGTGTTGCCTTGCAATAATAGCAGTTTGAGTGCAGCGTAGTTTGAGTGCAGTGTACCCTGTCGTGTGTGAAGGAGTAAGGTCTGATCATCGCTGCTTGCAGCTTTAATGGTTATTGTTTTGGTATTAGCCACAACAAACAGATAATTTTGGGTTGTTGTTATTGGCCCAGAAATTGCACGTAGGTGCATCTCTAATGTAAAGTGATACATGCTTTACAGCATGCACTATACATTAACATTACACTTAATTGTAATATTGATATGATTTATGTAAAATTGGCTTTATAATGTTGATACCTTGTTTCCCAATCACTCTCAACAGTGTGAAATGCTATCTTAAAAATGTTTCTTTGTTACATGTACAAACAGTACATCATTTCGAGCCCAAACAGGCTCTTCAGAGTTGGGTACAGAGGCAACAGGAAATATCTAAAACTTTTTGGACTGAGCACCTGGACACAAGAGATGTGTGTATGTTCTGATGTGACTGATTTATAATGTTGATAATCACATCTGGACTTACACAGCCTTTCTGCAGTTCCTCACAGCAGGGATCAGTCTCAGTTGTCCCTCATGTGATGTGTTGTACTTGTTCAGATCCAACTCATCCAGAACCTCCTCTGACATCTGCAGCATGTAGGCCAGAGCTGAGCAGTGGATCTCAGAGAGTTCCTTGTCTGATCTGTTCTCTGACTTCAGGAACTCTTGGATCTCCTGATGCACTGAGTAGTCATTCATCTCCATCAGACAGTGCAAGATGTTGATGCTTCTGTCAGGAGAGATTTGGGTCTTCTTCTCCTTCAGTTTGTTGGTGGCTTTCCGGATGACTTTTGGACTGTTCACTGTCCAACCCAGCAGGCCTCCTAAGAGACTCTGGTTGGACTCCAGAGAGAGGCCATGAAGGAAGCGAACAAAGAGGTCCAGGTGGCCATTTTCACTTCTGAGAGATTTCTCCATGGCTCTCCTCAGGAAGACATCTAGGGATATGTAATGGTCATTGTCCCCATCATCATCGTCATCATCAGTGATTCCATCATCATCAAAGAATTCATCACCATAATCTTTATAGATTAATTCATCATCATCATCCACATCTCCCAGGAAGTCATCCAATACCTCTGTAATGCTGTTGGCGTAACAGTGGTGCATGTAGACTGCGGCCAGAAACTCCTGAACACTCAGATGAATAAAGCAGTAGACTGTTTTCTGGAGGATCACACGCTCTCTTTTGAGGATCCCTGTACAAACTCCTGATAACAACGAGGCCGCTGTGACATCAAGACCACACTGCTCCAGGTCTTCTCGGTAGAACATGTTTCCTTTCTCCAGATGTTCAAATGCCAGCCTCCCCAGCTTTAGAAGAACTTCCCTGTCAGCCTCCGTCAGCTCCTTTGGACTTGTCTCATGTTCCTCATCATACTTGTGCTTCCTCCTCTTTGTCTGAACCAGCAGGAAGTGTGAGTACATGTCAGTCAGGGTCTTGGGCAGCTCTCCTCTCTGGTCTGTTAAAATGTGCTCCAGAACTGTAGCAGTGGTCCAGCAGAAGACTGGGATTCGACACATGATGTGGAAGCTCCTGGTTGTCTTGATGTGTGAGACGATTCTGCTGGACAGCTCTTCATCACTGAATCTCCTCCTGAAGTACTCCTCCTTCTGTGCGTCAGTGAAACCTCGTACTTCTGTTACCCTGTCAACACATGCAGGAGGGATCTGATTGGCTGCTGCAGGTTGAGAAGTTATCCAGACGAGAGCTGAAGGAAGCAGATTCCCCTCAATGAGGTTTGTCAACAGCACGTTGACTGATGACTTCTGTGTGACATCAGACACAACCTTCCTGTTCTTAAAATCCAGTGAAAGTCTGCTTTCATCTAGGCCGTCAAAGATGAACAAAACTTTACTGTCAGCGAGCTTCTCTGCTGTGACCTTCTGTAATGTTGGATGGAAATCATGTATCAGCATGAGAAGACTGTACTGCTCATCTTTAATCAAGTTCAGTTCCCTGAACGAAAGCAGAATCACCAGACTGACATCTTGGTTTTCCAATCCCTCTGCCCAGTCCAGAGTGAACTTCTGCACTGAGAAGGTTTTTCCAGTGCCAGCTATGCCGTTCGTCAGCACGACTCTGATGTGTTTCTGTTGGTCAGGTAAGACTTTAAAGATGTCGTGGCACTTGATTGGAGTGTCATGGAGGGTATCCATCTTTGTAGCTGTCTCAAGCTGCCACACCTCATGTTGGACATTAACCTTTTCACTCTGTCCCTCTGTAATGTAGAGATCAGTGTAGATCCTGTTGAGGAGGGTTTCACTTCCTGCTTCATCAGCTCCCTCAGTCACACATTCACATCTCCTCCTCAGACTGATCTTATGTTCATCTAAAATCTCCCAGAGAGCAACATTCACTAAAAAAAGAGAAAAATGTGAGACTAAACATAACAAAGACAATCTGACAATTATCCGTTATGTCATGCCCTCCACTTCTGCCTCCTCCTCCTAGTGTGTGTGCCTCTCTCTCCCCCTTGTCTGTGCCTAATTACAGGAGTGGAGACAGGTGAGTGAGAGTCAGGCGACCAGCTGCCATCCATCAGGAGTTCTGCTTAAATATCTGGTTCAACCTCCTACTCACCGACAGATCATAGACTTTTATCACAGTCAGTCACACTTCTAGCCTCCTTACTTCACTACAGTTCAGTTTCTACAGCATCGCTAATCCCTATTTCTCTGTGCCTACAGTTTTGCCTTTGCCTGACTCCAGCCCTTCTCCTGCCTTCCTGCCTCACCTGCCCAGCACATCCCTCTGCCTGGCTCCCCTCAGTATTCCCTCAGCCCAGCTTCACATCCAGCCCAAATCCCCCTGCCTGGCTCCCCTCTCCATTCCCTATGCCCAGCTTCACGCCAAGCCCAAGCCCCAGGTTCCCGGCTACCAGCCCAGACCCTGGCCCAAGCCTCAATAAATTATCTTCCAACACTGCTCGCTGCCTCCTGCCTCAGTGTCCTACTCTTGGGTTCGCTAGCCTAGCCATAACACATTATGACCAACCCAAAAACAATCAGTCTTACTTTGTACAGTGCTGGTCTGACTGTCTGTCCGCAGTCCATGTCTTGTTCTGGATCTTTCTCCACACTGGGGACAGGAGGAGTCTCCTGGTGAAGCAGACTGGTCCCAGTATGAGGTGATGCACTGTCTGCAGAACCAGTGTCCACAGCTGGTAGAGACTGGATCCTTCAGGACATCCTGACACAAAGAACAGCAGGACAGCTGTTCCTCCACAGAAACACTCCTCCTCTTCTTCCTCTCTCTGTGAAGACATTTCTTTTTCACTATGATGGTTTGTTGATTTTTGTTGAAAAATATAAATATTTAGCTGACACTGTCTAGAAGCTCAGGCAGTCACGGAGGATAGTAGAAGTCTAGCTTCTTACTTGAAAATTATTATTTTATTTCAACTCTCCTGCTTTCATGAACACATATTTAAGTCTTGTAAACTGACATAAAGAGATTAATTTGTCTCTCTGCTGAAAATAACTCTTAACTGCATTTCTTATCTGGCTGACTTATTAAACATTTAGTGATCTGCCTGTAGTTTGCTATTAATACAAACACTTCCTGCAGCTGCTTCACTGTTCCATTAAAGAGAGCTGATTATGTCCTTTACTGTTTTACAGTCTCTTTGGGCAGCTTAGCTTGGGTTAGTTAGGTTTAAACTGAGGTTAGAGGGGGTCTAAAATTGTGGTAGACCAGCAGTCTTACATGATTCAGAGCTTTCAACTGCAAGCTCCAAATCATTAGTAAGTGAACCTTTGAGCTTAATTTTCTTCAACATGTTTCACATAAGCAGTTAGCTTGGAGAGAAAACTCAGACACACATAATCAAGGTGAGCAAAGCTTCTCCACAAATAACCTTTCGACCACATGTTGCACATTTTTGATATGCACTGATTCATCATGACATCTGGTAATTCATAACAGCTGATCTGAGGGATATTTCAAGTTAAAAACACAAGAAAATTTAACATTTGAAGTAAATTCTTTCAGGTCTTTACAGTGACTTCAGTGTTAGGGCAAAGCTGTATGAACATATTCTTGAAGTGTAAATTGACATTGAGGTTTTCAGGTTGCTACAGAAATACCATCTGTGGTTTCTGGCTATAAAACGCAGATTAAGATCCATCTTAGTTTGAAACAGTGTCTATTATGATAGTTCTGCATCATGAATAGGAATATTTTAGCAGAGCAGTTTGCCTTCATCCTCACTGAAACATCTTCCATCAGTACAGTTTACAACAGAAACAGTGTCTTACTATGTCTAATGACTTAATCATCTTCAAGCCAGTTTACAGTAAAACCAGTCTCTTACTTTGTGTCTGAGGGTCCAGGTTCATTACTGAAGTCTGGAGGAGGATATTCTTTGGATCGGTCACTCTTCATAGACAGACAGCTGGATAATGGAGACCCTGCTCTGTCCTCCTCTTCCTCCACACAAACACTCATCTTGTGGACTTCAGTCAGCCTGAGAGGTAAACCAATAACACTGACTGTAAGATTAGATAGCAAGATTCAAGAGAAACAAGTCTGTTCATGAGTCACCCCAAAAATACCGAGCAAATACCACACACAAACAAGTTAGTATCTCCCTGTTTTCTTTCCCCTCTTTATAACGACAGAAGTTCATTCCGACTCTTCTCCCCTCTATAGTCCTCAGGGAGGAAACTGACACATTCACGGTGAAATAAGAATGTTTTATTAACACTCACCCTGTGTCAGACGTCAGTTTTTATCCGTCTGCCATGCTCCAAAATCTCAATATGGAGTCTGAACTTGCAGACTGATCCCTTTCAGTTTCAATACTGCCACGTCAAACAGTCACATGACCCTGTCAGCGTGTGTGTGTTTATGAGGATATCTTTTGGCTTAAACAGGTTAAATTAAAATGGATTTTGGAGGAAATTTAGTTTATCTCATCTATGTATTGAATGAATGTAAAATTAATTGATATTGTTAACTGTTTTTCTTTTTAATGTGGCTTCATTTGTTGAGCGGAGGAGCGGAGTGAGAGACAAAAGGCCCGTGGCGCAATTTGCGTCAAAACTCTGAACACACACGCTCCCATAATTTTTTTTCAGTATCAAGGTAATCCAGTAATGTCTGTAGATCCGTGGCTACACTGCAAATTGAGAATAAAAAGAAACTGACGGTAACTCATTCGGGATACTTTTAATGGAGCCATTTTGTCAACATCTAAACAAATATAGGCTAAAAACGGGGCTCAAATCGTTGCCCACTGTTAATTTGCTGTATCCATGGCAACGCTATACTTCCTGTTTATATCCCCCTAAAGCATTATGGGAACTGTTATTCAAAAACTGAGACCATGATTATCGCTCAAACCAGTGATGTGTAAGCATGTCTGTTGTGCAAAAAAGCTATTGGCTGGTGTTTGGTACCGACTGGTATCTCTCAGCATAACTTGACACCAAAGAGCAGCCAGTAGCAGATAAACTGTTCAGTAGTAGCTTGCTTTCACCAGCAGATGGCAGCGTTATATGTATGAAGACTGTACATATGAAATGAATGAAGTGGACAATAAATCTAATATGTTTATTTTATATGACAAAGAATGAATTATTGAGTAACTTACAGTCACTAATGTTAAGTCTTTGTCAAAAAGCACCAAATTGTTGGAAGTAACAATGGGAATATATTTTAATGCTCTGTTAAAAGATGCTGAAAATTAAAATAAAAAGTGTCTATACATTATGAAGGTGCCCTTTCAATGACACTGTGTACAGCTAAAGAAGGACTGAACTAAAAGTGTTTACAAGAGAGTCATTTCTGTGGTGCATTCACATGCTAGTGTGATAAAAATCAACATTAGGGCGTTCACGATTGCATCTTTTCAGAACAGTCAAAAGTTGAAGTTACCTGTAACTACCTTTAGACTTTAAAGCTAAAAAGGAACAACTAAATATTTTGCATTTTTACTTAAAAAACTGAAACAACTTATGCAATGATGAAACAACGAGGCTGGTTGAAACAATGACAGTCGATATGAACAGGAGCATATTGCGGGGCTGTAATCTCTTCTGCAATAATACAAGATGACAAACTCATAGACAGCAGCCTCATTAATAACATTACTGTAATAATGCGAATGCTTATACTAAGAGCTGAGATTGAACAATCTGTGATAAGAAAGTTTAGTCCTGGGTGCATCCAGCAACTGGTGTACATTCAAAACACCTGAATAGTCAAAAGAAATACACTGAAAATCCAGAGAGAACTGGAGAACAAATAAACTTTATTTACCACCACTGGGCCTGAATTATATCTGCCTTTATGTCTGACAACTTGTGTTACATAGGAAACAGGTGAGACAGGCTGTGGATATCAGGAGGTGTGTGTTAATAATACCAATAATACAATTAATTACAGAATTCATCAAAAAATAACAAAGGTGAACTGAAACTGAGCACTAATATGAATGACACGACCTGCAGGCTATAAAGAAAGCAGATATAAAGAAATATTATCTGGAAAATAGCTGCAATACTGCATCATTACACATGGTGGTGCTGCAACACATAAATACTGCAGTGCCTCCAATCTTTACAGGAGTTCAACCAGCAGTGCTGGAAAGTAACTAAGTACATTTGCTCAAGTATGTACTTATGTACAATTTTTAGGTACTTGTATCTTAGTTGAGTATTTCCATTTTATGCAAACTGATACTTCTGCTCCACTACATTTAATGACAGCTGTAATTACCATTTACTTTACAGATTTTACATAAAAATACATAATCTTATAAATAAGTGTAATAACTACACACCGATTTGTATAAAATCAGATGTCAAAAAATCAAAGATTAGAGAAAAAGTCCAAAAACTGAAAACAGATTTGCGTATCAGAACTTTGTTTTTTCTTCTTTCCTCTCCCATTAATCATCTCACGACCCCTCAGATTTATCTGCTGACCCTTTGGAGGGGCCCGACCCTTAGGTTGGGAACCACTGGACTAAACTAGCTAACTGTACATAAAGTAGTTGAAACTAGCTCCACCTCCAGCAGCTACAACAGTAACATGCTGCTCTAACACTGATGCTTCACTATTAATAATCTAATGATGTCATATATAATAATATATCAGTCAGAGGGACCAAACCACTACTTTTACTACAATACTTTAACTACATCAAGCTCATAATACTTATATACTTTTACTGCAATATTTTAACTACATCAAGCTCATAAGACTTACGTACTTTTACTGCAATACTTTAACTACATCAAGCTCATAATACTACTTCTATTTAAGTGGTTTTTTCAGATAAGATTTTTCATGCAGGACTTTTACTTGTAATGGGGTATTTTTACATTGCTTTACTGGCACTTCATCTCAAGGATCTGAGTAATTCTCCCACCATTGATCTTCCACTGATGTGATGGAAGCTGAAACAATAAGTCAATTAATCGGTGAGTTTATCAAAAGGTTTTTTATTTTCATTTGAACTTTACTCGCAAAAATGATTGGATGAAAACATACAACTCCAAATACAGGTAGAGCTGTAAATGGTGCAATGGTGTGAGAGAGTGCCGAAATAAATATTGTATGAGTAAAAACAAATTGATGTTACTCTATATACATACATTAGGTAGTTATATACAGTATAGAGAGTATTTTGTTGTTTTACATAATTGTAAACTGAATATATTATCTTATCAAAAATAAGACATTTGTAGACATAGCTTTAGCCCCCGAGAAATTGTGATGATAATAATTTTTGGACACTTTTTAGACAATATTATTAATTGGTTAATTTGGAAAATAACTGACACATAAAAAACTCGGTTGCAGCTGTGGATCTAACTACACTTTTCTTATCAGAAAGTAGTTTTAATATATCATCTAGTCAGACATGAGAAACATTTATACAAAAATGGACCACAGAACACATTTGAATGATTCTGAGAACACAGAAATAATGGTATAAATAACATACACACACACTGGAAAAAAGAGAAAAGAAAAAAATCCCTTTATATATATATATACAGTTCACACACATACACACACACACACACACACGCACACACAAACACACACACAATTCTGTATTTCATATCAGTCTATTTTACATGTCTATGTCACATTTATTCTATATTATATACAGTTATACAGATGAACAGACTTATGCTAACTGTGTTGTGTGTATTCTGTCATAATGTATCACAATATCATCTAATATATAGAAATATATCATGCATATCTATAGTTTGTTTTTGTTTATAAGATGATATATATAAAATGACATGAGATACAGAATTATGTGTGTGTGTGTGTGTGTAGCTCTGTCATAGGCTACTTTCAGGGACAAATTTCAGAATTAAGACCAGTCAAATGGGGACGGCTTTCCCAATTGGTGACAAAAGTCATGTTCCCAATTGGTAAAACACTGATTTTTGGGTCAGTGGTTAAGGTTAGGGTAAGTCTCCAGGAAATAAATGTAAGTCTAGGAATGTCCCCAAAAGTGACCTAGGACAACGTGTGTGTGTGTGTGTGTGTGTGTGTGTGTGTGTGTGTGTGTGTGTGTGTGTGTATGTATGTGTATGTGTGTGTGTATGTATGTGTATGTGTGTGTGCGCGCGCATGCATATGTAGTCCTACAACATGTATAGCCTATATATATGTGCGGGTACCCGCGTGCGCGCACCAGCGACAGCGTGTGCGCGTACAACCTACAATCTGTCCAGGTTAGTGCGTGAGCGCGCATGTCCGTCAGGTGGGTGAAGACAGACAGAGTGAATAGGAAGAGGACCGGAAACATCGGAGAGGATGGCTTCAAAATAAATGTTATTTTGGTGACGGAGCTTTTGAAATTTTCAGAAAATGAGCTTGTTTGTTGGCCTTCATGTTCAGCTCTAAACAGTTAAGTTAAAACTGGTCTGGTAGCAAGTCAGAGTGTTTATTTTAGAATTAAAACAATTCAGTTAATTGGTTAGGTTAGTTGATCAGCAGAAAAACACACACAATGTTGATCAGTTAATCGTTAAAGTTGATTATAAACATTCTTTGGTGTTAGCGTCTGTAATATGAGGATTTATTGTGTTTTTTTATCATCGTAAACTGAATATCTTTGGGTCCGACAAGACAAAACATTTGACAAAGTCACCCTGAGCTCTGGAAAACTGACATTTTACACAATTTTCTGACATTTTTTAAACTAAATGATTGATTGACTAATTAAAATCTTACTTAACATAACTGCTGATTAAAATAATTGTTAGTTGCATCCTTAATTTTATTTAAGTAATTAAAAATATTATATTGTATTAAATGAAGTGATGTAATGGTAAATCAGATGGGTGTCCGAGTAAGATAAAGTAAATTATTATGTGCTGATGTTGATTATGAGGCACATATTAACAACTAACAAAATGTTAAAGTATTTGGCCTATATAAAACGATAATAATGATAATAATAATAATACATTGAATTTGTACCGCACTTTTCATTCATAGGGAAACTAAAAGTGCTAATACACAAACTGAATTATATTATATTCTTAAAAACTGGCTCTTACAGTTAAAACACTTCTTTCAAACTGCACCAGATGAAACGTGTTGTGCATTTGTAACGTAAAGTTTCATAATAATAAAATGTTGATACTTTCAAATCCAGGCTGAAAACACATCTTTTTTCTGTTTATTATGACCCTTCCTAATTTCACTGGCTGGGAACCTGAATCACTGACTGTTTTCCTCCTTGACATGTAGCTACTCCAACCCTGTTAGAGTTATATGATCTCTGTTTTAAAATTACTAACCTAAACCTTGTTGTAATATTAACATCACTACCCGTGTGTGTGTGTGTACTTTTAGATGTAATATTGCGTGCTTCATTTTTCAATTTTTGCTTTTATTGATTTGTAAAGTGTACAGAGACTCTCTGGGTGATGTGCACTTTGAATAAACTGAAGCTGAAGTTGAATCTGAAGTTGAATAATTAAGTTTAGTTTTAGGATCTGCTTTAAATAGCTGTCATTGCGTGTGTGTGTGTGTGCAGCCTAGGAGGTAATTGCACTGTGAATTACCTACATCTGACTGAGACTCAAGCATCTTGTTTATTTATTCCAAACCCTTATTTATACAACATGCTGCTACACTACATCAACTAAAAACCACCTATTTAATCTGACTTTTATGTAGTGTCTTATAATTGTATGGTTTTATTATTTATGTACTTCTTTTATATGTTATCATCATTATTATTCATTTTATTCTTTTTTTTTTTTAACAATTTACTGTTTTATTATAATCCTAATTTTGTGTACTATTTCATAATTTTATTTTTGTTGTTTTTATTGCTTGTATTATCTTTTATTGTGTCCTCATCAATTCACCTTTTTCATTTTTAATTACTTTGGTGTACATTAGTCTCTAAATCCATTTCTAACATCCCACATTTTGTCAGTCAAATGTAAAGCACTTTGAATTGCATTTGATTTGTTTGTAAAGTGCTATATAGCTAATGATTAATTGATTGGTTGATTGATTGGTTGATTGATTAATTGATTGATTAATGTGCAATATGCCTTCATACTGCTGCCCCAGGAATTCATTAGAAACTCTGTAAATAACAGTTACTTTTTAAAAATTATATACAATAACTTTAATATTTTTATTTAATCTAAATGTAATTTATTTTAAATGTGCTGTGCATGGACCCTGATGTGTCTGTAGCTGCAAATGGAAAATCAAAGTCTCTTGGATGTTGAAGGATTTTCTTTTGAAAGGGTTGACCGGCAGTGTGTGTGTTTCAGTAACTTGACAGTTTCAGAGCATCCTGACGTCTTCTCAGAGCACAAAGTGAAACGCATCTCAGCTCCTGCGTCCTCCTCACACGTTACAGTGCCCGCACGGATCCACAAGGACACCGTTTAATCATCTGTGCGGCTTTCAGGGACATTTATTGGTCATTCCCCCCGCTCGTTCGTTTTTAATTTGCTCGGATATCTTTGTGTCCGCGGGATACCGATGGCCACCCCCACCGCCGTCCCCAGCATCAGCACCAGCAGCAGCAGCCAGGACGGCCGGGATTCAACCAGCACACCCAGCAGCTCGCTTCGCTGTGAGTATCTACGTTTTATTTCCATCGAAACACCTTAAAATAATACAAAAACACAGCAAACTGCTGTGAAGCTGCATGTAGCAGGCGTTCATCCCGGATAAACGTCCTCACTTTTGGAGGATGCTGATAATTTTTTTGCCTCCTTGCGAGGACATTTGGTGAGGATACATCACATAAGGGTCACTTTGATCATTAAACACAAGAGGAATTTGTCAATTTAGCTCAATTTAAGAAACATTTACCTCCAATATCAAACACTCAGCAACATTCAGGCTTCTCAGGATTATTTTTTTTTCGCCTTTCTGTTTAATCTCAGTGGTGGAAATGTAAAACAGCCCTGTGGGACCTTTAAGTGTCTCTGGCTTTTCATCGTGTTGTCTCAGTGGACAGACAGATTGGACGACATCTGACACAATTAATGTAAGCGGCAGATGGGGACGAGTTGGGGGCGGGGGTGTGGTGGGTTAGCAGGGGGGTCATGAAGGTACTTAGATCCTTTACTGCAGTTAAAGTACCAATACAGCAATGTAAAAATAGTCCATTACAAGTAAAGGTCCTGCATGAAACATCCCACTACAGTAAAAGTACATAAGTATTATGAGCTTGATGTAGTTAAAGTATTGCAGTAAAAGTACATAAGTATTATGAGCTTGATGTAGTTAAAGTATTGCAGTAAAAGTAGTGGTTTGGTCCCTCTGACTGATATATTATTATATATGACATCATTAGATTATTAATAGTGAAGCATCAGTGTTAGAGCAGCATGTTACTGTTGTAGCTGCTGGAGGTGGAGCTAGTTTACACTACTTTATATACAGTTAGCTAGTTTAGTCCAGTGGTTCCCAACCTAGGGGTCGGGCCCCTCCAAAGGGTCAGCAGATAAATCTGAGGGGTGGTGAGATGATTAATGGGAGAGGAAAGAAGAAAAAACAAAGTTCTGATACACAAATCTGTTTTCAGGTTTTGGACTTTTTCTCTAATCTTTGATTTTGCTGAAATATTGGATCATTTGAACATTTATTGAAATGAAAGCATGTGAGAAGTTTAGAGGGAAAAATCACTATTTGGTGGAGCTGTTAACAACTCATAGACATGTGAAATGTGACCCCGACTACACACTGCTTTTTGTAAGATGTCAAAAGACAAAAAGGTTGGAAACCACTGGTTTCATCTTTAACAATGTGTTGTATTTTAAAAGCTTGTTATATTATCCATTGTGTCAAATCTTCATCTGAAATCGGGCAAAGCGGGCAACAGCAGGGGCCCTGAACCCTCAAGGGCCCCAGAATACCTATGCAGGAAAATACTTTATGGTTATTTGATTAATTGCAAATTTGTTTGGCAATATGTATTAAGGCAGTCAGAGGTTACCGCTGCAGTTGACAGGGAGTATTTGGAAAAAATGTACAGTAGCTCAACTCATTTCTAAAAATAGAGATTGTGATTTGGGTAAAAGAAAATCTAAATATTGGGTTCTGAACTATGTTATGATTGAAAATGAGTTAGAAAATGAACAGAGAAAGCAGTTTAGAGCTGCAACGATCAGTCGAATTAATAATTTTGATAATCGAATAATCATTTCAGCATTTTTAATGCAAAAAGAGAAAGAAAAAATACTGGTTCCAGCTTCTCACATACAAATATTTGCTTGTTGTCTGGATGTCTGTAAACTGGATGTATTTGGTTTGTGGACAGTTGCTAAGACAAAACAAGATATTTAAAAATATAATAAAAACAGGGTACAGCAGGTCTTTCTTGCCAAATGTAATTAGGGTGCTTTGACTTTCAAAAAAATTGGCAACTATTTTGGTCATTGGTCATTTTTAAAGCAAAAATGTCAAACATTCCCCAGTTGCTTAGTCTTATGTAATAGTAAATTGATGTCATCTTGGATTTTAGGAAACGCCGACCGTCATTTTTTACAGTTTTCAGATGCTTAATAGAAACGATCAAACGAAAAAATAAAAAACAAAATGAAAATAATCTTTAGTTGCAGCTCCAAAGCAGTCAGCCAAAAATAATGGATACATGGTTGAAATGGACAGTTAAATGAATGATAAATGTTTAAAATAGAACATGATGGCATATGGTGCCGATGAAGCAGTTCTTGGGTTCATGTGACAGGACTGTGGGGGTAAGTTTAGTAAAAAAGCACAAGGCATTCATCCTTAATTTTGACCAATACCATCTTTTTTACCTCTATATTTTACCATTCTTGGCACCCTGTCTTGTAGTAGAACACTGTGTAAAAATCTAGTTTTACCATTTTAAATATCTTTAGTTTCTATTATGCTTACATAGTGCATATTTTAAAATAAATCTGCTTTAAATCACCTCACTTGGAGAACCAGGTTCATGTTCACTCTGGGGCCCCCTAATGAGTTAATCCAGCCCTGGCAATCACTGTGCAATTTAGAAAATTATGCTGGACATTTTTCTCTGTTGTCAGACAGTGAAATAATGAATTGACTAGTTAGTGAGTTTGTTGGTTTCATCGTGTCAGTCTTGTGCCAAATATTTGACACATCCCACATGGAATTACAAAACGCCGCCATGTGTCAATCTTCAGAAATATAAAAAGACATCATCAGATTTCTGGTGAAAGGTATACACCTCCCACCCCCGTTATGTGTACTTAAAAACATAAAACATGTACTTTGTTTATGTGCGTTTTTAAAAATAAACCACACAATATATCAGAAGAAAGATGAGCTGAGGAAATGATTTGCAGATTCATCGAAAAATAAATAATTAGCTGCAGCCAAGTTAAATAGATGTTCTAAAAATACCAGAGTTACACAACACAACTTACATTTTTCTTTGAACAAAAAACAAATCTTTTCTAATATTTTTTTTCAGATTCCGTGAGTTTATTCTTTATTCTGAATTTCATATAATTGATTCTAATTTGTATACATGATATTTTTTTTATTCTGATTATTAGTAGAAATAAACTATATTAATGAAGTGAAATGTGTAGGCAGAGTGCTTCATTTTCTATTTTACTTTTTGGCAATGATGAGAAGTACACTGTAATACTTTGATGCTACTTTACACTTCTACTTCACTATATTTCAGAAAATATTGTACTTTTTACTGCACTACATTGATTTGACTGCTATAGTTACTAGTTACAGATTCACTTCTACACACAAAACATGTAATCAGAGTAAAAAAAATATGATGCATTGCTGCAGATTAAACTAAACAACAGTGTAGAAAAGTTCCCACATTAATGCATAGAAGTAATAATATCTTGCTTTCAGTGTGTTCTATGTATAGACTTTTGTTTCTTCTTCTGTGTAAAGCATCTTTGAGAACCTTGAAATGTACTCCATAAATAAAATGTATTACTATAATTATTAATATATGTGATATTATAACTCTAACAGGAGACATTCTCCTGTATAATGAGAAGTTTTACTTATGATACTTAAAGTACATTTTTTTGATTTTTTTGATTTAGAACACCTATAAATAAAACTTTTTTATGTTTTCAGTGTGGTATTTTTACTGAAAAGCAAAAGATCTGATCATTCCATCTAATTTATTTTGTTTTTATTATTACATTTTCATCATTTTAAACTCTTGTGTGCATTATTCTCACATTGTTTCACTGTTTACGTTTCTACTGTCTCATCATCAACATCAACTAAAGTTATATTGATTGATATATTGATTGATTATGGATGATTCATGCTCTCTGTTTTCTGTTTGTCTCTTCTAGGCTGAGGAATCCCATGTCAGACATAGTTGCCTTAACTGACCTTTGACCTTTTGCTGACACCTTACTGAGGGGTCGCGACCCCCAGTGTAGAAGACTCATCATCAACAAGCCTCGAGCTCCGACCGGCCTCATCATGACGAAGCAGAAAGTCGACGTCACCGACTGATGAAACCGAAATCTGCCACCGCCAAACGCCATGACAGAGGAGGAGGGCGCTGTGAGATGCTGAACGGGAAGAGAAACAGGACAAAAAAGATGTGAATTCTGCTCTGAACACCCAGAACAAACACTCCCCTGCCATCCCTCCACTCTGAGTTGCACGTAGAGGTTGTTTGTTTGAATAAAGACCATCACAGTCCCCTTAACGTTACTAAAACCTCTAACTGAACCTGTCATTCACACATCAAAAGCCAAAAAAACAGACTTCTCTCCATCCAAAGGAAGAAGGCAGGGACTTTCATCTCCCTCAGAGCCGACGATGTAGACGAAGACAGCAGTGATGATTGTTGATTCGTACTGTTACTGATGGACAGAAGTCCAGCTTTCTAAACCAGCACAGTCATTCTGTGTTGGATTGTACATGCGTGAAGACGACCATGATTGTCTCTTACTGACACAAAATCTGACAGCAAATAAGATTGTGTTACTGAGAAAAAGAGAAAAGACCTCACTTACTAACACAGATGGGTCAACCGCAAAGGTCTCTACAAGAAAACAATCATAAAACTAAATTGCCCGGCAGTTTGATCCTCAAAACTGCAAAATTTGGAGTTTAAAGTCCAGACGTTTGAAGAAGAAAGGATACTAAAGATATTAAAAGAAGAAAAACAAGTCCATCTGTTGATCTAGGGGACAACAGGTGGTACAGAAACACTTTTTGGACATCAGGAAACAAACACAGAAGGCAGAGGAACCAAACCCGAGCAAGTCGCCAAGATGACGCACTTACACGCCGGCCTGAGCTCCGAGACGACAGAGAAGGCTCGCTTAGAGCTGAATGAAAACCCGGACACTCTGCACCAGGACATCCAGCAGGTAGACAGCAAGAAAACACTTATTACATGTATTACTAACAATAACAATCAGAGCTGAGCTTAAAGGATAAAGCTGGTGTTGTTCTATGTCTTTCTAATTGTTAAAAAGACTAAAATCAATGTGTTAGTCTCTAAATAAAGATTTATTTTTACAAGCATGACAGTAACAACAGAATAGAACTTATAAAACAGAAAATATAATTAAGTTTACAAAACAGAAATAATATAAAAACATACAAAAACGTAAAATAAAAGACAATACTCACCATCTGTGGCTCTCAGCTCCAAAAATACTGCTTCCTACTGAAGACTTGGTCAGTCAGTTAGTTAGAAACTTTATTGTTCACGTTGTGGAAAATGATCTTTGGTTTCACCACATAGCGTTAAATGCAGGACAGGACAAACAACATGAGTTAAAATACATAAATACAGTAAAAATAAAGCACAATAAAATAAAATAAGAAAAGGGATAGATGTTGCTATCAGAGTTCAGGATCAGCAGGAAGCTTTACTCTTTATATTAAATTCATAAAAGGCTGCAACTAATGATTATTTTTATTATAATGATGCAGATTATTTGCTCAATTAATTGGTTATTTGTTTGTTCTATAAAATATCAGAAAATAGCAAAAAATGTCCAAGTTGATGTTTTTAAATGTCCACCCATCCAAAACCTAAACTTACTTACTGTCATAGACAACTAACAAAACATGCAAATATTTACAACTGAGAATCTGGAACCAGTGAATATTTGCCTTAAAAAAAAAGCGTAAATGATTGTTTGATTATCAAAATTGTTGCAACTTAATCAATTTATAGACTAAACATTGCAGCTCTAAATTAATAAGATTTCTCACTTGGTTGCATCCTTTTAATTTTACAAGCTACATTTACTATTATCTGCTATTTCAGTTTATTCCTAACATTCAGATTTAAATGACTAAAAAAAACTTTCCACCAAAAACACCAGGCTTTAAAATCATTTAACCTCCTACGTAGATACAATTTCTGTGTGACTTTGAAGTAAATCTTTAAAATCAGCTCACAGATATAGTTTCTCTTGAAAAAAGGTCATTTTCTAAAACTGCTGTGAAGTGTTTTTAGTAAACAAACAAGAGGAAATGTTGTTGGGGACTATTTTCATGATGATTAAAGTCCTCACTCATGCTGTTGTCAGTAGCTTAATGTGCCATGAAATGAAACATCTACACTCAATGTGTGCATCTTGCATTCTGTGTATTAAAACGGTTCCGTATCCTAAACTTCTGTCTGTGTTAACTCGAGGTTCGGGACATGATCGTGACGCGACCGGACATCGGTTTCCTGCGGACGGACGACGACTTCATCCTCCGCTTCCTGAGAGCCAGGAAGTTCGACCAGGTGGAAACCTTCAGACTGCTGGCTCAGTATTTCCAGTTCAGGCAGCAGAACCTCGACATGTTCCAGAGCTTCAAGGTCTGCTTCTGCTTGTGATATAATTACAGTATGAGCTCCTAATGCATCAGAAATATGTTCTTTCCATCTCAACTCATAGATGTGACCACATTGTGTTTACTGTTGTCTTTAGTTGTGCTCATATTGAGGCTGCAACTAACAATATTATTTTCTTGATTAATTGATTCATCGTTTATTCTATAAAATATCAAAAAGTAGTAAAACACACCCTCCCAGTTTCCAAGTGTTAAAATTAAATTCTTCAAATGTCAAAAATCAAAACCATTTTGGTAATTTGGTCATATTTTTGGGATTTGGACTGTTGGTTGGACAAAACAAGACATCTGAAGATGTCATCCTGGGAAATTATAACAGCCATATTTCATTATTTACTGACATTTTATCGACAAAACGATTCATCTTTAAAACAATCATGAGTTGCTGCTCTAATCTGATGGGAAGCAGAACAGTCGAGACTGTTAAACCACTACACGAGTGTGTAATGTTTTGTGTAGGTGTCCACATACATTTGGCCATGTGATGTATATTAACGTAGCATATTAACATTTCTACCCGTTGAATAATGATGTTTTATGGTGTGACAACGCTGTGGTTAACGTCTGGTTAGATTTAGGCACAAGGACCACTTGGTTAGGGTTAGGGGAAAGATCGTGGTTTGGGTTAAAATAAAAAATAAAATAAAAACGGCCGATGTTTCACTAAAAAAAGCTGGTTTTCTCACCAGAAAAACGGCTGCAAATGTCCTGACGTCTCGCTAAAAACACCCGCTTTTGTTGGTTGAAACGGGAAGCGGACATTGGTTTCGGTTTCGAGGTGGTCTCGCACCGTGTTCTCTGCTGATTTCCAACTTCATCCACCTGCCCCTCCTCCTCCTCCTATATAGGAAAGATCAACTCATATAGATCACATGTGAACTACATCACTTTAGAAATGTTGACATGATACGTTTTGTTGATATTTTGATAAGATACGTTTTGTTGAAATGTTAATATGCTACGTATTTTGCCTGATGAAACGTAGATATTCAATGTTTCTGTGGTTTGCAGAAATGTACAGTGCCAACATTTTACTCTGGCAACCAGACTGTGTTTTGAGTAGGTGTCCACATACTTTTGGCCATGTAGTGTATATTCGGGGTGAATTTAAGTGTGTGTGTGTGTGTGTGTGTGTCAGGTGGATGACCCTGGTATTAAGCGAGCGTTGATGGACGGTTTCCCGGGCGTTCTGGAGACTCCGGACCAACATGGCCGAAAAATCCTCATCCTTTTCGCATCCAACTGGGACCAGAGCAGGTAAACACACACACACACACACACACATCCCTCTATTGATTGAAAGCACAAAGAGCCTAATGAGTCATTTCTGCGCTTCGACTAAAAACAGACAAGGACTCACGCAGCCTATTGAATCTGGTCTCGTAGTTAAGACTCACAGCGTGAAGGACTGTCACACTCTCTTTAACTATTGATTAGCTGCTGAGCAGTAACGACACACACACACGCTTTTTCCTCCTCCTCCTCCTCCTCCTCTGTCAGGAACTCCTTCACAGACATCCTGCGGGCGATCCTCCTCTCTCTGGAGGTTTTGATAGAGAACCCGGAGCTCCAGATCAACGGTTTCATCCTCATCATTGACTGGAGCAACTTCTCCTTCAAACAGGCCTCTAAGCTCACTCCCAACATCCTCAAACTGGCTATTGAAGGCCTCCAGGTAAAATAAAACAATCAGTTAATGTGTGTGAAGGATAAAAAAAAAAATACTGTGCATGCATGGTAAATGTGGTGCAATGTTGATCGCATTTGCGTTTACTTACCTTGAATGACAGATTTTGGCTGCTTTAAGGCTTTTTCTAGAACTTCCATATTTGGTACCAACTTTTTTCGCAGTTGTAATTATGACTTTGAAGCCAACATGAATAATATTTACAGGTTGTAAACTGGTAACTATGGCAACTCCCACATGACATGAGAGTGGTAAAGGCTTCAATTTCAGTGGTAGGAAGGAAGCTCATTAGAAGACATGTTTGTTTCTTTCCAGGTTTTGTGGTTGTTCTATTCGCTCTCAGTCAGTTTGTGTAGTGATTAAGTCATAAAAACAACTGACTTGAGAGTTTTAGCGATTTTTTAGAATTTAAATTTAACATTGTACTTCTATAACACTGTCGGACACAAGATGAACAATTTTTAAAAAAAGGATCGAAATTGATGCAACAAACCAGAGATAATGTCTTATTTATTCCATATTGTCAAAACCTGCCACCTACATTACCCACAATGCAACATGATGCCGACAGTTCAGTCTGAGTTTCAGGTGTGTTATTCTAGTAGCGGCTAATGTAGCCTGGAGCTGCTAGCCTCCAGCAGAGACAAGGAGCTTCAGAGGTCTGCTAACCTCACTTCTTTCTAATTCCACATCCCCAGATTTTTTTATTTCACAAACTTGTAGTCTTCAGCCCCAACCGACGCTGATTCAAGTTTTTTTGGAAAATACATATTTTTTAAAGGGGACATATTGTGCTTTTTGTGGTTTTCTGTTATTTATATCCTGTTATGATGTTGGAGTTTTGAATTTCCAAAACTTGAGGTGAATGTTTGTAGAACTGACGACGGCTCCTCAATATGCCCATAAGCGGACGTCTGTTCTGTAGCCTTGGTTGCTAAGGTGGTTGCTAAGGTGGTTGCTAAGGTGTTTCCATGTGTTGTTCAGCTCCAACATGTACGGATGGATTTGAGAAGTTGACATTTGGAGTAAAGAAGGAGAAAAAGAAGTGAAATCCTGCTACTATAGTTTGTTTACGTAGCCTCCAGAGCCGGAGGAAGCTTCCTGAAAGCTGGCCAATCAGAACAGAGTGGGCTCATCAGGAGGCGGGGCCTTAAAGAGACAGGAGCTAAAAACGGCCTGTTTCAGACAGAGGCTGAACTGAGGGGCTGCATAAAGGACCAGTAGAAGATAAATAAGGAATTTTTAACTGGAAATCATGCAAAGATATTCCAGTAGAGCCCCAGAATATAAATATAGAGCTCAATCTCAAAGCGACATTGAGCACAGAAAAAAAATATCGTCTTTTGCACAGTTGTCTGTTACTACTGTCATGGTACAAATATAATAACCAATATCTGAAAAGCATGAAATTGCTCAATTTGGACAACAATCTCTTTCTGGAAACTGTGACCAGTAAACAATTTTCTGAATATTTGCAGCTCAATAGTAATATCTCAAATTAGGGGAGGGTCAGCCTGCTTTCACATTTGTGTGACTGAAATTGTTATTTTTGGGTTTTTTGCAGCTCAGATGAAAGAGAGAGCAAGAAAATTGGGAGAAACTGAATTTGCTACAGAAATCAGAGCAAAACAAATTAATTTTCACACAGGTCACTCTTTTCTTTCCTTCCTCAGGACAGTTTTCCAGCTCGGTTTGGGGGAATCCATTTTGTGAATCAGCCCTGGTACATTCACGCCATGTACACCATCATCAAACCTTTCCTCAAAGACAAGACAAGGAAAAGGGTGAAAACACACTTTGGCTTCTTTTTTTAATCTCTCTGTCTCTTGTTTTTATTTCATATTGCTCATCCTTTTTCTTCTCTCCGCTTTCCTCTCATCTTCTTTCAATCTTTCTTTTCTCTCCTTGTCATCCGTTTCTTCTTTTGTTTTCTGTTTTCTTCTTCTATTTTCTCTTTCCCTTTCTGTGTCTTCCTCTACTCCTTTCACCTCTTTGTAATTGTTTGTATTCCCTTTCTTTTGATGATTAATCTCTCTCTTATGTCCCCTCCTCTTCTCTCTTCCTGCCAAGTTTTTCCTCTCATCTTCTTTTCTCTCTTCTTCTCTGCCTCTCCTCATTTTGTCTGGTCTCCCCTCTTCCTCTCTCCTTCTCCCTCTCCTCTGTCTTGTTTCCTCTCCTCATTTTGTCTTCTTCCTCTCCTCTTCTCTCTCCAGATCTTCCTCCACGGTAACAACCTGAACTCGCTCCACCAGCTCATCCAGCCCGAGTGTTTGCCGTCGGAGTTCGGCGGGACTCTGCCGCCGTATGACATGGGCATCTGGGCCCGGACGCTGCTGGGACCGGACTACAACGACGAGACTGAGTACACGCTGACCTACGACGCCCTGCATGTCAGGGAGAACTGCGGAGGAGGAGGAGACAAGGAGATGATGAAGAGGTGAGGAGGAAGTGTGGGGAAAGAGTTCATCATTTCATACACTGTCAGACTGTGTGGGATTTATACAGACTGTGGATAGATTGATACAATTTATTTGACAACAATGACAGTAAATATAACACTGCAGTCCTGACATACAATTAAAATGTTCAGGATAAAAAAAAAACAATAAAAGTAAAAGCTAATTGAGAGACCGGTGACGATGTAGGGCCCAGAGCACGGAAGGAACATCTCCATATTTAGAGAAGATGTATATATTACATATTATTACACAATGCAGATAGGTTATCTTTGGCAGTATCCAGACTTTATATTTTATGGAGACTGTCAAAATGAAAATGACAAAACCAGTTGTTTCAGGAAGTGTTGTAGACGTTCTTATAGAGCGACAAAGTCCGTGTGGCGTTGAGGTTGGACTGGATGGATGAGTCAACAAAACATCAGAATTAAAAATTTAACTTCTGTACCGTGGCGTACATCAGTGACAGAATATGTGAGCAGTGTACAATTATAATAATCAATAATAATATAATAATCAAATCCTTCAAATCTGATTGGACGAGAAGGTGGGCGGGACTTAGCGAATACAGCACAAAACAGAGCTTGAAAGAAATAAGAATAAGAAATATTGTATTAATCCTGAGGGAAATTTAAGACAGAAAAAAAAAGGATTTTGATATAAAGATACTTAGATTTAGATATAACGAGATAACCTAACAATTAACTCAGGGACAGAGGATTAGACCTGGGAACATTTATTTTTTTATTTCACTGTTTCACTGTTTTAACAGTAACCAACTGTGTCAACATAGTCTTTTAAAAACTACGACAGCTTCCGGAGCGCATGGACTAAGGACGTATTGTTTAAATTGGAGGAATTGTTGGTTTGATCACATTTGCTACATTGATCAGAATATCCAGGCTGCTGCACACTTCTGCCTGTCAGACGTCCGGTGTGAGCTGCAGGTGCTGATCAACACGTTGAGACACAGCCGGTGTATTATTGGCCTTTTAATCACATTTATCTCAGTACTTTAGACTGTTTTTATACTGTTACTATTCCCACCAATATTGCCGCTACTTCTACAGTCAGACGTGTTTCTGTGTTTCAGGTCTCAGTCAGCGGTCGAACCAGGAACTCTCCGACAGACGGACAGAGAGACAAGCACGCCACTACTGGCCCTGGACTGATCACACACACACACACACACTGTAGAGCCATCACACACAGTCATTTTCACACAAACACACACACACACACTGTAGAGCCATCACACACCATCATTCTCACACACACACACACTCATGCACTGTACCAGCTGTGTATTACTAAGCTGGCAGATTTGAACTTGTGTCGTTTTGTCCTGTTGAACTGAACTGTGACAGTGACTCCTGACACACACACACACACACACACACACACACACAGTCTGTCCTGTCTCTGAGCCGTCTAATGCCTCCCAGCTGAGCCTCTCTCCAGCCAGCAGCATCTGTCCACACAGACACACTCTGAAGTGTGTGTTTATGTGTCGTCCTCTGCTTCTCGTTTCGCCAAATCTGTCAGAAACAAGCAGGAATGTAAAAAAAAAAAAAAAAAAAAAAAGAAAAAAAAAAAGAGAGATCACATTTAATCTGTGATGCGATTATGTTACCGTGAGCCAAAAGAAACCTGAGAATGAAGAAATATGGTGAAATATGGCTGCAACGATGTGGTGAAACTTTATTTTAAAAACCTCAGAGAACAAAGTGATTTTCAGTGACGCCACGTTACTGAAGACAGAAAATCTGAAGAATTACAGAACAATCAAATACAAGTGATATTACGAGTCGCACCAACAAGAAATTATTTAAACAAAGATTAAGTTTAATTATAGTTTATTTAGAATGATAAACCCAGATTTAAATGTGAGATCAGTTAAAGCTTAAACTGTGAATTAACTGATTAGTCAATACAGAAAATTAATATCCAAAAAGTTGATAATTGATTAATTGCTTCAGTTGTTTAATTAAGTAGAAATGGCATATGTTATCTGGCTCCAGCTTTTATCAGTTTTAAATGATTGTAAATTCAATTGGTTGAACAAAACAGAGATTTGAAGACATCATCTTCATCTCTCAAAACTTGTGATGGCTCTTTTTCACTCTGTTTTTGACATTTCATGAAAATTTAATTTATAAATCAAAATAATGACTGACACATTAATTGTCAACTTCAAAACTGCAGCAGAGCGTGAAAACAAAGTAACCTCAAATTTCAGCTTTAAGCGAATCAACACAGCTGACACTAATCTAATTTTATATAAGAGAAAATGTACAATTTAAAGCAGCGCTAATCAATATGTTTTATATAAACAATAGTTCAAATTACATTATGTAACACAAAAGGTGTTGCTTGTGGTGAAAAGCCCACATAGAATTCTCACCATCACTACTCTACCGAGGAGGTTTTTAGCCTCTTCTAGCGTCTAGTTTTGGTTTTACGCAACATTTCCTGTCTGGTTCAGTCTCAGTGTTTCCAGCAGCTAACAGCAGACAAAGTTAGAGACTAGATGGTGAACATAGTGGAGCATTTAGCAGCTAAAGAGCCAAATATTTTTCTCAGGAGTTGGTGGAGACCAAACCAGAGCTGAACGGATAGTGAATATTGGACTTACATTCATCAGATGGTGACAAACACGACTCCAATGGGATGATCAGAATCACTCTATACAGTAAGCTGATAATGTATGAGATGTTGTGTTTTTAGTTTGTTATGGTACCACTAAATGGACAATTAAAACATAATCCTTGTAGATTTAACCAAAAATATAAAGGATCAAGAATAGAACCCTGAGGAACACCACAAGTCATTATCAATGGGACGATCGTGTTGTTCTGTGTCAGCTGGATGTGACAGTAGGCAGCTGGTTGCTAGCATGTTAGCCACAACACTTTATAAGGCAATAATATGTCATTGTTTTGCTGCCCCCTAGTGGCCAAAAATCAATCAATGCAGCCTTCAATAAAAGTTGAGATGGATTCTTTTTTAGTTTAAATTTGTGGTGTGACATGTTGAAAAAGCAATGATTTAATCTACATTTAAAGATAATTCTTGTTGGTGAGACTTTAAATATCGGAATGCTACCAAAAACATTTAGTTTCAAGGTTTTCTGAAGTGTGAATCTAAAGTTCACAGTGACTCTGACACAGCGTCTTCTTTACCAAACTAAATTCTTCATCTACTTGCTGGAGTATTTTCCCCTTAATATGTATAAAACACTTTTATTTCAGCCAAATATTTTTGTAACCGGACTTCCAGAAACCTGAAATAACTACAAATCCAACAGAGGCGGACACATTCACACTCATCAGTTATAAAAAGGAAGGAAAGACGTCGTAAAAGAAACTTCACTTTGGTAGAATAATCTCACCTTTTTTTCTTTTACCTATTAACAAAATCACGTCATGTTAGACCGACTTTGCACAAGCATTTCACAATAACAACACTGCACATGTTGCCAAAAAACGGACACTATAACCGGATGACAGTTCACATGCATGAAAAAGTTTTAAAAAAAGTTCTACCAGAGTGAAATATTTCTTTATACAAGTATTGTGCTGTGAAGAAACCACAGGATGCCAAACTATCACCTTTAACCTCTCCTGCAATTAAGGGAAAGATTGTTTTTATTGAATTTAACTTATTTGAAGATTGTATATTATTGTTACTAGTATTACTACACTGCAAAAAAAGTGATACACTTGGCTTATATTAGGCAAAGATATTTAAAGTTAAATTATCTTTATTTCCTGCAGCGTAAATAATTCTGATTTCTGTCTGAAATCCGAAAATACGACGAGTAAAATCAGATTCTGAGAAGATTTGCATGTTGATAATTTCACTTAAATATCTGAAGAAAATATTGTATGATAATGTGGAATATCCATGAAGGATAAAAGCGACTTGCCAAGTTTGTCATGATTTTTTGCAGTGTGTTCGACTCATCATCAGGGCTACACTGATCTCCACTCGACTGTAATGTAATGTATTTCCTTTCAATGAATGTATAGAAGTAAACATTTACACCAATGTGGTTGTGTTGTGTTTCATTTGGCAGTGGGGGTGTTATTCTGAAAGGGGACATTAACGGGACAGGCTACTAAAAACAAAACAATAAGTCCAAATTATTTGGGTATTTGGTGCTTGGAGACATTTTCACCACTGCAGCAGATCACATTTTGGGTTTGGGTCCTCAAAGTGTCAAAAGTACTTAACTCCAGTTAAAAACTCCTTATTTATCTTCTACTGGTCCTTTATGCAGCCCCTCAGTTCAGCCTCTGTCTGAAACAGGCTGTTTTAGCTCCTGTCTCTTTAAGGCCCCGCCTCCTGATGAGCCCACTCTGTTCTGATTGGCCAGCTCCTGGGAGACGCCCCTCAGCAGACTTCCAGAGATGACGTCAACAAACCATGAAATAAACTATAGTAGCAGGATTTCACCAAGTTCTTTAATTTCTTTACCTGAAATGTCAACTTCTCAAATACATCCGTACATATTCGAGCCAACAACGTGAACAGAACATGGAAACATCTTAGTAACCACCTTAGCAACAAAGGCTACAAAACGGACGGCTGTTTATGTGCATGTGCGACGAGCTGATGTCAGCTCTTCAGCAAGGTAGAAATAAAACATCGTAAATGAAGCTTAAGAGCCGGTTGATGCCCTGACTTTTGACTTGCAGGCAGCATTTCTACATACGTTCACCTCAAGTTTTTAACAATGTTTAACATCCGACATCAGAACAGGATATAAATAACAGAAAACCAGAAAAAGCAGAATATGTCCCCTTTAAGAAAGATCCCCCAAAACTCATGTTTTTGATTGTACTGTCCCTTTAAAGTAGGCAGGAAAAGTAACATTAGAATCCATAATCAAGTTTTCATCATCAGAACCATGAAGTACTTGTATGATATGAGATGAAACAGTGATAACTCTGTGGAAATATTTGGTTATAGTGATATGTGGTTATAGGCAAATTCATATTCATCATATTCAACAAGGTGTAATGTAAATTATGCAACAGGAAACAGAATAAGTACAAGATGTAGAAACAGCCCAAGTGTATGAATTATTATTTCTTAAGTTTTAAGTGAATATTTTGTTTTTTTGTTGGATGGTGAACAAACTCCAAATTTGTGACGCATAAAAGTGTAAACCCTGGAAGCTTTGTTCTCGTTACAGAAACAGAAAGCAGATGATTTTCAAACGGGATCGTCAAATGAACCTTCAAAACGTCCAAAAGCAGTGCAGACTGAAAAAAGAGCAAAATAAAATCAATCAGAACTACGAGTTGTTGAGATCTAAAACATTCAGAGCTGCACAGAACTTCACTGCTGATTTTCACGTTTTAACTTCTGTCTCATTTTGCTGTTCAGGGACAAAAAAACCCAACAAAAACACATTTCATCTGATGAAACATTTGAAAAGCCAAACTGGAAGAGAACCAGATAAACACAGACTGGGACAAATGGACACAACTTTTGTGGTTGCCATTTTTTTCTGTAATTTTTTTATTTTTAATAAAAATATATATAATCTTTTATAACATCTTGTGTTTCAATGTTATTGTGCAAAAGTAATGAAAAAGTGAGTGAACAGAACTTAAAACGCACCAGGATAAACTGAAGAAAAATGCATAGTGGTTGAGCTAAAATTAAGGCTTCTTTTCAGTTCATGAAAGGTTTCTGACATTTTACAGAACAATGGCAACAAGCAAAATTATTATCAAAACTGTATGTGAGACATTTTAAAGTGTAATGAAGGCAGGAAATATATTTCTATCTGTTCGATATTGTAGTGTTTATACGCTCATTTCACAATTTAACAGTTAAGAAACTAAATAACGAGAGCTGGTTTTGGTTTTAGACTCTCAGTAACGTTTGTAACTCATTTTAATCATTTTTTCAAACAACAGACCTGAAAATAAACTCATTTCAGGAGCTAGAAAATAAATTTTGAGTTCCATAATGTTCGCAAGATTTCCATGATTGTAGGAACCTTGAACCCGATCCAAACAGAGCTAAAACAAGTACCGTATGTGTTCAGTTTGTTTTTGGTGAAACATTATCAAGTCAGTAGTATAATCCAGAAAAAAATACACACTTTTTTTTTTTTTCATTTCCATCCTTCAGTTTGATGCTTTGATCATTCGACAGTCTGCGGTAGTTTTAGTAGTTTATCCACAAAAAAAAAAAAAAACAAAAACTAAAAATCAACAGTCAGTCAGTCCGTCTGCCGTGTGATTCTCCTCACATTCAGCCAGTCAGTGTTTGTAGCAGTTTATCCACAGAAGAAGAATCGGTCGGCCCGTCTGTGTCCTTATGTTACCTTGTGTGTTTCGGGCTGATCTATATCGAGCTCAGATGCTGGCGTTGATACGAGGTTAACTCCGGGTGCCAGACGTCTACGATGAAGATGAGGCGGTAACTGTCGGCGTCCTGCCAAACCTCGTGCTCGAAGGAGTCGTCGAAGATGAGGATTTTACCTTCCTCCCACTCCCTGCAAGGTCAGACATGAAGAAGAACGAGAGGTTAGGAGGAGGATGGTGTGAATGTGTGAACCAAATGTTGTGACAATCAACCAATAGTTGTTGAGAGATTTCAGTCTGGACCAGAAGAATTAGGAAAATGTTGGTATAGAAGAAAAGTTTGACCGACATTGTTAGAAACGTATCGTTCAGGAGTCGACTAGGAGAGAGGTTAAGGTTTAAAGAAACAGCGATGTACATTTAAACTTCCGTAGAGCTGCAACTAACGATGACTTTCTTTATGAAACATCTGAAAAATATCCATCAGTTTCCTAAAATCCAAGGTGACTAAAGCTGCAATGATTAGCAAATTAACTGATTAATTGCCAACTATTAAATTAACCACCAACTATTTCAATAATCGATTAATTGTTTGGAGTCATTTTATTAGAAGAAAATGTTCAAATATTCTGACTCCAGCTTCTCAAATGTGAATGTTTTATACTTTCTTTAGTCCTCCATGACAGTAAACTGAATATCTTTGTGTTGTTGACTGTTGGTCGGGACAAAACAAAACATTTGAGGACGTCACCTTGATTTTTCTGACGTTTTAAGGACCAAATGACTACCTGTTAGTTGTAGCTCTAAAGGTGACATCTTTGAATCCGAAAGCAAATCCTCACAGATGACTGGCTGGAACTGGGGAACGTTTGATATTTGTGCTTTAAAACAATCGATTATAAAAAATAGTTGCTGACGATTTATTTTCTCACGCAAATCAGGACTGCAGTCATGTTTTTCTGGTCTGGTGTGAATATGTGAGAGATGTTTAATGTGGCCGGTTAGCTCAGTTGGTTAGAGCGTGGTGCTAATAACGCCAAGGTCGCGGGTTCGATCCCCGTACGGGCCAATCAGCTTATTGACATAACATTTAAGGACAGTGGAAATGCCCGTGAAACACCTTTTCACAGGCAGGTTAACAGGAGGCAGTGCACTGTAACTTCTGAAACAGACGCGCTGACGTTCACACCCACTTTACACCGTGATCGACCTGCTGTGCGGAGGTGAGAAAGGGTCTCAACTTCTCTCTCAGCTCTCCTTCTTCATTCATGACAACTGTTTATGTCCTTTTTCATGTGAACAGCCGAGTGCAAAACTATGACTGACCTCCAGGAGAGACTGTCTTAAAATAACAGTATTTAAAGGATATCATGTCTCCCCGTCCCCCTCCCCTCTCTATAACTATAAACACATTTTATTTCAGATGTGACTGGACAACATGTCCTAAGAACCAGTTCTGAGCAGCCATAAATGGACCCTTACACCTGCACACAGAAGTTCTTAATTTCCTAGAAGTTTCAATGACGTTTGTAGTCTTAATCACAAATCAGTCAAACATCCATTTGAGACACTTAAAGAGTGAAGAAGAGTGGAAAGGAGGAGGAATGAGATGAGAATGAAGAGAAGAGAAGAAGTGAGGTGGGGAGGAAAAATGATGAGGGAGTGATTGAGGAGAGAAGAAGAAGTGAAAGGAGAGGAGGTGAAAAATTAGAGGATAGGAAAGAAAATGTAAAAGAAAACAAAAAGGTCAAAAGTGAGGAGAGAAAAGAGGAGAAACTGAGGAGAAGAAAGAAGAAAACGTTGAGTGAGGGAGGAAGGACTAAGAGAGGATGAAGAAGAAGAAGAAGAGGGAGTTGGGGAAGAAGAAAGAGAACAAGGAAGAAAAGAAGAAGAAGCAAAAACAAAAACCAAACGTTGAAACATAGGAGCAACGGAGGAGAGAGAAAAAGACGAGGAGATTTGACAGAGGAGAATAAGGATGAGGACGGTCGCAGTACTTGGTCTGGTTGGTGCAGCGGATCCTGCAGCCTTGTTTGGGGATGACGAGGCCGAGATGCATCCTCAGTCTGCAGTTGGTTGGACCGGTGTGAGGCCACACATGAGTACCTGGCTGCATCACCGAGAACTTAATCTGAACACACAGAAAGATTCAAAAGTGAAATAAATCAAAACCGACAGATTATCACTTATTTAAGGTCTGATCTTTGTTAAAGTGATGCCTGCTCTCACAAAATAAACTCCATTATCAGATCTGAGTTATTTCAAGAAGTTTACACCCAAAACTGTCGAGGTTCAGAGGGTGAAAGCACCCATTTGGTTTTTAAATTCAAGCATATTTTTGAGCAATGAAGTCCTAAAAATCAGCATACTGACACATCTGACAGCAGATAAGAAATTTCAGAGTAGTTCTGTCGTTAATCTGTGGACTTTATGAATCTTTTTAATAGAGTTGCAAAGTGTGAGGAGCTGCTGGTCACTGAAGAGTTGTTCCTCATGCTGTATTCTCATTTAAAAATGTTCTTTTAATGATTCCCTCGATGTTACTGAACATAGAGACTCTCTGGGATAATGTAACGATCCGATATGTTTAAGTTATGGCCCTCTGTTTTAATCATTTCAATTTTGTTTTGTTTTTGTCCATCATTTTGGTGGACTGTTCAAAATACTACAATACCCATGAGCCTCGGTCACCGTTGCTATGGAGAAGAGGCCAGTCGGAGTCATGAATCAGAGCGGTAGCTAATTCAAAAAGCTTTGTTGAGAACAAAATGTGGCGTCAAAGTTGCTGAATTCATCCAGGACTGAACCAAACTTTAAAAGTGAACTGAGTTAAGCTTCAGTTTTCTCAACGCTGTAATCTTTCAGTTCTGACTGCCGTTAACGGGGCACCTGACACAATTTTTAGCTCTGTGATTGGATGTTTTTTGCTGAAATGCACCTTGAGTGTCGTAGTTAACTTCTACCTTGAAATTTTTATGTCCACAGTCTTGTAGCTTCGACTTTTTATCAAAGAATCAGATATTTTGAAATGCAATTGTTCATCTTTTGTTGTGATGATTTAACCGGGAGGATTTCATGTTGATCCAAACCATAGAAGAGAGAGAACTGAGTCACGTAACGTCGTCTGTGGGACATATTAATGAGAC
Source organism: Thunnus albacares (assembly GCF_914725855.1). NCBI lineage: Eukaryota > Metazoa > Chordata > Actinopteri > Scombriformes > Scombridae > Thunnus > Thunnus albacares. Next base: position 2,925,451 of record NC_058126.1, read on the forward strand.
TTTTCCTTTTGGAACCGGAGACAGTGGAAATATCTCTCCCCTCACTTTGCAACTCTATAACAAACAGAGACGAGACCGGAGGGAAATAACTGACAGGAGTTCCTGCTGAGCTCTCAGATCAGAGGAGGGATCTCTGGCACTACTTCACCTACTTCTAAGGTGCATTGAGAAGGAAAGAAACTAAAGCAACACTTGTACTATAAAGACCAAAGTCTCTGTGAGTCTAACATCAGTCTAACACACACGGTGAGTGCGTCTGTTGCTAGCTAGCTTACAACTAACATACAGTCGGTAAAGTGGCTGTTTAAGGAGATTAAACAGGTCCCGTGTTTAGATTCACTTTTTGTCTGAACACACCTTTAGTCCTCAACCTGGAGGTATTCTCACTTTTATAAGAGAAACATGAATACTTCCATTAAAGCAGAACATAAAGTGCACATTTGTCTAACTTGACTATCACTCAGCGTTCTGAATGATTTTGTCTTTTTGAGCTCTTGTCTAGTTTATCTATCAGTGTGTGTGTGTGTGTGTGTGTGTGTGTGTGTGTGTGTGTGTGTGTGTGTGTGTGTGTTTGTGTGTGTACCTGTCCTCTCTTGCAGCCTGTAGCTTCAGGGTATCGCTCCAGCAGTGAGCAGGTCTTTGGGACGCCCTGACAGGCATTTCCAGCTTTCCTCCCTAAACACAGACACACAGAATACAGTCAAACCTCTTTAAGGCTGCAACTAACGATTATTTTCATTATCAATTAATCAATTAGTCTATAAATATATTCCTGGATGTCCAACTAAGAGTCCAAAACCCAAAGATATTCCATTTTTATCTGAGTTACAAAGATATTAAACACATCTCTCAAATTTTAGAAACTGGAGTAAATATTCATGTTTTGTTTTTTTTTGATAAATTACTTGATAAATGACGATCAACTTATCAATTAATCAACTAATTGTTTCAGCACCAAACTTTATTAGTATAATAAATCTTGCTCATACCTTTAATAACCTTTAATCCATTAAATTTCAGTCTAGTATCTTTATATTTACATATTTAACACAGTTTTCATTTGCAAAAATGTTAATAATTGCATTCTCTGTTTATCCATATCAGCCTATTCTTCAGTTTTGTAAATCTGCACATTTTTCCAAACCTCTCAGGTGAACATATTATAACATAATATATAATAACTATATCCTGTAGTTTTTTTTTAATATACTATAATTACACACTTTTAGTCACTGAATCTTCTCTTTCCATGCTTTATGACATGTTGCTTATTATCTCAGCTGCTACGACATGTGACATTATGTTTCTATCTGTCTATCAGATCTCATCTCAACACCAGTGTGGCAGCAACAATTTTGTGTATTTTTGTGTGTGTGTGTGTGTGTATGAGTGTGTGTACCTTGTTGCCAGAGTGTGTATTGGCCCCACTCTCCCTTCTCTCGGAGGTTTTCCTCCTCAGGTATGAACAGTCCGGTGTTCTGGTCCATCACAGCCAGAGCTTCATCCCTGATCGTCTTCCAGTTCCTCTCCAACGTCTGAACACAAACACGAAACATTCACTTTAAAGACTTTTACTGATAAACCTGTATTATACTCATGTGTGACTGACATATCCTGACAGCGTACCTTGACCAGATCAGTGTATCCGGTCTCTTTAGGCGTCCACCACGGCTGAGCCTTCAGTCCATTCACGTTGTACAGAGATCTCTGCCACACCGAGGCAAAATGACCACGTTTGTGACCCAACTCATACCAGTGATACGCCTGCAGAGAGAGAGAGAGAGAATATACTGTAACTGCTGGTTATAAAGCAATGAAATTATTTCATTTGGGACAATCTTTCAAATGTTGGAAGATGCAAGTGGGCTTCATGGCTGCTTTTATATGAGTGAACTACTGAAGTCTGGAAAAAACAATACCATGGAACCAAATTCAGATGTCTGTTTACACTCTCAGCTTTTAAATCCTGTCTTAAAACACATTTTTATAGACTTCTTCTGTGACATCTGGACATATTTGCTTACACAATACAGCTCTTTTGTTTTAAACTGTTTTACTTAATGGATTATTTTATTTGTAACTGTCTTTTTTTGTTTGATTGTATTTTTCTGTTGTTTTTATACCTGCGATTGTCTTTTCAGCTGTCTATCTGCACTGGAAAGCTTTTGGTGCTCTTAGCTTGAAAAGTGCCATACAAAACCAATTATTAATATTATTAGTATTATTATTATTGGTAGATAAAGATATAAGTTATATTGGAAAAAGTTCAAATCACAGAAAAAGCAGGGCTGACCTGTCTGTCTCACCACTAAATGTTACTAAACAGGAGGATTTTAAGTTTGGTGGAAGCCCAAACAATGCTCCAATAAGCGAGGTATGGGTAAACAAGACTGGGATAAAATGTTGAACATTAACAAGGAAACAAACTACTGATTTTCTATTAATAAAGCTTGTCTGATACAAGTTTTTTCACTTTTAGTGGATAAGTGAACTCCTACGCTACTGGCTGGTTAGCTCAGTTAGAGCGTGGTGCTACTAACACCAAGTTCACAGGTTCATTCCCCGTACGGGCCAACAAACTTTTAAGATAACATTTACTCAGTAAGATTCTCCGTATACTAAGTACTTAGAAACTGACTCAATAAAATCAAAAAAACAGTAAAATTTGGAGTCTAATCAAAGAACTTAGAAAAGGTACGAACATGCAATGAGGGAGTTTTCAAACCTCTTTAAAAAGTTGATTCTTTGGTTGTTAGCAGCTAGCCGGATAATGAATCAAGGTTCAACCTAAACTAACAACAATGTATGGTGTCTCCTTGATATTTGGGCAGATAGGAGCCTCTGCAGGACCTTCTTCTTGCAGGTGACATCACATCGAATGTTCATATGACATCTTACTTCTACGAAAAACCACTATGTCATGGCCGGTTAGCTCAGTTGGTTAGAGCGTGGTGCTAATAACGCCAAGGTCGCGGGTTCGATCCCCGTACGGGCCAAATACCTTTTAAGATAACCATCACTCAGCAAGATCCTCAGTACAGTAGAGTTTGGAGTTTGATCAAATAACTTCGAAAATGTACCAACATGAAAAAAGACTGAAAGAATCAAACCTGTAGTTGCTTTCCTCTGGTCTGGATCAGTTAGAAAACTTTTCACACACATTTCTTTCCAAACAGAAAAATATTCAAATGAACCAAAATGTATCGCTAAAAGCCAGGTGAGAACGTTAACTTGACTCAAACAAGTGAACGCAGGTTTGAAATCTCTCTCGGGTCACAAACCTTAGGTTTCAAAAATCTGCAAGTGACACTCGTCTGCGCATAAACAGAAGAATTAGTTTTAATTTCTAAATAACCTCACCATCTCGTGGCCGGTTAGCTCAGTTGGTTAGAGCGTGGTGCTAATAACGCCAAGGTCGCGGGTTCGATCCCCGTACGGGCCAACAAACTTTAAAGGTAACACCAGTCACTCTATAAATGGTTTAGTACAGGTGACTTTGGAGTCTCATTTAAAAAAAAACTACCCTAGCAAACATACCAACATGTAATGAGAATGTAGAAGTTATGTAAAAAAAACTCCTCAATGTCAAGTGGAAAATCCAAACAACAAACATGATGAAAAATCAGGCTAAACCCAAATAAACCACCACACGTACTTACACAACAAATAGAGATATAAGCTGTGTCAAACACTAAGGACAAACATATAGAAGGGCCCCAAAGCCCAGACTTTGGAGAGAAAATCAGTAGAAACCACAAATAACACTGCCCTCTTTTTCCCCAATACCACCAACCCTCTACTAGCTGATGTGGGATTCATGGCCGGTTAACTCAGTTGGTTAGAGCGTGGTGCTAATAACGCTGAGGTCACAGGTTTGATCCTGTACAGGCCAGATAAGTTTTGATTCAACATCCATAACCAGACAGAATTCTTCTCTTCTAGAGGGAAGTTTAGAGTCTGATCTCCAATGTTTGACACAGGAAGATCTACCACAAATGCAAAAACTAGACAAAAGATTTGAGTAGAAAGTTCTTTCAACCAGTTCATTTTGGGGCTCTTAGTGACGTGCAGATCTTTCTGCTTTCAATACGAGTCCAACAGTGTACACAGGAAAGAATCTATTACCCATAAGAACACAGCAAATACTAATCGATTCAGGCAACAACTGAAAACGTTGACCACCATTTGTACCTCTACAAAGCTCACCCAACTCACATCCAAATCAACCAAATAAGAAATAATTTTCTGTGTGAAAGACAGAGATGATTATGTTTTTATATGGCCGGTTAGCTCAGTTGGTTAGAGCGTGGTGCTAATAACGCCAAGGTCGCGGGTTCGATCCCCGTACGGGCCAAATACCTTTTAAGATAACCATCACTCAGCAAGATCCTCAGTACAGTAGAGTTTGGAGTTTGATCAAATAACTTCGAAAATGTACCAACATGAAAAACGACTGAAAGAATCAAACCTGTAGTTGCTTTCCTCTGGTCTGGATCAGTTAGAAAACTTGTTTTGGATTCTTTTCACACAGAAAAACATTCAAATGAACCAAAATGTATCGCTAAAAGCCAGGTGAGAACGTTAACTCGACTCAAACAAATGACCGCAGGTTTGAAATCTCTCTCGGGTCACAAACCTTAGGCTTCAAAAATCTGCAAGTGACACTGATCACATTGGCTGTGCATAAACAGTAGAATTAGTTCTAATTTCTAAATAACGTCTCCATCACATGGCCGGTTAGCTCAGTTGGTTAGAGCGTGGTGCTAATAACGCCAAGGTCGCGGGTTCGATCCCCGTACGGGCCAACAAACTTTAAAGGTAACATCAGTCACTCTATAAATGGTTTGATACTGGTGACTTTGGAGTGTAATTTAAAAAAAAAACTATCCTTGCAAACAAACCAACATGGAATGTAGAAGTTATGTAAAAAAACTCCTCAATGTCAAGTGGAAAATACAAACATGATGAAAAATCAGGCTAAACCCAAATTTCCAAATCCTGGCAAGAGAAACCACCACATGTACTTACACAACAAATAGTGATATAAGCTGTGTCAAACACTAAAGACAAACATATAGAAGGGCCCCAAAGCCCAGACTTTGGAAAGAAAATCAGTAGAGACCACAAATAACACATCCATCTTTTTCCCCAATACCACCAACCCTCTACTAGCTGATGTAGGATTCATGGCTGGTTAAGTCAGTTGGTTAGAGCGTGGCGCTAATAACGCTGAGGTCACAGGTTTGATCCTGTACAGGCCAGATAAGTTTTGATTCAACATCCATCACCAGACAGAATTCTTCCCTTCTAGAGGGAAGTTTAGAGTCTGATCTCCAATGTTTGACACAGAAAGATCTACCACGAAGGCAGAAATCAGACAAAAGGTTTGAGTAGAAAGTTCTTTCAACCAGTTCATTTTGGGGCTCTTAGTGACGTGCAGATCTTTCTGCTTTCAATACGAGTCAAACAGTGTACACAGGAAAGAATCTATTACCCATAAGAACACAGCAAATACTAATCGATTCAGGCAACAACTGAAAACGTTGACCACCATTTGTACCTCTACAAAGCTCACCCAACTCAACCCAATAAGTAATAATTTTCTGTGTGAAAGACAGAGATAATTATGGTTTGATATGGCCGGTTAGCTCAGTTGGTTAGAGCGTGGTGCTAATAACGCCAAGGTCGCGGGTTCGATCCCCGTACGGGCCAAATACCTTTTAAGATAACCATCACTCAGCAAGATCCTCAGTACAGTAGAGTTTGGAGTTTGATCAAATAACTTCAAAAATGTACCAACATGAAAAACGACTGAAAGAATCAAACCTGTAGTTGCTTTCCTCTGGTCTGGATCAGTTAGAAAACTTTCCACGCACATTTCTTTCCACACAGAAAAACATTCAAATGAACCAAAATGCATCACTAAAAGCCAGGTGAGTACGTTCACTCGACTCAAACAAATGACCGCAAGTTTGAAATCTCTCTCGGGTCACAAACCTTAGGCTTCAAAAATCTGGAAGTGACACTCGGCTGCGCATAAACAGAAGAATTACTTCTAATTTCTAAATAACTTCGCCATGACATGGCCGGTTAGCTCAGTTGGTTAGAGCGTGGTGCTAATAACGCCAAGGTCGCGGGTTCGATCCCCGTACGGGCCAATAAACTTTAAAGGTCACACCAGTCACTCTATAAATGGTTTAGTCCAGGTGAATTATGAGACATAATGTTCTAAGCTCTTATATGCTCTAAACTTTCAAAATTTGAATAGGCGCCTAACCAAAACACAATGTTCATTACAGATTTGTTACTAGAAAAACTTGCCACACAGTGCTGAGCTGCATCTTGAAATAATCTTCAGTCTCCCAGCTTTCAGATGATGTATACCACTTCTATGTGGCATATACTGTTGACCTGCTATCTCACCCTAAACATCCCCTGCCCCCCCCAAAAATGGGTCTATGGTAGGGGGGTAGGAATGGAAGAGGTTAAGTGACTGTACCAGACGGGAAGATGAAAAGTTAAAAAACTCTCAACAATTTTGTACACCAGTTATAAAATATGCTGACTAACACCAAGGCTGCTGGGTCTTCTGAGAAGATAAAGTCAATGTGAGCATTTCTTGAAAATATTCTCAAGCAATGTTCAGTTTTTTTGTCAGCCAGATGTTGAGGAAACTCTTTGTGATGTTAATGTTTCCGATATGGCATTACAGTGCACAGGTATTTCAGTTATTTTGTCCAGGGGGCACAACAAAACAACAAAACACCTTGGGAGATAATGCAATGCCATACAAATTTAAGGTGTTTTGTTTCACTTCAATCAATTATCAGGAAATTGTTCAGGCACTAAATCTTGTTTCTGTTTAGTTCAGATCAGACTCTTTGGCACCACCATGTGATCAACAGACTTTACTGCAGGACTGATTGTGTTCATCAGTCTACATTTATGTTTGGAAATAAAGTGACAAATGTACTGTGGGTGTGTGTGTGTTACTCACGCTGTTGTCTCCGACTCTCTGCAGAGCGTCTCCCAGGTGGAAATAAAAACGCCCGTCGTCAGTCCCGGGTTCACCTGACTCTAAACCCTCCTGGAGAAAGATGTGGAGAGGGAAAGGTTTAGGTTTTGGGCTCAGGGATCTGTTGTTGTTAGTTAGTTGTGTTATTTATTGTGTCATGCACATACAAGCACCCAGCCCACATGGATTCATAAGACAAGTATTGTTGCCTTGGTGAAACATCTGTCAGAGAAGAACAGAACAAACAAAGAGGCTCCCCAAATAAAATCAATCACAAAGAAGATTCTCCTCCTAAAACACAGCTCAAGTCCTTTATAATCATCCATCCTGAAGAGTCCATCAGAAATATAAGACATTTTACTGAAAAGCAAGTACTGAAATCATCATGTAATGAACAATAAGACATGGAATGGATTTGACCTTCAATCTCACAAAACAAACAAGGTTATTTCCCTTCAAGGAAACACGTAAACCTCTCTGTTTCTATATCTCACGGTGGTGTACCTGATCGTATTATTTCATAATTGCAGCGACTTGTATTAACCTCAAAACCCCCTTAAAACAGATAAGCCAATTTCTCTTAAGAAAGAATTTGATTTACTGACTTGCTGCATGTACATGGGACTCGTAGTTCTCAGAGGAACCTGGTTTCTTCTATGTATGTGTAAATGTGCTGAATGAAGGTCCTCATAAGTATAGATATAAACATACGTGTGTGTGTGTGTGTGTGTGTACCTTCAGGTATGGTATACTCTCTGCTATCTTGTTCTCTGACTTCAGGATGAAGCCGTAATGAACTTTAGCAAAGCCATTGCCAGGGGAAACTGCCAGGACCTGGTGGGGGCGGCACAGAGGACAGACAGCCAATCAAAATAAAGAACAACAGTTAAAGTTTTTACCAGCACTGAAATAAACAAACTCCTGTCACTCAAACTAAACATGAAAACCAAAATAAAGCTAACAATGTTCACACACCTCCTCATAGACCTTCTTGGCGCCCTTGTTGTCTCCTAGTAACAGGTGGGCGACGCCCAGGTCGTTCTTCAGACTGACGTCTTCTGGAAAGATCTGAACCAACTTTTCTAGAGTCGCCAGAGACCCACGCATCCGACCTGAGAGAGAGAAACGATAATATAAAACCGCTTTCAGTTTTCAGTATTTTATTTTAAACATCATATCTGAATGATGATAGAAGGATAGTGAGCTTTTAGTGCAATAAAACATCAAAAAATGCAGATATCGCGACTAAAGTCTTCCTGAATATGTTTGATTCAGTCATTTTAGAATAGAATAGTATAAATTTGTGCTTGAATGGGTATTGTTAGCATGAATAACAGGTCTCTCAGCCAATCATACTCACTCAGTTGACAGACAGCACCCTATGATGCCTATCATGTCATGGCTAGTTGGCTCAGTCGGAGTGTGGTGCTAAAGATGACAATGTTTAGGGTTCGATTCCTGTGCAGGTCAAACAGTTTTTATAGGAAAACAATACATGACGAAAAGTTTTTGATTACAGTAAGCAGGTAGTTCAGGGTCTGAAAAGTGAAGCTAAGGTAGAAGTGCCTTAAACCTGCATTCTCTCTAATGACCATCAGGGGGCGACTCCACTGGCTCCAAAAACAAGTCTGATTGTATAGAAGTCTATGAGAAAATGACCCTACTTCTCATTTGATTTATTACCTCAGTAAACACTTTCCTAATGAGTTTATGGTCTCAATTGCTAATTTCAAGTCTTCAATACAGCATGATGTTCATTCAAAGCAGGGTATGCTTTAGGAAGTGGCTACGATGTGATTGACAAGTCGCTATCATGGCAACGTGGTTAGGTCATGTGACCATCGTGTAACACTGGAGTCGCATTGTATAGGCGTAGCCCTAGCTGTCACTATTTCAGTGTTTTTTCAGTTCATGAAAGTCAATTGTAACATTTTGGTCACCTAATAAGGCTTGTCCAATGTTAAGTTGTACTAAATCCAACTCCCTCAGTTTTTCCTGAGTACAGAGTATATTAATGGTTTTAAGTTTGTTTTTTGATAGTGAAAATTAGCATTAGCTTTAGCATTATCACAGTTAACCATAGATTGTAAATGCACCATGCTAACCGAGCTAGCAGCTAGCGTTAGGGTCAGCTCCACTCTCTTGTTCTCTTTTCAATTTTTGGAGTCAGAAGTTCATCACTTCTGACTCCAAAAATCCAAGATGGCGACAGTCAAAATGGCAAACTCAAGGCTTCAAAACGGGAATCCATGGGAACATGATCCGACCTCCATCTGACTGCAAAGCTGCAAGTTTGAGCTAGACGGCTCCTGTAGTCAGGAGTGCATGCTGGGATGTGGATGAGAGCAGTCAGTTGCTAGCAGCTGACATGGATGGTATGTTGCCTTCCTGATATTTGGGAAGATATGAGCTTCTTCAGGACCTTCTTTCTGTATTTACTTTGTCACTCTTCAGATGAGCCTTTCTACTCAGTTTGCTTGACTTTTTTTCTGTATGAAAAGAAACTGATCAAGGGGAAAACACATCAAGTTTAGTGACAACAGTATGCAGACTTTTATAAAAACCTCTTCAATAGCAGCACAAATCATCAAGATTGGGCCACAAACTTCAGGCTTTAAAAATCTGTAAGTGACATCGCATCGGCTGTGCATACAAAGAAAAATGACCTCTAATGTCTAAATAATATCATCATGTCATGGCCGGTTAGCTCAGTTGGTTAGAGCGTGGTGCTAATAACGCCAAGGTCGCGGGTTCGATCCCCGTACGGGCCACACAACTTTTGAGTCAACGCTAACCAAACAGCAGCACCAGTGCAGTTTGGAGTCTAATCACAAATTCATAAGTTCCTAAATTGATTAAAATCTAAATGCACACAGAGTTGTTTAAAAATAGATATAAATGATCACACAACGAAAATATCAACAGTGTCAAAAGACTTTTCCTCTAACCTGAAGTTTGGTTTGAAGTCAACTCACAAATACATCAAACATCCAATCGAGACCTTGCATGCGAGGTTATGTAAAGATTGTTTTATGTGTCAAGTGGAAGATGAAACAGAAAAGATGAAACAGTGCACACAGGAGACAAACAGGCTGAAATCCTTTAGAGATCAGGAAACAGGTGCAATGACATTCTGACAACTTAAAAAATCACTAGTGCTTTCACCTTTTTTTTAAAAAAAAAAAAGTGTCACCTCACCCTGGTAGGAGACAGTGAGAGACATATCAGTCCCCTGGCCGGTTAGCTCAGTTGGTTAGAGCGTGGTGCTAATAACGCCAAGGTCGCGGGTTCGATCCCCGTACGGGCCACACAGCTTTTAAGGTAACACTCACAACCTTGAGAAGTTCCTTGGACAGTGAAGTTCGGAAGTCTCATAGGCCAATAAAGTTATTCAGCAGACTGGAGTTTGGAGTTTCATCGCAATTCAAAAACTGGAAAACAACACTGGTTTTGTACTTGTGCCTCATCAGAGGCAGAGCTACAGTACGAAGAGCTGAAAGGAGTCAAACAGCCGTACCTAACACTCACTCCGCTGACTTCAGCACAAATCATCAGGATTGGACCACACGCACACACACAGGCTTCAAAAATCTGCAAGTGACATCACAGCAGCCGTGCATACACAGAGGAATCACCCCAAATTAGTAACTAATGTTAAACTCTCACTCTGTAATCCTTCACTGATCAGACAGCAAACATTAATCAAATTCTGGAAACACAGAACAGTGATATCAGCTGTGTCAAACACCGAGGACAAACATATAGAAAGGCCCCAAAGTCCAGACTTTGGAAATAAAATCAGTAGAGACCACACATGCCACAACCCCCTTTTTTCCAAATACCACCAACCTTCTACTAGCTGATGTGGAGGAGGGAAAGTCAGGTATTCATGGCCGGTTAGCTCAGTTGGTTAGAGCGTGGTGCTAATAACGCCAAGGTCGCGGGTTCGATCCCCGTACGGGCCAGTTAAGTTTTGATTCAACATCCATCACCAGACAGAATTCTTCCCTTCTAGAGGGAAGTTTAGAGTCTGATCTCCAATGTTTGACACAGAAAGATCTATCACGAAGGCAGAAATCAGACAAAAGGTTTGAGTAGAAAGTGCTTTCAACCAGTTCATTTTGGGGCTCTTAGTGACTTGTAGATCTTTCTGCTTTCAATACCAGTCCAACAGTGTACACAGGAAAGAATCTATTACCCATAAGAACACAGCAAATACTAATCGATTCAGGCAACAACTGAAAACGTTGACCACCATTTGTACCTCTACAAAGCTCACCCAACTCACACCCAAATCAAACACATAAAAAGTCATAATTTTCTGTGTGAAAGACAGAGATAATTATGGTTTGATATGGCCGGTTAGCTCAGTTGGTTAGAGCGTGGTGCTAATAACGCCAAGGTCGCGGGTTCGATCCCCGTACGGGCCAATCAGTTTATTGAGTCACCTTCCCTTCTGAAAAGTAGACGTTTGAAGTCTGATTACAAATCCAGAAAAAACAACCTGCCGATTATAAGAATCGGACTTTACATGCAACTGAACTTTTACTACTTTCATACTGGATCACAAACTTTAAGCTTCAAAAATCTACAAGTGACATCACAGCAAATTACCTTTCATTTCTAAGTAACACCACCATGTCATGGTGTCACTCATAACGCTAAGGTCACAGGTTCAATCCCTGCACAGGCCAAACAACTCCTGAGTCCCCATATAGCAGCGTTAAGCCCAACTCACACATATGGGCTACATCCCAAGTCTCTTATTTCATATTTCCTCACTCAAACCAGAGGATGTTCTGGTCGGCTATTTTATCACTATCAGGATATCAATAAATAATGAATAAATAATATACATGTATTCTGCCAGTAGAGATGGTTCCTGTGCCTCTCAGCAGGACACAGAATAAATACAGAATGCAGGTTTTTATTCATGTGCAGGTGTTTGTCCAACAGAGAAAACAGCTGCTGCAGTGATAACTGTGAGCCTTTATTAGCGTTAACACGGCTCACATGTGTGCAGACACAAACTCCATCAAAAGTCGCTACAGCTGTTAAAGCTGACTGACAGCTGATCCGGCTGTGATCAGCCGCCGCCGTCTTCACAAACGGACGTCGCTTCACATGACGCTTCAGATGAAAGGACGTCTCATTTCTCTAAAAAGCATATTCCCTCTTTTCTTCTGTCTTCGCTTGGTTTCCTTGCATCTCTCCATGCGTCCTCGGTGGGAGGGACTAAGACGCCAGGAAAAGACGCAAGTGAGGGAAACGTGGATGTAATTTAAGAGACTTAGGATGTGCCCATGGACTCAAAGTAATAAGCTCTCAAAAGCCCGAACCTTGTGTTTGCTTAGAGATAGGCACATAATTTACATACTTGGCTCTGATTGGACAGTTACTTTCTCCCACTGGCCCACAACAAAGTAGTTTCCTGAGCAGTGTGTGTTTACAGTGACGATCTGCTTGTTTCACATTTGTCTGAAGTGATTTTGGAGTGCCAGCGTCTTGTTTTACAAATGACTATCACTCGGAAATTGCAGATACATTTGTGTGTCTTACAGTCCTCTCACATGCTCATGAATGGGTCACAATGTATGAGTGATTAGTTAATCATGTCAAAATGACACAGACGCAGCTTGCATGTTGTAAATGTGGCGAAACGGGCTCCTGTTTCCAGAGGAAACCAGGTTGTTGCTCCCCCATGTCAGAGTAAATTTACATTAAGTTTTCTCAAATTCTACAAGAATGTTAATTAACCTCTTCCACACTGCCCTTATTTTGGAGCAAAAACTAAAACGACTGTAGCTCCTGAACCACTGAGACTATATACATAATTTTATGTATATAGTCACTACCAGAAAGGAAATCTCCCAACGGTTTGTGTGAAAGTATCAGACACACTTGGGGTGACACAGAAACAGACCAGCAGGTCTTTGAAGCCAGTAAAAAATTAAAAAAAAAGCTTTGCCTGTGTCTTTGTCTGTAACAGAAGAGAGCAGCGAGGGGCTGTAAACTGTTTTGTGTTTTTTCATGAAAACGTCCAGATAGATTTCCTAAACGGAAGACTTTAGGGAGATATTTTTGTAAACACGAGCTCTTCCTGATTACAGCAATACCACAAGCGGTGTAATGTAGACAGGAGAGAAAAAAATAAAGTATGTGTTACCCAGAAACTGCTGTCTCTCAGCTCGTCTCTTCAGCGTAGCTCTCAAGAGGTCAGAGGTCACATCAGGAAGCTCAGCAGCCTCTCTGTAGCTGTTGATGGCTTTCTGCAGCATGTCGTTACTACGCATCTTCTCGGCCAGGTCGTCCTCCGCCTGCGTGCACACACACACACACACACACACACACACACACACACACCCGCACAGTGAAGTCATTACATCACCATGTTGGTTGGCTGTACTGTGATACTGTGCAGCAGCTCTGTTGTGTACCTGAGCTCTTCCATAGCGAGCGCGGGGGCTCTGTGGATACTGCTGCACCAGCGTCTCGAACGCTCTTAACGCCTCCTCCAATTTACCCTGACACACAGAGAGGGAGGAATAAACAAATAATGAAATAATAAATGCATCAATTATACATGTCCTTGTGCTTCATTTCAGGTCAAACTACCAGGAAGACAGGAGCAGTTTTATAAAGACTGAAGGGGATATCACTGTTAAATGAGTTTCCAGAGGGAGAAAGGAATGAGATATTGAATAAAAATACTGGTTATGTACTCTCTGGATAGCAATATAAGTGAATGTACAGAACATTTAAGTGTGTTTGCAGGAGAGCAGACAGGTGTAACGTCTGTACCTTCTTACGAAGCTTTTCTGCAGCGTCGATTTCAGATTTAATGGTTTTATCAAACTTATTCAACAATTTTGGTTTCTTCTTCTTTGCTGGAGGACAGAGAGAGAAGGAACAAGAGAGAATGAAATAAAAAAGAGAAAGATTCAGAGACAAATGCAACGGAGCTGTGTGGTTAAATACGCAACAATCAGACATTGTTAATGTTCTGTGTTTTTTTTACCTTTTTCTTTGAGCTTCTCCTCGGCCTGTTTCTTAGTTGTTTCTGTAACACAGGAGGAAGAGACAGACTTTAACATTTAATAATAAACACATTCTGCAGCAGGGTGACTGTGGCTCAGCAGGTAGAGCACGAGATCAATGATCACAGGATGAACGGTTCGATCCTCGGCTCCTCAGCCTAGCGCTGCAGCTGCGTCATCAGTATGTATCAATGTGGGGAATCATTTGGTGAAGATCAAATGAAAAAGCACCTCAACTGCAGCAAATTTCTTTTAAAAGCTTGAATGAGGAGGACAACACACAGGCTGTCTGCCTTCATAGACTTCAAACCATCAAAAAACAGATTGAATCAAAGCTAAATAATAACACTTAAACTTAGTTTTTAAGAAAATACATCAAGTCTAGCTCTTCATTTCAGTAAATGTACAGTACTGTGTAAAAGTTTTAGGCACTTTAGATGTTTAGATTCTTCTCTATAATGCAACACCATCAGGGAGGCGTCTGATCATCTGCAGCAGGACGAGTCCAAACATCCAGGCAGAGTCATAAAGATCTATCTTCAGTCCTGCAACAGATGGTCTCTGATCTCAACATCATGGAGTCAGTCTGGGATTAACATGAAGAGACAGAAACAGCTGAGGAAGAACTGTGGCAACTTCTCAAAGATACAGGAACGACCGACCTGCTGAGTACCTGAAACACTGAGGAGAACTGCTGCTGTTTTAAAGGCAAAGCTGCTCACAGCAGATATTGATTAACTTGAAGTTTCTTCTCTTTACTAAACTTTGTATCGAGTTAAGTGATGAATAAAAAACTATTCATGGCATTATTTTTAAATCACTTTACTTTTGTTGCCTAAAACATTTGCACAGTACTGTATATAAAGTGGAAATACATGTTTTCAACTCATTATTTCAGTTTGGCCCCTGATGAAGGAATAAGACAAGATAACTAGAAACAGCAGTACAAGAATAAACAGACCACGTACAGTAAACTGTTGGGCTTTTATTCAGCACGACCTCGTTGAATAGATAACAAAGTGGATCATTGTGGAAGAAGCTTTTTTTTAAAATTTTAACTTTTTCATTAAAAGTGAGTGTTGGCTGATCCGTCATGTGACTTCTGATTGCAGAACAGTCACCAGCATGTCAGCAGCTCGTTCTGTGTTGGCCAGTAGATGGTGTGTTTTACAACATTTACAGTTCTGGCTTTGGCTGTGTATGTTTTTATAGCAGAACTTATATTTATTGTGCTCATTTCAGCTCCTGATCGTCTCACATGAGCTTTAACCTGAAACCTGTTAGAGTCACAGACTGGTCCAGGTAGACTGTTCTTACAATACAGAAACTAAACTCCTGAAACACTTTATGTTTTCATAAACGCTGATGAAAGAAAACGCTGAATGAGAGATTGTATTTTACTTACAGAAGCTAGACAGGAAGTGACATCATGACTTCAAGACAGTAAAACCAGCTAATCCACAACAACTGTGGCTACGAACATTATTACTGAATTTGAAGGTAAAAACAAACCTTTGTGTTATATAATGAATCTTATACTTGTATTTGGTAAATTCCACATAAAAGCAAGATTCTCAAAGTCTTTCCCAAACATAAATGTTTTTCTGGTTGAATTTAATTTGAACACGGATACTTTTAAGACTTATGACAAACAAGAAAAGTGTATTATGAAGAATTATTTTCTGTGTCCCTTGATTTTAACTAATTAGGGACCAAGCCCAAAAGGCAGAGGACTACTGTAAAACAGTTTCCTATTGTTTTTCGTGCGTTTGTTTGTTTCTTTCTTTATTATTATGCCACTTAAACCCTAAATTAGACCCCCTAAACATGCTCAAAAACTAACCAAATTTGGCACACACATCAGGTCTGGTGAACAATTTGATAAAATGTAAAAATTAACCCCTAAAGTGCCAAAATGTGCTCTCTAGCGCCACCTATGTAACTAACATGGCCACCACGGCCCGTAGGAATGTCGTAGAGAGATCAAACCAAAACTCAATTATTCATCTCATCAAGACCTACAAATCATATGCTGACACCCCTGACCTAAATCCAGCAGGAAGTCCGCAATCTCAATTTCAAAATAAGACTTTGACCCAATTTTGGGTCAAAGTGGGTTCGCTCACACTCTCCATTCAAATATATGAGTATTTTTCTGTGTCCAGCTGCAGTTACTTATCGTCTCTACACATCTGACAGTACACATGTCAATCAAACTTTCAAAATAAAAGCACACCACACTTGTAAGAAATATCTCTTATTTTTAAAAAGCAAAATGATCTGATCCCGATGGGCCAGAGTGCGAGATCCCGACCAACGCTGCTTGCAGCTTTAATTTCATGTTGTCCTTCACTGTAATTATTGTTTTTGGATATTATTTGATTATGTTGTAAGAATCTTATAATAATTCATTATTTTGATGAATTTTACAGATTTCTTATATCTTATCTACTTCACGTATATTTATGTTTTTGCATAACAGTATTATGAATCACACGAGAATGTAGGTCTCTATTTAAATGCTGAATGTCTGTTTGTTCATGATGTTCAATAAAAGGCAGCTAAGTAAAGGTGAACTAAGTACAAGCAGACTGAGTGCAAAAGAAAATGTCAAACATGAAGCTGAAGTCTTATACAGTTTACAACATCACACAGGAGAAGTTACACAGCTTTTTTACTGATGTTTCACCTCTTTGTGATCGACATAAGTCTATGATCAGTAATTGAACACATTCTTTCTTGTCATGCAGTAAACTTAACACATATTCATTGTTTTTCTGAGGCTTTCGCTGATCCTCTTATAGCCATCGTTGCAGCAACAAGCTCCTTTTCTTTTGCTGATAAGTATAAAGAAATGGTTGTTTTGTTTGGAAGCGTAACTGCAAAAACGTTAATCTTGCAAATGTGGAAAATGGTCTGAACATAGAGGTGATGTGTGTTTGATATATCTGGGACCCTGTACTGAAATCTCTCTAAGGACTAATGTGTTGTGTCCAATTTAAAGCACCTTGCTGTGTATATTCCTTACTATGTATATACACTTTTTTACTTTTTAAAGAAAAACTGCTTTGTATTGAATTGAATTCATGACTGTGGTTATTGTTATTATCATGGATGTGATGTGTCTGTTTGTGTTTGTTTAATGACTTTAATGTCTTGAAGATTGCAACACAAATCAATATTTGCTTGTATGTGTGTGTGTGTTTACCCTCAGCTTCAGCTTCAGGGATGCTCTCTGTCTGTTTGGGCGTCTCACTCTGTGGTTCTGGTTCCACTGGTGGTTCAGACTGGTTCTCTGCTTCTCCCACTGGCTCTGACAGGAGATAGAAAATATCACTTCACTTATCTGTAACTTTCCAGAACAAAGTTAGAGTCTTTCTTCTTCTTTCTTCTGGCATTTTTAAGCCTTTATTATAGCGACAGTAGAGAGTAGACAGAAGCATCTTAACCAGTAGGTTACTGGGACGCAGCGTCTACTGTGTTTGCTGCTCTGTTCTTCCTTAAGACCATCTTCTAAATTCCTCTGAAGTGACTTGTTTTTTTCTTTCCAAGATTATTTGTCAAATTCTACAGATTTTTCTGACTAGAACAGACGTCTCAAAACCACACGATATTTACAGAAACGTAGATTCCTAAAAAAAAACTCAGTGAGCTGCATAAAACACAGTGGAAACATCTTTCTGGGTGTCAAATTAGAGACATTTTACAGTCAGTGTAAACCAAACAAAATCAGAATGTAACACGATGAAGAATTTTTCTCACGTGAGCAGAGATGTTCGGAAGAATCAACATTTTCTGGACTTCCTGATTCATATTTTGGACAAAAGACATCAATACAGAATACTGAAGACTGTACCTGCTTCCTGTGTAACTTTAGAACTTGTCAGATATTTCCCAGACTCCACTACAGAACAAATAAAAACAACAGTATAAAGGTTAATGATTCCTGAGCGGTGTCATTATCACATAAAACATCTTAACAACACTCATTATCAGAGATAATACAGTCTGCAAGTGTTGACATGACAGATAAGGCTGGTTAATGCTGATACGCAGAGAAACTTCCAAATGTTGTAAAACAAGTTGATTTCTTTTAGTGCTTTTATTCTGCTGCCTGTCAGATGTAATTTGTTTTCTATTTGTTTTCTTTATAACT
Source organism: Thunnus albacares (assembly GCF_914725855.1). NCBI lineage: Eukaryota > Metazoa > Chordata > Actinopteri > Scombriformes > Scombridae > Thunnus > Thunnus albacares. The sequence continues at coordinate 2,943,659 of NC_058126.1, forward strand.
ACATCAAAGAAAAAGAAGCTGAACAAAATTAAAAGAACAGTTCAACATTTTTGGGAAATTTGTCACCACCACCACTTGGTTAGCTTAGCTTAGCATAAAGACTGGAAACAGCTAGCCTGGCTCTCTCCAAAGCTGATAAAATTCACCTTCCAACACTTCTAAAGCTCATGAATTAACAAGTTATATCTTGATTGTTTCATCTGTAAGTGTAAAGTGGCAAGTTGTGGTTTTACTGGGGGTCATGTGCCGGACTACTTCTTGACTTAGCACACTGACTTCCTGTAATTTCTGTCACTTCATTGTGACAACAAGAGTCCAGAAATAGAAATAGATCATCACAAAACCACCTGTGAAACAACAAGTTGTCGTTCTTCTCATACTTACTCTCAGCAAGAAAGCATCCTTTTTCCTTTAACAAACTAAATTACACTAAATAATATCAAACATAACAAACCTAACAAATAAGAAACAACTTAGCTGAACTTAACGAAGCTACGTAGAGCTACAGCAGAGTTGTGTTTCCTTCCCTGACAGTGTTTGACTCACCTTCACTCTCCTGAGACAGCGGCTCCTCCACCAAAACTGCAGCAGGAAACACAGAAAACATCAACAGTTATATTAATACCAAACATACCGATATGAGCAAAAGCTGACCAGAAACTTCTAACGTCAATCGAGCAACATTTAGTTGATTGGCAGAAATTTAAGCTGCAACAGTTTTGATAATCGTTTAAGTAATTTTGCAAACAAAAATGGCAAAAATCCACCACATGAACCTGTGACGGTCATTTATAGACCAAACAATGAATTGATTAATTAACTAAATAACATCTACATTAATCAGTAGCGGAAATAATTGTTAGTTTCAACCCTAAAAGTCAGTATCAGTAATTTTTTGGTCATCTCTAACTGTACTACTCTGTGCTACTGTAATACTGGTGTATCATTGTAACTACAACCTACTGCTGCTGCTACAACAACTAATACATCTTATCTTCATGTTTAAAGTCTCACCTCCAGTCGTGTCGATGGCGTCAGCTTCATCCTCTGAAAAAAAAAGAATTAAAGGAAAAGGAAATAAATAAAAACAACCATTGACACCAGCAGAGAACAATGAAAACTGGGTAATAAGAACATGAGAGAGATTTTTCTGACCATAAGGATGCCCGCTGTCTCCTCGAGGATCATCTGAAACAGACAGACAAGCAGATCTATCACTAATGCTTTATCACAAGCTAGTAAACACAGAAACCGGCAGATGGAAAAAATGACATTTAAAATGAAATGAAAAAAAGTGTCCAAAAAACACTTGGCACATGCTGACTCTTATGTAACACTGAAAACACACTGGTGGTTTATAAACAACAGCAGGTCACTCAGACTTTGACTGAATCTTACATGTTTTATGATGATACTGAAGGCACTAAAGCTTCAGTTAAAGACTCTCTTTCTAAATAAGATATGAGACAAATTGAATCTTCAAGGTTTTCACACAGGCAGTCTATCCCTGAAATGTTCAGGAACATTTCCTGCACGGGGTCATGTGTGAATGGGGGCAGGAATCTGTGCCTCCAATGTCCCATCTCAAGACTTAGAAACATTTCAGGGAAAATGCCGGTACGGCTGTGGTGTGAATGAAAGCAGTAACATTGCAGGGACAAGCACGGACAAGACACTTTCACGTGAAGCGAGCCAACCAATCACAAGACTTGGCGTTTGAGTGATGTACTGCGAGTTGGGCGGTGTTTGGTTTTGGCGGCTGCGTCACAAACTTTCTCATAAACAGTAAACTAAAATATGTTTCTGGAAACATTTTAGGTCAGAAATAGACAATTCAGGAACATAATCTTGATTCATATTTGATCAGCACTGCCTAGTTTGAAAGTTTGATCTGAGTTTTGTGAGTTTTTACTTCTTCTTCTGTTAAGTTTAATGGTGGTTGGCATCCGTAAGTGTTGCATTACCGCCATCTATCACAGCGCTGCCATGTTATGTGTGAAAAGGCACAAGATGCATGTTTAAATAGTGAAAATCACTACCGGTGCCTGAAAGGTTAACCCAGTAATTTACTGGGAACTGTGTGTGAAAGAGGCTTAAACTCTTTCTTGGAGTATTAACACTTATTTCATTGTTGTAAAATGTAGACACAGCGTCGTTTCATTGTGTGTTTTCCACCTTCTAATGAAGCCACAGATAAACACTCTTTAGTATTTTCAAAGGAGAAAGTCGTTTTGGACTTTTTGAACATAATTTCTTATGTTACCAACATCTTCCTCATCAATAAGAGAACTTACAAGAATAAAAGAGAAATTAATGCACATTATTCATATCGTGAATAATCAATTACTGTTGCATACTATGACTATTTGCACTGTGTGTTTATCTAAACCATTGATTGCACTGGACTTACTGGAAACGTTACCAGTATCTTTGCACACTACATATATGTGAGCTGTCACACAGAACCTTACTTTCCCTGTAAACTTAGTTTTATATATTGTTTTTGTGTATTTGTACATTATCGTACAAATATTGTTATTATAGTGGTTTTTTATTGTGTTTTACATATTAATTCTTTATTTATTTATTTTCTAGGTAAAGCTTTGAGGACCCTTTTTACCCAAATTATTTTTTTATTTTTATTGTTATTATTAAAACAAATTCCTCGCACACATGTGGGAGGTGAATCAAGTCTGATTCTGATTCTAATGAAATACTATAAAAAGTGACAGCTGTGTTTAACTGACCTGGAACAAAGTCATCTTCCACCAACGGAGGGAGAGGGACAGCAGCTGGAGATGCACCAAAATGAGACAATTAGTCTGAGTCGTTTTTATAGAGTCCTGACTTCACACCTGCGCGCTGTTATTGGCTGCAGGTGACACACCCACTGCCCAAAGGTTGACGCCCAGAAACGTACCGAACACGGCGAAACAATAAGAAAATAAGAAAATACAGGCAGAGGGAAGAGTCTCTGCAGATAAATACACCGTCACACACTTCTAGAGGGTCATAAGTGATGATTGAGAGGGATATTTATACATTGTTTTTTTTTTTAGGAAAATCTTGTATAGTGTACCTTTAACTAATCGTTGCAGCTCTATAGTAATATATTGTGTTTCTCAGTGTTAATTGTCAATGTTAGATAAATAGAGAACAACAGTGCAAGTCCATTTTTTTCATTCATAGGTTAAGTAAGGAAAGTGTTTTCTTTTCTTTTTCCAATTTTTTTGCAACTTTTTTGGCTTTCTTAACTATTTTTGGGAGATTTTGTTGCATTTGAGGTTTTGTTACTTCTTGGGAATTGTTGTGTTTCTGCAACTCAGGCACCACTCAGAGCTGTGAGCTGTGATTAGTTCATTAATTAATTAGTCGAAGGACAGAAAATTCATCATTAATCGGCAACTATTTTGATAATAAATTAATTGTTAGTTATTTTTCAAGACAAAATGTCAGAAATTCACTGGTTATAGCTTCTTAAATGTGAGGATTTTATGCTTTTCTTTAACATATATGATAGTAAACTGTATATTTTTGTGTTTTGGACTGTTGGCTGAAAAAAATGAGCAATTTGAAGATGTCATCTTGCTCTGTTTGAAATCATAACGGCTATTTTTAAAGACAAAACAATCAGCCGATTAATTGGCAGAATAATGAAAACAATCATTAGTCGCAGCTCTAGAAAAATGTGAACATGCAGAACTACTGTATATAAAACCACACTGGATGACTGAAAGGTACGGAGAGGTGTGAAATATAACAGCGTAATACATCAGTGAACACAGTCAAGGCAGATTGAACACAGGCAGCTTCACAGACACAGCAGCGTTAATCTTTTATCATCCAAACAACAACAACAACAACAAGGTGAACACATGCAGCAGCTTCTCAGCCAGAGTGAAGGCTGCACCAACCTTGGATTTCAGACTCCACATCCTGAGATCCAGAGACTGGCAGACACACAGACACACAGGAGCCATAATGTTACCTTCATCACATCGTCATGTCATTCATGGCATTCAGCTGATCGCACGGACGGATCGTAGTGAGGGCGGACAGCAGTTAATAAGTGCATTCAGACACCACAGGCTGTAAGTTCAGCATCAATATAGCTGCTGGTAAAAAGCTGTTCTAGATAAAAGACTCAGCTACGTACACAGTAAGGCCAAAAGTATGTGGACACCTGAATATGGGTATTAATCAAGCAGCAGCTCCCACGTCTTGAGGCTGAAGCACCTTAAAGTGCCGCAGACGGCTGCTAGATGCTCCAACTGACTCCCATTCAAAAGCTTCAACGAGTCATTATGGTCTCAATCTTTAAATTCAGACCCTCTAATAAGTGCGCTGGTGGTCATTTTGGAAATGATTGCTCCATTAATAAGATTTGAAGACTTAAAGTAGCTTTGATGTCTGCCGTGTGGGTGTTGATTGACAGCTGGATGGATGCTGTCACACAATATTTCACTAAGTTTAATGTTACATGATTACAATACCTGCCCTGTTAGCTAAAGTAGCTAATGTTAGCCCAAGTGTGCTGCGCTCGGTGTTCCCAGTAAGCTAGCATTAGCTTGGGTCAAAGGTAGCGGGACGTGTTTCGAGAACGTGAAAGGCAACACCTCACACTCCTTATTTGGAACCTCCTGGCTCCAAATGGAAAAGATGGCGACGACCATAAGCTGCAACTCTGGGCTTCAAACCGACACCAATGCAAAGTTAAAATGAGTGATGCCACACCTCGCTACGTCCATCTTTATATACAGTCTATGGCATTAATCTGCTGCTAAACACAAACCAGTTGTAAGAACACTACTGTCTCAAATACCATTGCATGATGCAGTAGTTAGATTTCCCTTCACTGGAACCAACCAGCAAAAACAGACACAGTCCAGGTGTGGTCAGGGTCCACATGTTGTCCACATACTTTTGGCCATATAGTGTATGTGATAATATAGAACAAAAAATAATCTGAAGTACAATAAGCAGGGACAAAGCAGAATTTAGCATTCAAATGTTACAGCAGCTCACATGACTTTAAATATGAAACACTGTTTCTGTTATGTATCATCAGTTAGAGAACAAATAGAGGAAAAGCTTTTTCGTGACCGTCACACTATAAGTGTTTTGTTTGAGCTTCCCTGTGATGATCTGTGTTGACTATGATACAAAGAGAAAGATAGAAAAGAGCTTCATGGATCCAGAAAAAATATCCTTTCATTCACTCTCAGCCATCATGTTACAAACATACCTTCATGACTGCGGGCAGACGGGAGGTCGCTCTCTACAACTGACAAAGAAATCAACATCAACAGTTTCAGCAATCAGCAACAATTAATGAATAATGTTATTCTGAGTAGAAATTAAAAAGGTAACGCTGTTTTTCCGAAAACTTAAAGCTACTTTATGTAGTATTTTGTTTCACAAAAATACTTATTTCCTGTTGCAGCTAACGTCCCCTTCTTCTCTCTGGGTTTTGTTTTTAAAATGGAAGAGGAAGAAAAAACACTGACAGCCAGCGTATTCGTGCATATTCTTACATACTCTTACATATTCTTACGTACTCTTACATATTCTTATGTATTCTTACGTACTCTTACTTATTCTTATGTACTCTTACATATTCTTACATATTCTTACGTATTCTTACGTACTCTTATGTATTCTTACGTACTCTTATGTGCTCTTATATATCTTAAGTACTCTTACTTATTCTTACGTGCTCTTACGTATTCTTACATACTCTTACGTGCTCTTACATATTCTTACGTACTCTCACTTATTCTTACGCATTCTTACATATTCTTACATACTCTTACGTGCTCTTACATATTCTTACGTACTCTTACATATTCTTACGTACTCTTACTTATTCTTACGTATTTTTACATACTCTTACATATTCTTACTTACTCTTACGTATTCTTATGTACTCTTACTTATTCTTACGTGCTCTTACTTATTCTTACATATTCTTACGTACTCTTACTTATTCTTACGTACTCTTACTTATTCTTACATATTCTTACGTACTCTTACTTATTCTTACGTATTTTTACGTACTCTTACATATTCTTACTTACTCTTACGTATTCTTATGTACTCTTACTTATTCTTACGTGCTCTTACTTATTCTTACATATTCTTACGTGCTATTACATATTCTTACGTATTCTTATGCACTCTTACGTATTCTTACGTGCTCTTACTTATTCTTACATATTCTTACGTGCTATTACATATTCTTACGTATTCTTATGTACTCTTACGTATTCTTACGTGCTCTTACTTATTCTTACATATTCTTACGTGCTCTTACGTAAGAATACGTAAGAATAAGCTGGCTGTCTGTGTTTTTTCTTCCTCTTCCTTTAAAAAAAAAAAAAAATCAGAGACCCCATTCTTACGTACTCTCAATTTTATAATACATGCACACAGACTACTTAATTAGAGCCCTTGATTTATCTAATTTTCCTGTTCTCTTCTTGTAGAGGGAACCAGCCAGGTACAGGTGGACGTTGGAAGAAAGTGATGGAGAGGACATTTCCCTGTAACGTCAGCGCCATTTTTATGTGCTTATGTGTAATTGAATGAAGAGCGGGTAAAATTTGTTTGACTTACTTCAGGTTTTTGAGCAACCCAGAATCCTGAAGTTGAGTTTTTATGAACTGAATGAAGTTTTTACTGCTAAAAAGTCAGTTATCCTGTGGATTATGTTTAAGGGATCTCAGAGATAACACAGTGTTGTGCTTACAAGCTAAAACCTTAAGTATTTCCACATATCTTAGTCCAAGATCAAACTGAAGCCTTATTATTAAATCCCAGTGATCCACAGCGAGGCTGAACGCACAAATTATTAAATTGGGGGCATGAATTAGTTAGTTTTTTCTCCATGACTCCTCCAGGCTCAATATATTCTAACCAGGAGAGATAAAGAAATGTAGAACTAGAATAAAGACATTGTGTTTTGTCTTTCTGACTTGGTGGTTAACAGTAGATGTAAATGTAGAGTCTGACAGACGCCAGCAGATTAGTTTGTTTACAGTTATTACACTACTACATATAAACTGATGTGGTGATTAGTTCTTAAGGTAAAAATGATAATATCTTCATTACACACTGTACATAGACTGTGACCCACACACACCTGATGCAGTCTCCTTGGTTGGCCCCTCCCCTTGTGGCTCTGCAGCTTGTTGATTGGTCGACTGAGACACATGTTCAGTGGTTTCTAAAAGTTGCAGGATGGAGATAATCAATCATGAGATATATGTTTTATATAAAAACATAATAGACTTAAAGTTAACTAGTCTTAAAGGATGGAGGAAGGGTTCAAAAAAAGTTTGTCTTAAAACAACAGTCAGGAAAACAAATGCACATTAAAACCTGTTTTTCTTGCTGTAATCATTCCTCCTGTTCATACCGACCATTAGTCAGAGTCTTCTTAGAGTCTCAGATGGCTGAAGCTTCATATTAGCTTCAGATAAACATTGGAAAACATTTTTGTATGAACTGTGGATTGTTGATTTTGTCCTGCATCACTTACATTGAAAGCTCATTAGGAAAGGTTCTCCTAATGACCAATGATAACAGGAGGAACTTATTCTGAACTTATTCTAGCAGTATATAGAAGCCTCAAGGTTTAGGAGACAGTCTTGTGACGTCAGGCAGCAACTAATTAATTAATCTCTTAATATTTTTTTAAGTAATATATTAATTATTCTGTCTATAAAATGTCAGAAACCTGTGAAAATGCCCATCAAAATTTCCCAGAACTCTAAGTGGTGTCTTCAGGTTGCTTGTTGTTGTCCGACCAACATAAAAAAAAATATTCAGTTTATCCAATGGTTCCCTATCTGGCAGTTTGGGCCCCGACAAGGGGTTTCTTCTTTCTTGTTCTTGTTAAATAGTGTTGTTTTACCATTACAGGCCTCTGAAAGTATTTAAATGAAACTATCTTAATGGAAGAAAATCACTCTGTGATTGAAGTGCTCATAGACATACTCTACAACTTATGACGAAGGGTCACATGGAGATATTGCTTTAAATTGACTTGACTAATCTATTAATGAACTTCAGCACCATTGTGACCTTCAGATCACAAGGTAACTCCCAGACTTGTTTGGGAACATCGAGGCAGGAAGATGCAGGTGCAATAAATGTCTGTTAGAGGACACTTTCATCCAGGACTGTATATATTTATAGTGTGAGTGACCTTTTGGGAATCAAACCTGTCAACATTAGTGCCTTGCTCTACATACTGATCTAAAGGAGACCAAAAGAAAATGGATTTTTCCCCCAGTGAAGCAGCTTAGTGTGAAACAGCAGCAGGGTGGAACCGGTATAAAACCTCAGCTCGTCCGTGTGAAGCAGCCACTCAGGCTTTGTTGGTGTAACTCGGTTTTTAGTCTCGTCTGACGCAGAGATGGGATCGGTGTTACGTTCAGCAGAGGTCAGGTGAGGCAGACACTCCCTCAGGAGGAGATTCACAGGTGGGAACGAGGTTAAACACCTGCTGGTTGGTTGTCTCAGGTATCAGGTCAGAGTCAGCTCGTTTGTCTGGGCCACAACAGACCCAGAGGACGACTATCGCTGTGTGTGTGTGTGTGTGTGTGTGTGTGTGTGTGTGTGTGTCCTCACCTGCGCTCTCTTCAGGTGAATCTCCCACATCTGGTCTCTCTGCCTGTTTCAACCCTGTTCAGTGTTTAGAGGTGCAAAAATCAGACACAAAGACGCACATACTTGTCACCTCCACCCCGTATCATAGACTTGTATAAAAGGACTGAAGCTTGTACTGGTTGTACTGGTCGTTAGGGCTGGGTATTGTGTAAGATTTTCAGATATTAAATTTACCAATATAACACCTCAAGTTTGGTTTTTGAACACTTTTGGGGAACATACATGTTTTTTTGTTTGTTTTTTAAAGGGACATATGATGCTTTTTGTTATTTTTATCCTGCTATGATGTTAAATGTGGTCAAAGTAGCTAAACTTGATGTGAATGTATATGAAAATACTCCCTACAGAATGTTTGGCATTTTTCTTGATAAATAACCATTATGATTAATCAATTATCAGAATAGTTGGTGATTAATTATTGTTGACTGACTTACAGGACATATTTAATGCCAGCTTTTAATAACTTGACACTTTTTGATACTCAACTGAGCAGAAACATTTTAATCATTTATCAGAAAGTATTGATGATTGATACTCAGCCCTGCTGCTCACTGGTAGAACTGATATATTGTAAAAATGAACTGTAGCTCTTAACAACATCAGCAAGTACATTGAGTTTGTTTAAATAAAAACAACATGAAGAAAGACATAAAAACTGAATGAAAAGGGAAAATTACAAAAACACAAAACTAATGCAGAACTGAGTCGGTTTACAGTTAAGTGTCACAGTGCCTCCATAATGACAAACAGATCATTTACACATTTATATGCATGTATTCAGCAGTGAAGAGCTCCAGAGTTACTAAATCAGCCTGATCATATTCCTGGGAAAGGAAATAAAAGCTGACGAGAGCAGAGCGCTGAGTGTTAAAGAGCAGAGGAGGAAGTTGTGGTGGAGGGAGATAGGACGGAGCGGAGGAAACGGGGATGTGAAGCTCGTTACTCATTCTCAGTCGTTTTATAACAGACTTTTTCTTTCAGTCGTCTGGTTGCTGCTGGACGACATCAAACCTCTTCTTGACTTTTACACCCAGAAGGAGGACAAACACACCTCAGTTTGAACACCAACATTTATTTATCAAAGATTTTTTTTTCTTCACATTTTGAAGGAAAAGCAACATTATTTTTGAGTTGGAACAGCAATAAACACAAGAAGCTAACCCAAGATATAAATAAACTTAAGCTTTGGGAGCTTTGGGCTGCAAGAAATGTTCATTCTTTTTTTTTACAATTACTTGATTAATTATTCTAATAATCTATAAAATGTTAGAATATTGGGGAAACGCCATCACAATTACTCAGAACCCAAAGTTTATGTCTTCAGATTTCTTGTCTCGTCCAACAAAACAAAACAAAGATATTCAGTTTACGATGAAATAAAATAGAAAATCAGCAAATCCTAAAGCTGAAACTGGGTTGATAAACTACTTAAGCAATAAAACGGTTAAGAAAATGGTTGATTACTTCTCTGTCAATTAACTAATCGAATAGTTCACACCCTACCAAAGGTTGTGAGATGATTATCTCTGTAAAAAAATTACGTTTATTTTGCTGATTTGTCCCAAATCTTTGTTTCTTCCTTGTGAAAAATTGTACTTTAACCTTTTCAATGGAGGAAAATCACTCAAACATTCGTCCTGTGATGATGGTTTGCTGCACTTAAATTTGGAACAGCAATAAAAACACTTTCAAACCTGCAGCTCAGGGCTTAAAAGGTGCATAAAAACAGAAAACAAACAAGATGTCGAGTGTTTTTTTTTAAACAGCTGCTGTGAAATAAACAGATTCTTAGTGCAAGCAGGTGTTGAAAGTAAAACATCCAACAACCACAGTGTCCAGTTTCTTCCCTGCAGCCAAAACATGTGCAGTATAATCAGTTTTTATTGAATTCAGCGTTATTCATCCCATATACGATGCACTACATGACAGACTATTAACTTACGCTCTGAGCCGACAGCAACTAAATCAACCTACATTAAAAGATAACTACTGTTACAAGCAACCAATAAGAAAAGAACATAGATGAGAGTCAGAGTGTCGGTTCAGTGGAGGACAAACATTCCTGTTTCCTACAGAACAACATCACGAAAATGAAAATGACGCACACGACTCTGCTATGACTCCATCTGAAAGACTGTTTCATAATAAAACTCTCACTTCACTTTTTCTCCAAATCCAAACTGACTGCAACCTTTGACAGAGTCATTTACAGTAAGTTCATACTGTATGATATTACACAGACAGGTGATATGAAAGAAAATACGGTTTTTATTTCTCAATCCTCCCACATTTATTTACGTCCATCCACTTTTGCTTCAGTAGACGATGGAATCCATCAGACCACATGTAGCAAAGTTACACCAGAAGGCTCAAATATTTTACAATTTGAAGGAAATTCATGTCGACACAAGCATAATAAGACGGAAACATGTGGTTGATTTTCTTTTGATTCGCCAAATTAAAACCATAAACTTTTAACTTTATGCAGATACGTCAAGCTAACATGCAAACTGAAACAGTATTTCCCTACGAGATATAAAACAGGGTGATGTGATTTAAGTAGAGAGGCAGTTTTCACACCAGTTTTTGCAGCCGGGGCACATCTTCACCTCCACAGCTCAGATTTTTTAAAGATTTTCTTTCAATATTTTAAGTGCCTCAAAAGTAAAAAAATGTTCAACTTTGAGCAGAAAAACACGGGCACTGCACCACCAGAATATCAGAATACCGAGATAAAAATTAACAACAGCTTATCTATTAATCTACCATCATTTTCTCAATCGATCGTCAAAGAATTTTGCCAAAAAAAAATGTCTGGAAATAGTGAGAAATGCTTGTCTTCATTTCCCAGAGCCTGTGATAATGTCTTCAAATGTCTCATTAAGTCCAAAACTCAAAGAAACATCAAATCCTCACATCTGAGAAGCCAAATTTGCCCTATTTTTGCTTAAGAAACCACTAAGATTATTATTCAGTTATGAAAACAGTTGATCGACTAATCGTTGCAGCTTTAAAATGATAATTAATGTCATAATGTAGCTACATTAGCTTTGCCATTTACATTAGCTGCTTTAGCATTAACCTAAGATCAGATAAAGAAGTTGTTTCTAAGCTAAACGCTGCTGCCAGAGTTTATAAAGGCAGAGCGGCGTCCTTACATAATGAAACTGGATTTTATATAGTTACAGATGTAAACTCAAATGTTTCACGTGAAGCTGGAAAAAAACATTTTCTGTGACTGAATGCAGTGAAAGTGCTGCAACTCACGATTATCTTCATGATAGATTAATCTGATAATTACTAATCTATAAAAAATGTCAATCACTGTTTTCCAAATCATCATCATCATCACCAATCATCCACAAGCCAAAAATATTCAGTTTACTGTCACAGAGGACTAAAGAAACCAGAAAATATTCACATTTGAGAAGCTGGAATCAGAGAATTTGGACTTTTTTTCTTATAAAATGACTCAAAACTATAAAATACTTGGTGGTGATTAATTTTCTGACAATCGACTAATTGTTGCAGCTCTACAGTTTGATTATTTCATACATTATTTTATGCCGTTTTAGTTTTAGCACCATTAATCAGATCACATCTTTGTGTCATCATGTTACTTCTTCCCACCCTCCGCCGCGCTCTTCTCTCTCCTGACCGCTGTCGGAGGTTTCGTCTGGGACGTGTTGGTTTTCCTCTCTAGGTGTTCTTGTCTCTTTGCGGCGTTGCGTTCCCTCTCCGCTCTCTCCCTCGCCAGCCGCTCGGCCTCCATCTTGTCCCGGACGGCTTTCTCTCTGGCGAGCCTCTGCCTCTCCAGTAGCTCCTTCTCTCTGGCCGCTTTCTCCTTTTCAGCCCTCTCGCGCTCTAACTTCTCCTTCGCCGCTCTCTCCCGTTCCATCCTCTCCTTCTCCCGGGCCGTTCGTTCTCTTTCCTTCGCCATTCGCTCTCTCTCCATCCTTTCCTTCTGTTCTCTCGCCATTCTTTCCTTTTCCATTCTTTCTCTCTCTAATCTCTCTTTTTCCTGAGCGATTCGTGCATTCTCCCTGGTGATTCTTTCTCTTTCCTTAGCGATGCGTTCCCGCTCCAGTCTTTCTTTCTCCGCTCTCTCTTTGGCGATCCTTTCTTTCTCGAGTCTTTCCCTTTCTTTGGCGGCCCGCTCCCTCTCCAGCCTTTCTTTTTCTGCTCTCTCTTTTGCGATCCGTTCTTTTTCTTGTCGCTCCTTCTCTCTGGCGATTCGCTCTCTTTCCTTAGCAACGCGTTCCCTCTCCAGTCTCTCTTTTTCCACTTTCTCCTTGGCGATCCTTTCTTTCTCAAGTCTCTCCCTCTCTAATCGTTCTTTCTCCGCTTTCTCTCTCTCCATCCTCTCCTTCTCTCTGGCTATTCTCTCTCTTTCTTTAGCAAGGCGTTCCCTCTCTATTCTCTCCTTTTCCAGTCTCTCTTTCTCCAATCGTTCCCTCTCCATCTTTTCCTTCTCCGCCTTCTCTCGCTCCAGTCGTTCTCTCTCTTCTCTGGCTGCTTTTTCTTTGGCTAGTCTCTCCATCTCTTGCTTCTCTTTCTCTGCCCTCTCTCGAGCCAACCTCTCTTTCTCGGCTTTCTCTTTGGCTTCCCTCTCCATCCTCTCCTTCTCAGCCTTCTCTCTTTCCATCCTCTCCTTCTCAGCCTTCTCTCTTTCCATCCTCTCCTTCTCAGCCTTCTCTCTTTCCATCCTCTCCTTCTCAGCCTTCTCTCTTTCCATCCTCTCCTTCTCAGCCTTCTCTCTTTCCATCCTCTCCTTCTCAGCCTTCTCTCTTTCCATCCTCTCCTTCTCTGCCTTCTCTCTTTCCATCCTTTCCTTCTCTGCCTTCTCTCTTTCCATCCTTTCCTTCTCTGCCTTCTCTCTTTCCATCCTTTCCTTCTCAGCCTTCTCCCTCTCCATCCTTTCCTTTTCCATCCTCTCCTTCTCCTCTTTCTCTCTCTCCACCCTCTCTGCCTCCCTCCTCCTCTCCTCCTCCTTCAGTTGCTCCTGAGCGGCCTCCAGCGTCTTCATCTTCAGCGCCCAGGCCGCCTCCTTCTCCTCCTCTTCCTCGGCGAGGAAGGCTCTGATCTCGGCCAGGGCGATGCGAGCGATCCTCTTGGCCTCCATCTTCTCGTGGATCATCCTCAGCTCTTGTTGCAGAGCGGAGCGCAGCTTGACTCCTCGGACAGGAGGGTCTGAGGTTTGAGTTAAAGGACGGGACTTTAACCGCGGTTTGATACCGATTCATCCACACCACAGTTGTTATTGCGGTAACACACGGCAACCAATGAAGTGTTAGAAATGCAGACCACATCATCACACTGTAGTTGCTAGTTTTTAAATACATCAAAGAACACCAGTCTCAGTTTAGTGGTACCATTAAAGCCAAATGTTACCAGCGTCTTGCAGGAAAATGGGATCTCCTGTTCATCTTGTATATATAATATGTAATGTTTTAAAGGAAAAAACATCCGTGCAATTTTGACATAATGCTTGGCTGAAAGGTCCAAAGATGCTTTAAGGATCAGTCTGGCAATTTTCTATATATTTCTTATTGTCAACAAAGCTCATGTTTGGATCCAAACCAACAATGAACTGATCTACTAACATGTATTGTGTGTGTATCAAAGCTGATATATCTTATTAAAAACATGTCAGTGAGTCACACCGCTGCACTGGGTCACATGTTCCTTCATCATGAAGAGTTTGGTCACGTTAGTTTGTTTAGAAACGGCTCCAAAAACTAATAACAGCATCATGTTTTCAGTCTCCAGAGAGTAGTTCTGTGTAAGGTGGACACTACTGAGCATATGCAGGAAACGCTGTTCTGTTTCCAGCTTCACTAGCTTGTTGTGCCGCATCCTCTTGACTTTTTAATAGTTTTCGGAGGTCGACGGCACAGAGGAATACGATATATCAGGCTTTGGATACACACACAGAAATATAAAACATTGCCAGCCAAATCCTTTCAATTTCATCAGATGAAAAAAAAACAAACAAAAAAAGGTCCATTTCAAACATGCAGACGGCAGGTTTTAATACCTCGGGTTGCGTTCTGTCTAGCAGCCGTCTCCCCTGCTGTCTCGTCTGACACAGAGGCGAACAAACAGACTGTCAGTTCAGTTTCATCTCTACAGCTCAGCTTCACCCGTCACTGCAATCACCTAACAACAGGCCTGAAGATACTATGGTAGGATTATAGAGGTGGACATCTGTGACTGGGTTGAGAAGGTTAAATGAAGTGTGTTCTGTCAGATGGGGGAGCTCATGCTGCGTATTACAAATCCCATCAACAGATAGATATGAGGTAATGTGAACAGGAAGTATCAGTTGACTAACTTGCAGCCAGTAAATCACGTACACAAACCCACAAACAGAAAGATCAGAACTCTACCTTTCGTGAGTTTCATCTCTGGAACAGGGGCCTCTAATGTCTTGTCTTCTAGGATGGTTCAAAACAAACCAATCAGTTGTAATGTTAGTTAACTCCCCAACTCTTCAGGTGAACAAGTCTTCCCCTTGTTGAACCCACAACCCTGGCGGTGTTAATGCTTTACTGTGGTCACTACGGAGCAAACAGAAGTCGTGCAGGAGCAGAGGAGACAGTACCTTTACTTCTACCTTTCTTCTTCACCTCTTTCTTGTCCTCTACAAGGTTTAGAAACAGACAGGTGTGTCAGGAGGACTATAAGAGTATGATTGATGTTATTTTTTACATACACACACATATTTTTTTGTACAGTACCTTTTCTCAGCCTGTCTCTCCTGAAAGCAGGACCTTTTAACTTCCTCTCATCTGAGCCAACAGACAGCAGAGAAAGTTAATGGAAACTACTGAATGTACATGTCAAGACACTAGAAAGTAAATAATCTGCTGCCTTGATATAATTAAATACAATCATGTGAAGAAAATACTTTAGACTGCAGTTTATATTTAAGATCAGAATAATCCAGTTTTTTTAAAAAAAAAAACATGATTCATTTCTCTCAAATATCTGCTGAGAAAACGCCCACTGAGTGATAATTTGGCAAAAAATATGTTTACTTGGAACAAGCTGAGCGTACAGATGGACAGCAGAGAGGAGGACCGTGTTGCTGGAGGAGAGGCTTGAGTTTCTGGATGTTTTAAAACTTTTTTCATCATTGACGGTATTTCTATTGAGATCCATTGTAATTGCTGTGAATCATAGATGCTGTCCTTCATGATGGAACCAAACTTTCGGGGGTGGAGGGGGAGTATGTGAGCTTTTTGTTGAAGTACGCCTACAAGCAGTGGTCTGAAGTAAAACACCTTGTCTGTTTGGACACAGAGTGTTCCAGTAAAGACAGCTGAATAACAGGTGCTGTAACTCTTGAGACCACAAGACTCCAGAATTTTTTTAAAATCCACAATCTGAAGCGATTCATGAACAATAAACTGAGCTGCAGTTTATTACAACCAACCGTTGACCTGCTGAGTTACATTCTCCAAATACCAACATAAATGTGGTCGACACATTGTGTGTAAGAATGAATACGAATGACAAACTTATTTACTGTGTCCTTAAGTTTTAACAGTGGCATAAATAAGGCCACAAAATGATCCAACACACTTAAGATAAAAGACGACCGATTATCTCATTTCTAATATATACAAATAAAGCAGAATATCATCTACTAATGTGAATATTAGAGGTTTACAGGCGGAAACGTGCAAGTATTGTTAATATACAGTGAGTCATATTATTAATACAGAACACTGGGTGAACACAGCAGAATATAAAGAGCAGTGAAGTCATTATATTGATACAGTATCATCAAATACAACTTTTTACCCTCCAGTAACACTGGATTTGATTGATTTACCAGCCAACAAGACTGTTGTAGTGAAACAGGATCTCCGAACGAAGACCTGCCAACGTGGCTGTAAGAAAGTGCAGAACTGCTTGTATTTGTTTGGTGTTTGGTGGTAAATTCCCACTCAATCTCTCAGTTCTTTCCAGTAGGAACACCGTAGACAGCCAGCACCAATTAGGACAAAATATATGAGACTGCAGGGCCATGTGAGGCCTGAGAAGAACATTAAAATAAGGTCCACAAAGTGCACAAGTGAACTTTTCATCCTCTAAATCACTTATTGGAGAATAAATGATTTTTAAATGGCAGATTTAGAAGGATCAAACAATCAAAAAAACTCAAAAAGTAGATGAATGCACAAATAAATATGAAGGCGACTAAATGTTAATTATAGACTACGTTTCTCTAGCAAGTCCCTGCAAGTCTAAAACCAACGGCTGCCTGGAAGGAAGGAAATCAATCTAAAAACAGATGGAATATTTGGGAAAACAGGATTTGTAGTTAATGAAACCACCAACGTTCATGGTTTTGATCCTGTTAGAGCTGCAACGATTAGTCGATTAATCGATTAGTCGATCATCAGAAAACAACAAGTTTACATTAGAGATGAAACAACAAATAAATTAGTCAATCAACAGAAAATTAATTGTCGACTATTTTGATAATCAATTAGTCGTTTTAGTCATTTTTCACACATATGATGGATCAATGCTTCTTAAATGTGAAGGTTTGTTTTTTTTCTCCGCTTGTTATACATGACAGTTTAATAATTAATATCTTAACACTTTAGACTGTTAAATGAAACAAGCAGATAGAAAGCACCGAAATCACCGTGGCAACTATTTTAACATGTCATATACTAAACGATTAATCGAATAATCGAGAAAATCGGCAGATTGATTGATAATGAAAATAATCGTTAGCTGCAGCCTTAGATCCTATAAAATATTTTCATGTTTTGAAAAAAAAAAAATTACACTGAAGACTTTTGTTGATATACAAAGATGCCAATAAATCTGATCGGCCAGTAAAGGCTGATATATTATTGATTTCTACAATCAAATAAACCAATAAATTAAATATATTCTGGAATCAAATCAATGGTCGTGTGGAGCTCTGAGGTTTTTTTTCTTGTTTCTTTTAAAAGGACTGTCAGGCCAGTCCGCCCAGTTTGGCCCTGCTGTGGAAACCAGACTGTCCTCTATCAGGTCCTCTGCCCCACAACATACACACTGCCTTCCTCCTCCAGCTGGACTGGGCTACGTCCCAGTCTGGTCCTCAATGGTCGGTAGTAGGACCAGGGAGCCTTGTTACTGGCTGTGGCTCTGGTTCCTGTTCTGCTATTGGTTCTGGAGGTCCAGTATGACCCCTTTGACCTCCACGTCATCAGAGTAAGCCGCTCCGCCTTCCTCCCGCACCTCAGCCGCCGCCTCCTCCTCCTCCTCCTTCCCCTCCTCCTCCTCTTCCTCGCCCCGCTCTATGGGTGAGGACACTACGTCATAGAGGAAGGTGAAGAAGCCATAGATCCAATCAGAGCCCTCCTCTGCTAAAATATTAAGAACCTCCTCAAGCGACTCGGCATTCGCACTACCGCCGCCATCTTTGGTCAAGCCTGACGAGAGAGAGAGAGGGAAGAGAAAGGGAGGGAAGGAGAAAAATAGATGGGATGGATGGAAAGGGGAGAAAAGTGGAGGAAGGTTGTGAAGGAGTACATTAAAGGAGAAGGAGGAGAAATGAAAGGAGGTGAAGGAAAGGTTAAAGAATAAGAAATGGGAAGGAAGGAAGGAAGGAAGGAAGGAAGGATGGTAGGAAGGAATGGAGAACAACCGTAACAAAAAAACAGGGCAAAAAAATAAAGGATGACGACGCGGGAAAGAGAGAGAGATAGTGAGTTAAAGAAGTCGCAGATGAACCACAGACAACAGATAAGCCTCTACTTCCTGTCTCAGTCTCGTCAGGCAATCTGTGACTTTCTGTCTGCTCGCCAAAAGAACAGAGGCGGCTATCTCTCCTCTAATTCTCTGCTGCGCTGTTCCTCAGCTTCTCCAACTTGAAAATAATTAGAAAAACACGACTGTTCATCTGTAATATCGTCTCCTAATTCTTGTTTTTCCTTCCTACTGATTGTATCAGCTGCAGACTGCAGACTGCGGTGACTTATGAGTGATTGTTTTTAAAGATATCAGTTACATCCAGTACAGATATGAGTAGAAACGCAGAATTGAACGTGAAGGCTTCAAGAAAATAATTTGCCGGCAGCATTTCTAGTGATTATTGTTTACTTTCATAGTTTGTGTCTTGATGTGTTTGTTCAGCTGGTACATTATTAGTTGAATACATCTAATCAGGAAGCAGCTATAGTGTATTAAGACTTATTATTAGGTGTATTTAGATGCTATTTATGTTTTCTCTCTGATGTTTTGTTGGTTTTTATACCTTTGTTCTATATTTTATTGATTCATTTGTATTTTTTATGGGTGAAATGACATTTTCATAAAAACACAGAAGGTTAATAGTAGTTTGTTTAGTATTAGTACCTTAATGTCACAGTTTTACATGTGACAGCAAACTGGTGGTTGTTACATATGAAAATCCAACGAGATTTCGTCCCAACGTACAGTACGAGTATGAATGGAAGTTCAGGAAATGAACATGAATTAGTCTTGAACCAGTTTAACCAGTTTGTACACGTGACTCTGTGATTAGTGTGTCTTCAAATTCATGGAGACACTTGTATATATAACAACCCCCTGATGTATGACACACTTATAATATGGTACATATAACATAAAGCAATAAGATAATTAGAGCTGCAACGATTCATCAATGAGTCGACTGACAGAAAATTAATCTGCAGCTATTTTGATCAATGAATCGTCTTTTTTTGTCATTTTATTTTTAACATAAGCTGGTTGCAGCTTCTCAAATTTGATGATCTGAAGGTTTTTCTGTGTCATACATGATAGTAGATTTAATATTTTTGGGTTTATGGACAGTTGATGTGATAAATAAAGAAATCTGAGGGCGTCACCATGAGCTGAGGTACCAGTACCAGTAGAAGTACCAGCACAGCATCATTGTGTAGTTAATTTAAGAGGGTTAAGTGAAGTGTTAACAGGCATAAATGGTAAAATGTTATTCATTGAATTACATGTATCAGACCTGAAGTAGAAGATGGTGCCCCAAAAACAACAGAGAAAGTAAAGCACTGTTAGCTTTTACTTATTATTAGCAGCACTCAAACATGCTGACTCTTCCTATGAATCTCTTCCATGTTCAGTCACACAGCTGATTCAGCAAAAACAGGCGGTAAGCGTTGTGTGGACTCATCAGCAGGGCTGGTTTTACAGCCGTCCACTGGTTGAGTAAGGCATCGAACCCGCAGAGTAAGACTGTTACTGTTTAAACTGAGGCGCTGTGACACAACTGTAAACCACATCAGTCAGGCATCACACGGACAAAACACAGAGAAGAATTGAAGCGGACTTGCCGAGCAGAACTTTAGCGTCTTCCACGTCAAAGTCTCCGTCTCCGTCTGTGTCGTAGGCCGTCAGTTTACCTGCAGCACGAAGAGGAAGGTGAGGAGGAAGATGATGAAATGAAACACATACTGCTGTTTTATAACAACACAAACAAACTCATGGAAACTGTTAAAATAATTAATGTCAAAATTAAAATGTGCATGTAAACAGGTTGAGATGAATGTTAAACCAATAAGATGTCAGATAACACAGTGACTGAGATAAATAAGCCACCATGATTATAGATTATTCTGCCGATTACTGTCAAGATTAATTGATTAATCGTTAATGAAGCGTCAAAAATGAGTGAAAAAAATGCCAAACATGACTTATCAGAGCACAAGATGATATCTTCAATTTACCGTGTTTACCAGGTCATATATCACGACAAGCGGCAAATCCTTATAGACGACTGATAGACAATCAAAATTGTTTTCTGTTCATCAACTAATTGATTAATCCAATCATTTTTTACTGTACATGACAATAACTTACTGCACATCCCTTTATTTATGCAACTGAATGTGTTTTTTTGCTTTTATTTGAACAGATTCTCACTTTTATTAGCATTCTTACACTAACCCTAACGCCCTAACCCTAATCCCCACTGACACTTTAAAAGTCCCCCCCTCCCAAAAAATACCTGAAATATGACGATATAACCAGGAACTCTGACTCACACTAAAAACATAAGCTTAACCATGCAGAGGGAATACACTCTGAAATGACAATAAAGTAAGATTTCTTGTCAAAATCAATCTGTGTATCAATCAGAGTTCAGCACAGAAACCCACACCTACGTCTTTATTTTTACTTCATTTCATCCATTACCTCATCAAGCTAACGTCACACTGTAAATTCTTAATAAAGGTCATTTGAAAGAAGTCCCGACGCTTCACTTTAGACCTTTAGAGGCAGGAAAGCAGAACTCTTATAATAATACAAGCTATTAATAAGAACATAGCTCACAGTTTATTAATAGCTAAAAAAAAACAATATGTCAAAGTGCATGAACTATGAAGGTGCTGAATTAAAACTGTGAGAGGAGGAAGGATGTGCTTCAGGAGGAGAACGATGATGTTCATCATTTGACCAATAATCACGTTCATATCATCGGCCTGCAGGAAACGTTTTGTACATCGACACAACAGAAAAGACAGAACCACTGTGCCGTTAAAACACTTGTTGTACTTTCATTATAGTTTCTGGTTGCAGCTGGCAGGCAAAGTTAGACAGGAAGCTACAAGGCTGATAGAAAGCGATCTCAATTACAAGAAAACCTACGACTCTAACTATAACACCGGTGTCAGATAGATGCAAACAACCATCTCTGCAATGATCTACTGACTGTATACTGGTTAGACAGGAAGCACTATTGTTGTTTCCACCTCTGTGGTCTATGTACATACTTCTTCGTCTCGCCTTTAACATTAACTTTGCTCTCTCGGCTCCATCTGATCCTATCTGTGCTCTTTTGGAGTATTTCAGTGATTCCCTCTGATGGAAATTATGACAATCCAGTGACATTAGCAGATGTTTAAATCTGGAGACCATACCTTGTAAAACTTCAGAAAAGTTCATACGAAACTCCTTAGCTCTGGCTGCATGCAGAGATAACAACAGGGAGAGAAACAAGAAGAAGAAGAAGAAGAAGAAGAAGAAGAAGAAGAAGAAGAAGAAGAGAGGATTCACTCTGAATTAGTACAGAACAATACAGCATTAGAGACGAGCCGCAGGGCTGCATGATGATTCACTCTGTCATTATTGTCTAAGCCTGGAAGGAGATCACGCGCTTGGTTGTGCGTGTCCCAGTGTGTGTGTGTGTGTGTGTGTGTGTGTGTGTGTGTGTGTGTGTGTCCACAGCTAATCTCACATTACTACTGGACCCATCAGCCTAATAAAAAAACCTATTTTGTAAGTATTTTGTCTTTTCAGCAGTCCATTTTATGACAGCAAAAGGCATTTCTGGCAATCGGCGAGGCTAAAAACAAGGCTGACTTCTGTTGAAGGCAACATTTTGGTCTTTGTTGTGGCTCAAAAATTGATATTGATAGAAAAGTTTGGTCTCATCTTGAACGGGAGAATCAGCAGATTAATTCCATACCCAGGATGTTATGATCCACTAAAGTTAGGCAGGATACGAGATGAATAAATCCCTGTTTTTGTTATCTTCACCATCGTCTTGCCTGTAAGGGAACCTGGAGGGACAACTGAGTGAGATTCAACTCTTCTGTGTTTGGGAGAGGAGAGAGAGGTAGGGAAGGGTTTTAATTTTACTACAAAATGTTCTGGATAAACAACAGTGTTTAAAGAGACATTTGGACTTATCTTGTTTATTGTTTCCTTATTAAGTTTATACAGTTCGGTGAACTCAGGACGCTCCGTTACCATGACACTATTCTATGTATCTTAATGAAAACTGAGATTATATTAGGGATGCACGATATTGCGATTTTTTTGCCAATATGCTGATATTTCCAACTCATTGTGGCCGATTGCCGATGCCGATACCAATATGCACATATTATTTTCCAGCTGGCTGAGGAGTTTGTGCAGCAGCAGAGTTTTCTTTGAGTTTATTAGACAGACTGGATTAATGTGCAGGATTTAATCTCTGGTCCACACTCCGGAGCAGAAGGTGGCAGTAATGCACCTAATACGCTGGTTGCCAACCGCCATTATAAACCAAAAAGAAGTTTTTCTTTCTTCAAACAGAGTGATACATCCTGTCAGCCAAAGTGTTTCCTATCTGTGCAGCCGAACATAGCAGCTCCTCGACAGACTGTTTCACGCTGACGGTCCCGGTGTTTCCTCTGCAGGCTGCACTTCACTCAGCTGCTTCTTCCCGCTTTAACCTGAATAACAAACCAGGGCTCGGTGCTCCGGTTGTATCCTCATAGAGAGCTGAGGCTAACGTTAGCTTGGAGGCTAGCGGAAGGCTAGCTGGCTGTGCTAACGCTCCGCTCTCCTCTCAGCTAACGTTAGCCTCGGATCTCCACGTGGATCCAACTGGATCACCGAGCCCTGGTTTGTTATTCAGATTAAAGTGGGAAGAAGCAGCGGGTCTGAGCTGACGGGGCGGCTGAGTGGAGTGCAGCCTGCAGAGGAAAGACCGGGACCGTCAGGGTGACACAGTCTGTCGAGGGAAGCACAGTCAGACGGCGGAGGAGAAGGCGACATATCGGCCTCTCGTAATCGGCAGAAATGGCCGATGCTGATATTTCATTTTAGAGCTTTTATCAGCCGATACCGATGACATGCCGATAATATTGTGCATCCCTAGATTATACTATACAAAAACACTTAATTAAAAACTTGGCATACATTTATATAAGACAACTTACACTATACTATATTGTACTACTACACTATACTATGCAAAAAAACTTTCCTCAATACTTTGCAGATCTCGGCTGGTTGCATCTGGCCGTTGTGGCGTCGCAGTAGGAGCTTCACCTCCAGACACACCCGGCAGAGATCTGCACTCTACTAGTTAAGATGTGAATTCCTGTTAGATTTACTGAAGACTGCAGCTGCTTCACAGTTAAAAGCTTTCCAGCTGCCAGGAATGTGATTAAAGTAAGGCTGATGGATCCGTCTGCAGTCATATGAAATATAGACGAGCTGCTTCCTTCCAATGATGTCACCTGGTGAAAGGTAGACTACATTTATATTTGTTCATTTGTACAGCAAATCAGAACAGGATATGATTAAATACTGAATTACAGGATATATATTATTATCCAGTGTTCAGAATGATCATTTGGAGGAAATGATTTGGATTTCAGCGACACAGACTGTTCATATTCAGAGTCTAACTGGGCCTCATTCATAAAACATTCACACATTCAGATATGATCTAAACTGAGGCTGCAACAAACTATCAGCAATTAATCTGTCAATTATTTTCTTAATTAATCACTTTGTCAGTATGTTTTTGGTCCAACCAACAATCTAAAATCCTGTGAAAAGCAACAGATCCTCACATCTGAGGAGCTTTAAGCTTTAAGTGTTTCAGTTTTAATCTCAAGTTATGCAAATTTGCAAGGATTTGCACACACGGGTCAGAGCTAATGATTCATGAATTTAATGTTTTTACTTACACCTTAGTTTTACTACTTTGTGTATTTTTCCACATCATGCAGCCCTGAGAGACTTCAAATACACAGAAGCAAAGAGAAGAAGCACAGAAGCAAAGTTTAACTTAACAAATTATTAACTCTGCTGTGTTTTTCCTGCCATCATAAACCCAGAATCCAGCCTGATACGACACATCTTTAACTTTATATTGACTCTTCCACAGGCAGTCATTCATAAACTGTTCACAACTTGACTTCAGTATCTCTCATCTATTGTTTCCATCTGACTGATGTGTGAGACAAACTGCCATAACGTGAGATGGAAGATATGAAGGAGACGAGATAAATGTGTCTTCTGACACGTAGTGCGGTAGAGTCACCTCTCTGTGTGTGTGTGTGTGTGTATGTGTGTGTATGTGTATGTTTGTGTGTGTGTGTTTGTCTGAGAGAAACAGGTTGTGAAAGTCCTGCATGACTGTCATAACCACATGAAGACAGAGACAAAGTTCCTGTATGAAAAAAAAAACATTTTGAAACTTTCAGCGCAGCATCTGATTGTGTGTGTGTGTGTGTGTGTGTGTGTGCGTGTGTGTGTGTGTGAGTGTGTGTGTGAGTGTGAGTTTGTGTGGGAACCAAAACTAGGCCAGCCAAATGTGACAACACACTGCTGATAGTTTTATTGCTGCAGTTTATATCCTGAAAACATGAAACTTACTAGTTCGTCACATTTAATGAATATTTGTTTGTTATATTTGATGTAATTTCATCGTATTAAATATTGAAGCTCTGTGCACAACTAATGATTGTTTTCATTGATTTGAATAATGACTGAAATCAGATTTTACCAGATTCAAAAACACTCACATTTCTCTGCTCGAGAGAGTTTTTCAAAATAGTTGCTGATTCATTTTTGACTAATTGTTGCAGCTCTGAATTTAAGCGCTTTTGACAACATTTTCTTAACAAATGTTTTACGTGACTGTTATCATTTCAGAAGCATCAGAATCTTCAATTACATTTTTTTGGTAAACATTAAAACTGTAATGATTAGTCGATTAACTGATTAGTTGAAAAACATGACGTTAACTCTCTGGAGCAGAGACATGTGACTGTTTTGAAGGCAGACTCTGTCAACATCTGATCACCTGACATTTAAGGATCAGTGTGACCTACTGATGACCTCTGATTTAATTGATCTCCTGCACATCATTCCTGCACCTTAATAACCTGACAGTCTTACTTACCGATGACGCTGTCGTAGTCCACGATGTCGAAGTAGACCACAGCCACGGAGCTCCAGACTCCCAGCAGAGCCAGGACCACGAACCAGGTAAACATGGAATATTTAGGACCTCCTCCTGCATCTCCTCCTCCTCCTCCTCCTCCTCCTCCCCCACCTCCGCCATCCGTCCTCTTTCCATTCTTGCTTTCCACAGGTGTTGTCTTCGCCTCTGCGGACGTCAATCACAGTGAAAACAGGGTCATTAATACAATAATACAGAGTGACAGACTAATGAAACCACCGTTAGGTTATTTAATCAGCAATGGAGCTTTAAGCACGGTCGCTATGGTCATTTACAGCCACCTGATATACTGGTTTAACTGTTGACTGGGATCGGGTTTGAGGTTTTCTGTTAGCATGGGCCACATCACATGGTTAGAGACACTGAGGTGAGTAATTCTGAAATCTGACTAAACACAGGAAGTGTGTCAACGCAGACATGGAGGAACTTGACACAACAGATAACAGGTGCACATATCAACACTGACAGAGTTTTTCCTTGTGGACAGTGTTTCCTTACTGAGCTGCATCTGAGAAGCTGAAACATCAAATATTTGGTATTTTTGCTTTAAAAAAAGTGCTACAAAGATATTTTAAAAAAGGTCACACAGGAACATTGGATATAGTCTTAAAGAAGTCCAGCAGAAGGCCAGAGAGGAGACAATATGGCTGCTGCTGCCGCTGCAGAGGGCGGACTGACACAGGAATAGAGTCAATATGACCCTGACAGACAGACAGAGAGTGACAACAGCTGCTCGTCCACTACTGAAGACTGAAATGGCTGCAGCTCATTACAACAGCTGTCTGCTTACAATCAAGTCTAATTAATGGCCTTAATGCTCAAGATAGAAACCAGAAATAGTCTGGTCCTTTATAGAAACCATCAGACTGCTCTGAGAGTCTCTGTGTGGTTAATGTGTTAGTGTTTCTAAAAGCAATAAAGGTTCTTTACTGTCGAACATTAGTGATGCAACTAACTTCATCAAAGACGTTATCAAGGCTGTTAAACACCCGTATCAACATGTTTGGAAGCTTTTATTTAACTCGGGGTTCATTGTGATTGATTTTCTGTTTGTTTTAAGGAAAAAAAGGCTAAAATTCTTCCAGCTTCTTTAATTTTTCAGTCTTCCATGACAGCAGGGTTCAAAATGAACTTGTTTCCTCAGTGTCCCACAACCGTCCTGAATTCTACTGTCAAAGGCTCAACAACCATCGTCCCAAACTGAAGTTCTTTTTTTTTTCATTCTACATAATAAATATAGTTTATCAACTTTGTTTCAGTAACTTTCATCACTTCATTGACTCACTCTGGTCCATCATGGAAGTTCTGCTGGTTGTTTCCTTCACTTATAATCTGAAACTGAAACCACCCTGGATGTTTGGCCACAATCAGTTTTCATTATTCTTTTAATCATTGGATTAGTTACTGTTGTTTATTTCTAGCTGTCTGATCAATAAATGCATCACTGCAAACTGATTGGTACACAGTGATGGAAATTTACAAACACACACTCTGAACACATCTCATAGTAAATACTAATGACTGAGTTAATGCGTACATCATCTTCATCATTATCTCCTTTCTGTTAATATGTCGCTTTATTAAGTTTTAATATTTTTCCAGGTGAGAAAGTAACCGCTTAGATTCCCATTCCAAAAGGCCAAACAACCAATCAATTATTCAAGGAAATAATCCACAGAATAATTGATACTGAAAATAATCATTAGTTGCTACATTTATACTAGTGCTAGACAGGTTGAACGTGATGGTGTGGGCCTCATAGTACGTTGATGCATTGTAACTTAGACCACAGTCAAAGTTTGGACGAGCCTAAAAAGGATGTTGAGACGTCTACATTAAGCCGGCAAAATTCTAAAATGCTGTTTTTGAACAAAAACGACCTGCGTCCACTGCAGAAGTTTCAGCTTGTTTCTGCAAATATCTCCGTCTATATTAAAATACCAAAACTGGTCATTCTCCTCCTACTGGGCATGTGCAGAGGACAGATGAGCAAGTCAGCCACACAAAAACCAGCGAAGAAGAAATGGTATATTTTCTGTTTCCGCAGCATCTTCCTGACATTTAGTTTATTGCAGCAGATTCCAACAGTTTGAGCAGAGAAAGGTGGGTGATAGCAACGTTTAACTCTGAACAAGCTGTCAAAGTAGACAATAAAAAGAACAACACTCGCATCAAGAACTCCGCCATTGTCGTTGTTGCGTTTCTTCTTCTTCCTCTTCCAATGGAACGCCGTGCTACTGCTACCATCTCTACAAAGCTCCGTCCCTGCGGATTGCAGGGCTGACAGTCCTTCTTCAATTCAATTTAATAACAGTTCTTAAGACAAAAGGGACTTCCTGGTTTAGTTCCTGGTTCCAGAGTTCCTGGAACGTTTTGGTCAAAAAGAGGCTTTAGAAGAATGATGTTGATCAGTTCCACATGAAGAAGTCCAAAGAATTTCAGGGGAAAAAGAGCTTTGGTATCAGATTGTTACTCAGCCAAGTCAAACCGTGCCAAACCGGGAGTATCACTGGATCCATTCTCATGCAAGACTTTCTACAGCTACTTCACAATAAATAAAAGACTTTACTGCAGTGCTTTTACAGTAAAAACAGTCTTCATCCAATGAAAACAGCGATGTGTGGAGTTTGCAATAAAAACATGCTGCACACTGAACCAGGTCAAACCAAACCAACAAAACAAATCCAGGCCAATGAAAACTTCAGAAAATCAAGTTAATCTGGGTTAAAAACGAAGCCATGTATCGCTGAGCCCTCCCACTCATCCATGCCAAACCGAGCTCAAACACCTTTCCTACCTGTCTCCGAGACAGCAGGTGTCACCTCCTCCTGCGTCGGTGGGACCTCCTCCTGTGTAACGCCTCCTAACCGAGCCAAACCAGGCCAGATAAGAACCAAACCATAACTGAATCAAACCAGGTCAAACCCCATTCGTACACCAGTCCTACCTGTCTCCTGGAACACCTCCTCCTCTATCAGCGGCTCCTCCTCCTCCTCATACACCTCCTCTTCAACGTACACCACCTCCACCTCCTCTTCATCCTCCTCCTCCTCCTCCTCGGCACGGACCTCCTCTACAGGAACTGAGGAGGCGGAGGAGGAGGAGGGTGGGTAGGACGTGCCATAGTGGCGGTAGCGCTGCATGGGTTGTCTCAGGTCTCAGATTGGGAAAACTGCGGATAAATACTCCTGACCAGTGATACCAGTAGGTTACACACTAAACCACCATTAAAATAAATACAAATGTTTGCTTAAAATATGAAGTTTAGTGCTGGTGATGTTCAAGTAAAAGATAAAGCCAAAAAACAGAATGAAAAAAGAGGTAAACTCAGGAAATGACAACTCTATTTCGATATAAAACTTTTCAAAAATATTACAAAGTGCCTCAAGAAAACTATACAAAATAGCAGCTTCAAAAGCACCAGTAAAAAATCAATGAGGTAATGAAAAGAGATAAAAACAATCCGAAAGAACAAATTATTGATCATCCAAGAAGAAAAGCAGCGATCTAGGAGAATGTCAGAAAGCAAATGAGCTAATCAGGACAAAGAGAGAGAGAGAGCGCTCCTCCTCCTCCTCCTCTTCCTCCCAGCAGCACAGTGTTAGACACTAATGGGCTGCAGTCTACTGGTCATCCAGAACCTGATCCACACTATTATTAGAGCTGACAAACCCAGGGTTTGTGTGTGTGTGTGTATATATGTGTGTGTCAGATGCCAGAGAGGACAGAATAGCCCACTAAATAACCTTGACACTTGTTTGTTCACACACACACACACACACACACACACACACACACTCTTAACTGGGCTACAGCAGACTATGTTACGTCCACACTACGCCGGTTAAATTTGTAATTGCATCTTATTGTCTCTGTTTCATGCTGAAGGTCTTCAGAGTGTATAAATATTAAAACACCAGCTCTGTGTTTCATTGTGTACGGGGTAAAATTAAACATTTGTAAAATGATGACATCAGCTGCCCAGTGAAGGTCGGGGCCGTGCGGCAGTTAAGTTTAGAGCTGCAACGATTAGTCAATTAATCAATTAGCTGCCAACTATTTTCATAATCCATTAATCATTTGGAGCAGGGATGTCAAGTTTCGGTTGCTGACACCCATTAACTGTCAACTAACCAGGTCGTTTTTAAGTTGTGATGTAGCTTTTGTTTGTGCTCAGCAGTCGGTGGTCAGAGCTAGCTTGTCTGCCCTGGCTAGCTTGTTTTTTAGCTAATCCTTCTTCTCCTCAAGGTGTTTAGTCACAGTAGCTCTCGACTGCATGATGTACTCGGGTTCGAGGTACCAAACTAGCTCTTTCAATCTCTATATCACACTTACTCAATGTCACACTGATCGGCAGCATATCAGTCTCAATCATGCAACACACCAACCAGGTGATGGCCTCAGACCAGTGCTTTCTCCCCCGGCTAGCAGCAGCGTGATCTTTGGCGGTGACTGCGAGCCATCCTCAGACATGGCAGCCGGGTGCTTGTTCTTAATGTGGTGCAGCATGGTGCTAGTACTGTACTAGTCCAAATATAAGGCGACCCTGATAATAAGACGACCCCCCCCCCCCCCTCCTTATCATATGTGACAGTGGTATTTGGCAGCTTGACATATTCCGTTTCTGCAGTAGAGCTTTGGACTCGTCTTCACTCATCATGAATTTATTTCCTCCGTGGCAGAAAAACACGCTACACGATCCTTCAGAAACTCCTGCAAGTTAAACTGGACTAACCAAACACTTTTAGTGCTGACTGACTCTAACACGCTCACTATAAAGAGACTTTAAGGCACTCGCTAAACTAGCAACATTAAGGCTACAAACAACCCATAATGCATCACTCTGTGGAGGAGCTGGTTTTGCACCAGTACTTTATTCATTCAAAAAGAACAACTGATGTTGTGAACACGTAATTATCTTGCTGTTAGCGTAGTGTGTATGCAAATTAACCTATAGACAGACATGCGTAACCAGTCCAAAATATTTGTGGCGGTTAACCGATTAACAGTTAACCATTGACATCCCTAACTAGGGTCATTCTTTTTAGAAAAGAAAAATTCAAGTTCTGGTTCCAGTTTCTCAAATGTGACTATTTTCGGGTTTCTTTAGTCGTCTATAATAGTAAGCTGAATATCTTTGGGTTGTGGACTATTGGTTGGGACACTAGAAGACATCTGAGGACGTCATCTTGGGCTTTGGGAAACAATGATTGATATTTTTCACCATTTTCTGATATTTTATAGACCAAACAACTAATCAATTACTCAAGAAAATAATCAACAGATTAATCCATAATGAAAATAATTGTTAGTTGCAACCCTAATAAAGTTGAATAGATCTGCAATGATTAGTCAATTAATCGCTAAACAGAAAATTAATTGTCAACTTTTTTCATAAATTTGTTATTTTCTAAAGTAAATGTGCCAAATATTTGCTGGTTTCAGCTTCTCAAATATGAGGATTTGATGCTTTTTTGGAATATATGATATTAAACTGATTATTTTGGTTGGACAAACAAGAGTTCTGACAACTGGTAGACTAAACAATTACTCAAGAAAATGATTAATTTTGAAATCAATATTGAGAATAATTGTTAGTTGTAGCCCTTGTTGAAAAGAAAACCTTTAGACGCCTCTAACTTATCATTTTAAATGTCAGAACCATGACATAATGATTTTTTTTTCAGCTGGTTAACGTGTCTTATTTATGAGCCGTAATTAAATCACTGTTTCCTGCTTGTTCCGTTGACTGACAACAGAAACAGGAAAATATGTAAATGTGAATATTGTGAATTGAGCTGCTTTAAAACACAGTGAGGGTCTGAACTGAACAGACTGACACTCAGCAGAGTAACAGACTGCCTGTAGCTGCCCAGTCAAAGTTAAAAAGACAACTTCCTCTCATCCAACTGTCCCACTCTTTACCAGATGTTGGCTGTGATGCAGTTTTGTGGTTTGTCAACTGAAAAGAGGACGAATAAGAAGAGAAACACAGAAACAACCTAGAAATGCTATGTGGACACGAGTAATTTTCACAAGAAAGTGAAGAGAATGCCTCAGAATACTTTACTAGTAATACCTATTTCTACAAAACCCTTTATTCAATAAAAGCAGCCAAACTTCTTAAGTCTACAAACATTTCCATAACACAATCTAACATGTTCATACAGTATGAAATAGGTGAAATGATTCATTTAATCAGGAAAGAGAAGAAAATCTAACCCAAGAAATGAGGACTAATACTTCAGGCACCATTCAGCCTTAAAGTCACTGATGATGATTATGTGTGAATCACCGTCTGACTCTATTAAAATCTGCACATGACAGCGCGTGGTGTTTGCAGGCAGAACACTGGTTATTTTGCATGGTATTCTTTGCTGCACCTTGTTCCTGCTGTAACAGTTGTTGCATGTGTTGTTGCTAACGAGCAAATAAGAGCAGTGGGTGAAAAATACCCTTTTTTGAGGCCAGTTACAACATAAGTTTCACTTTTAGTCACTATAAGTTTGTACAACCTGGCTTTGTGTTGGCAGGACACAAGCTGGCTGTTGTATTTGCATTCCCATACGTACAGAAAGTAGGTCAGAATAGAGGTTCATTTCTATCTCGTGTTGTGAGTTTCTGTCTTGACACACACAAAGCTGTGTTTACATTCAGCCATCTAAATGCAAAGCACTAATGTTAGTGGTAATTAATGCTAACATAGTTGGGAATAACAGTAATCGAGAGACTGAGAAGAGGAAGGAACTCTGCTGATCATGAGTGAAAGGAATCAAGTGATGAATAAGAAGATTAAATAGATGCGATAATAAGATTTTGGTGCTAATATCACAGCACATCTCAGAGTGTCACAGAAATGAAGTATGATAAGTTCACTGAACTCACTAAAGACCACAAAAAACACACTTACAATAACAGAAATATATATAGTTTTTCATTATACTGATCAATTATCATGATATGACCATGTAATGAATGTGGAATAACCTGAAAGCTTTATATGAGGCTTAAAATAAACAGGGTCAGTAAAGTGGGTTTACATCAGTTTGTTCTCGATTTCATCCCCAACTCTGCATTTTAAAAACATACAAATAACGAAGATCATCAACCATGAACTGCTGAGTGTCTGTTGAAATGTTAATAGTAGGTTAGCTTCTGTTAGCAGGCTATCACCTAAAGCATCAAGGACCCCTAGACTGACACAAAATAGACCACAGACCCCCATTTGATCAGATTTTGTCCCAGGGTTCCCCATCTGAGAGGAGTTTTGCTTTAAGATGTGTATGAACCCCATGAGCATTATTTTTGGATGGAGCCCCCTCAAGGACCACTGGGGGTCCATCCATGTCCATCCATCCATCCATCTAAATGACCAAGTTATGAATGTTTAATAACCTGAAAGCTTTATGTGAGGCTTATAAATGTGTAAACAAGGGCAGTAAAGTGGGTTTACATGAGTTCATCCTTGACCCTTCGGTTTAAAAACATGCAAATAATCACAGAACATGAACTGCTGAGTGTCTGTTGAAAAGTTAATAGCTTGTTAGCTGCTGTTAGCAGGCTATATGACCTATGGTAGCTGAGGTAGCTTAGCGTCATTTACTGGGCCACTTACATGCCACCACTGGACCAGTAAGCTAGCGGTCACACAGAGCATCACTTGATTTAAACTTAACACATAAATAGTCAGTTTGATAGCTGAAGTCCTCTAAATTCAGTATATTCTGACAGCTAGCAAGCAAAAAAATGACTAAACCAGCCCCGTTTTCTTGTATCGCGAGAACGTCAAACCAGACTCTATTCAAATCTCTTACAGTTTTATAAACTCTTGTTTAATAGCAAAGTAAACACCAAAGAAAACACGAATTGTGACATTTGCACGAAGCTTTATAAACCACTACTCAGTTCGGCGTAGGTTATATTCGTAAAACTGGGTTAACTTGAATAAAATGTTGAGTTTTACTGCGGGTTCACGCTGCTCCTTCACGCCCGGCGGGAGGCTCCTCTGCCCGGGGAAGGACTGTGGGAACCGCGGGGCGAAACAACCGTGAAAGGTGGAGTGTGTTGCATCTTGTGTCAGTATGCTATAGCCGTATTGAACAATGTATTCTAACGATTCCTGCCAGCATCTCCCGTGTTATTCTACCGTATGTGCATATTTACCGACAGGACAAACAACTTTAAACTGCAGGATATGAATTGGGAATATGTACAGAGGACATGCAGGCGCGTCCAATGTAGCAGGAAAAGGGTACTGACCTTTTTTGGAGTGGGTTTTGGGATTTTTTCTCTGGGCCATCGCTTCGTAAATTCACCAGTGCGGGTTCGTCTGTTAAGAAGCGACCAACTAACAAGCTAAATTAGCTGTAAATGTGTGAAAAAACATGAACTAAATCAACGTTCCTGGTCGGTTTCTGCGCTCCGCTCTCATTGATGAAGCTCCGAGTTCACCCCCCAAAAATCACGTCTTTTACTTGGATACCAGTAAAGCCAAAGTCCATGGTAACGGTGATTGATTACACCTTCCGCCAATCAGAGCCAGGGAACTAGCTCGTAGGCGGGATCTAAGGCGGGCTCTTATCATTTTGGACCAATCACGTCGCGGTGCAGCTTCCCAGCGTCGTAACTCTCCTTGGAAAGCAGCAAAAACGTGGCAGACAAGGAAAAGGAGTTTTAAACATCTGGGGCGGAGAGAGCATACGTGACATAAACCGAGATCAGTATTATAATTTAAAAATACTTTATTACTATATGTCATGCCTAATAGAGGAGGTTTTAATGGAAATGACAACAACAACATAGTGCATAATTAAAAGTTAAGAACAATGACATCGCAGTGCACAAAAACACTTTCTCCCATCAATTGTTAAGGTAAGGATAAAGCCTTTATCAAAATTATTACATAGCCTATGTAGCTCCTTCTTCATGTACTACATACAGTCATTATTACCATCATCCTCCGGGTCACCATTATAGAATTAATCATCATCATCACCATCTTTTATCAGACGGATGATGTGTAAAGTGAGAAGCTCCCCCTACTGTATTTTAATATTAAGTGCATGCTCGGTATTTAAATCCCATATTGGACATATTGAATATTATACTTAAGTTTGCATGTATCCTTTTCCACCTGCATATATCTATTATCTCTACTAGATATCAGAAAACAGAAATTAAAGTTAAATTATTTAGAGGTTTTCTAAATGGACCTAAGATCCAGATTTGAGTTGAGTTGACAACATACTAATAATAAAACCATAATCATAAGAACATTTTAAAATACACAGAGTACCATAAAGCAAAAGATAAGCTGGAAAGATATTAAGTGTGGTACCTCTGCAATTCAGAGGTTAAATAACCTAAACATATTCAAGTCAAGTCAAGTCAGTTTTTATTACTATAGTCCAATATCACAAATGACAAATTTGCCTCAGTGGGCTTTACAATCTGTACAGCAATACAACATCCTCTGCCCTCAGACTCTTGATTTAAATAAGAAAAAAAAACCCTAAAAACTCTTTAACAGGGAAAAATGGAGGAAACCTCAGAAAGAGCAACAGAGGAGGTTTCCTCTCCCAGGATGGACATAAAATAGATGTTGTGTGTACAGAAAGACCAGAGAAGAAAAAAATATGCAAATCATAAATATTTAAAAAGACAACCAACTAAAAAAAATGTGTCAAAACTTTATCATTCAAGAGTTGAATAATCTCAGGTGATGTACTTCTTTTAAAACGCTCAGATTGAAAACAGACGTCTGCTGCTGGGTGAGAATCATCTCTAACAACATTCAGATCCTTTTGGTGAAACCGAACTTTATAAACTGGAGAGCGATGGGACGGAGCGGCCAGTAAATTATAATACAGTCTCAAATTTAACTAAAAATATATTTGTTTCAGCATCAGTCAGGACATCAAACTGACAGAGAAACTTTACACATTTTCTTACAACAGGTGTGTAAAACTTTTACGGTTGTGCTTTCCTACATCAGGTTTGTAGAGACTGTAGTGCCAAGACATTTATACTCTCACATTTGGTTATTTCAGGAGGCAGTTTCCCATCCTCACCTGTCCTGAAATCTATGAGATGGTGACTTTGGGGACTCTGGTGATGATGAGATCAGTCATAACTGTTTACACTTTCAAAAGCCTCATAAATTAGTTACGAACTATGTGTGTGTGTGTACATACATTTCAATGTAAAGCACATTGAGTTCCTTGTAGTAAAGTTTGCTTCATACATACATTTGCCTGCAGGCCTTATATTGAAAGACAGTGAAAGACAAAATTGGAAGCAGACAGACATCTACAGATAAATAAAGACGGGTGAATGCACAGGTGTCTCACATCTGCAAAACACAACTTAAAAAGAAAACTTAAAATAAAGTTGAAACTGGTTCAATGAGACATGTATAACTACATGTTTTTGATCTACTATCACGTATCATCCTCTCAGGGAAAATATTTCAAAACTTCCTAATTAAATATGAAATAAATTGATTTCAAGGCTGTTTTACAGACACTTTCAGACTCTGAAACCTACATGAAACCTGTTTGGTAACCATGGCGATGTGAAATAAAGATCAGTCTTGCACCACTGAAACTGAGATATTTATAGGAAACCTGTAAGAAAAGTGTAGAAATGTAGAAAAATCATATTTTAGACATGAGAGATTTAAAATGATGTAGAGAGAAATGATTGCAGTTACATCCTGAAACTGACGGAGGGCGCTGTAGTACAACATTTAACAGAACATCCCAGTCTGACATGAACATTTATTCATCTATCAGGCTGAATTTGTACAGTATCACCGATGTTTAACCCTGTGAATAAAATATCTGAATTCTTCGACTTCCTCCTGCAAGAAAACTCAATTTCTCAGTTTATTTGATTGATTTTTCAGTTTTTATGCAGCCGGGAGGAAGAGAACGAGAGGAAGAACAAGCACAATAAACTACACACTGCAGACAACACCTGATATAAAGCACCAGAGAAAAGCAAAGTTATTCAGTATACCAGTAGAAAATGTGTCAAAAACATGAAATATAGCCTCCCAGTGTTCAATAAACTAATAAAGTGTCACTAACAGAGGTTCAGCAGCAGCTGTAGGATCGAACCCGTGACCTTTCAGTTTATGAGAAGGTCTAAACCTTATGTAAACCTCAGCTAAATTTAACCCGGGGACACATGAGGGGGACACATTAAAACAGGGTCAAAGCACATTATACGAAAGCATGACTATAAAATGTGTCTTCAGAGGTGATATAACGACACTCGAAGATCCTCAGGACTCACAGGATTACATTTTTTTAATAATATTTTGTTCAAATTAAAGTTTGATTGAAATATATAAATGGAACGACCTCCCGCAGAAGTTTCATATGAACTTCAAAAAGGTGAATTCATCACAGCTGCACTTTGATCTCCTGACATCTGACTACAAACCAGCCTGCCTGAAGCCTGTATTTTATTGTATGAAAAGTATGAAGAAAGCTTTTAAACATGTTTTAAATACTCTGCTTTGAATAATAATTGGTGTAAGTTGCATACCGGCCCCCTGATTGGCTCCAGACTAGCTGTGATGTCACAAATCCTGCTCATAGGTTCACCTGTTAAACTGAGATTTAAGGTGAGTTCAGCAGATGAATGAAAACAAACTGCACAGAGAAGAAGAAGAAGAAGAAGAAGAAGAAGAGGAAGAAGAAGAAGAAGAAGAAGAAGAAGAAGAAGAAAAAGAAGAAGAAGAAGATGTTTTTGAGTTGAGGAAGACTTTAAGTTTTCATGTTCTATATGCATGAACACTTATGTTTTGTTTTGTTTTGTTTTGTTTACATTAAAGTGAGTAAATCTAACTTTACCAGAAATAATATATAAGAAACATTTATGGCCCAAAACAGCTTAATAAGTAACCACAACAGGAATTCATAGATATATTTACGGCTGCAACTAACAATTTTATTTTCATTATCAATAAATCTACAGATTATTTTCTCGATTCATCATTTAGACTACGAGTTATCAGAAAATAGTGAAAAATATGTTATAATTTCCAACAACTCAAATGTCCTGTGTAGCGACTACTTTTCAAAAAAGTCCGCTAAGAGGTTGAGTAGGCTCCTATATGTGACACGTCCGTACAAAACCATCCTGAAGTCCAGATGATATTTTACTGATGTTTTATTTAAAAAATAAACAAAAATGAAAGAGTCTAACAAGCAGCTGTTGCACAAAAAATATACAAAGAAATGCAAACTGAAAATAAAGTGATAAACAGATGATGGTGACAGAGCTCCACCAACTCCACAAAACTCCCACCACCACCTGAGTGAACAGGTTAAATAATAGGAAACCACACCCATGTGTCAAGCAACGTAAGTGACGCAATATGTAACGCCCAGGTCAATATTTAAACAGAAATAACAACATATTTTGGCTCCTACATCCTGTTTTGTCTGACTGAGTGTCCAAAACCCAAAGTTATTCAGTTTACTGTGATATATGACACGTAAAATAAGTTGATCTTCAAATTTGAGAAGCTAAAACCAGAGAATTTATGTTTGAAAAGTGACTAAAATGATTAATCGATGATGAAAATAGTTGCTGATTAATTTTCTGTTGATTGACTGAGTGATTAATCATCGCAGCTGTAGATATAATGTGAAAAATGTGGCACTTTTTGTAGGATTTGGTACAAAAGTGTTGGGAATGCAGGTAATTGTTTGGATTTACCTGTTAGAAATATAACTGTACTGCTCTGTTTTACAGAAACATGACAATTTCTACAAGTTGCTATAAATAAACTTCAGGTACAAACGTATCTCGTCTAAGTCAACTTCAAACCGTCTGCAGATTCATACAAGAACTTTGGTGATCCTGTCACAGTCACAGGTACCATCATCCACCAGACTTCTTCCCTGTTTGTTATACTGGGCTGAGTGGGAGGAGGCTTTTATACAGGACACTGAAGTTTGCTTTCGCTCTGGTTGTGAAATGTGACTGAAGAATTTGACATCTGTTTGTATGTCTGAGGAGCTGCGTCATCATGAGATTATTGTATAAGAGAGTTTGCAGGTCGTCTTCATGTATATTCTTTCAGGTTTATGTATGTCGGTCGATTATGATGAGGATTGTGTTTTCTGCTGCTCTGGGTTTTCCCTCCACACCTGTCCTGCTCCCGGTGTCTTCCTCAGCCAATCAGCTCCGTTCCTGTTCTCCTGTTCCACCTGCACCTCGTCCCCTCGTCAGTTTAGTTTGTATTTAACCCTC
Source organism: Thunnus albacares (assembly GCF_914725855.1). NCBI lineage: Eukaryota > Metazoa > Chordata > Actinopteri > Scombriformes > Scombridae > Thunnus > Thunnus albacares. The sequence goes on from NC_058126.1 coordinate 2,982,336, forward strand.
CTGTTGTCATCGGGTCAAATATTTCAAATGTTTTTATATCAGAAATATGGATTTCTTTCATCTAATTGCCTGAAAATCACATGGATGGTTTCATATCACACACTTTGCAAGGAACTACTCACTACTTTCATTGAATTTTAGGTGTTTTATTAAAATTTATAGCATCTGTGGACTTTTGTTCTCCCCGAGTCAAAATTGACCCGGGAGGACAAAGGTTGCATGGTCGACAGGAAGACAACAGGAGGGTTTAGTCTTGTTCTGTTTGAATCTCCTGCTCCTCCTCTGACAGATGATATTGATGTTGAACTTGTCCAAAACTGATGATGTTCAACATCTTTTAAATTCCTGAGTTTATATATCAGAGCTTTCAGAGTTTCCTCATCAGTTAAAGTGTTACTTTTCCTCCCATCACTGTCTTTATCTGCTTTATCTAATTCTTATTTTATTTATTATTATTACATTGTCATTTTTTTCTTAATTCTAGTTTAACTTTTTTTCTAGTGTGCATTCGTCTCAAATTGTTTTACTGTTTAAATTTATTCTTATCAGCTTGTCAGTCATCTTTAACTTTCACTAACCTGTACAAAGAAAGGTGCCAAACATATCAAGTTTGATTGGTTGAGGAAGGACATGATTAATGACTGAAAGCAGACGATCAGGAAACACGTCTTTAGTAAACAGAGAGGAGAACGTGAGGCTTTCAGAGCAGAACTGTTAGAAACATGTTAGTGATCTTGGGTTTACTGCTGATTGTTGGGTTTAGATGGTGGATTGAGGCTTCACAGCCAGACTGACAGCTGTGTGTGTGCGTATGTGTGTGTGTTTTAATGAGCACACACACACACACTTGTCTTTTACACACAAGCACACAAGCCAAACACACACACACACAGTTCACTAATAAAGATCATGTGTCACATACCAGCCATGAACCATGCATTAACCCCTTCACACACACACACACACACACACACACACACACACACACACACACACACACACACACACACACACACACACACAAACATCCCGTCAGCTGAGAGATTCCTCATAAAAGCTCATTAATGTGTGAATAGTTTCATATATTGAATAAAAACAAAACCGAGTCTGGTATGTAGATTATTTTTCATTAAGTGCAAACAGAAAACTGTTTAACGAGTTTAAATCTACAGAAAACAGACGGCGCGGTAATAATTATGACAACACACTCCGATAAAGAGAAGTTACTGTTCTTTTATTGCCACAATTATTAAAATAACCGATATCGAACACAAGGGGGAGACTCTTGTACATCTCACAGTATGGACTGGACACAGCGGCATGATGGGAAATAATTGATCATGGTGGGAGGAGGACAGCAGACTGAAAAACAGACAACAGAAGAAGATGCTGCTGTAGTCAAACTGTATGTTTTTACATGCATTTCATGTAAAATGTGTTTTCAAATGGAGAAAAGTGTATATAGATTTCCACTTTATTATCCTCAGACATTATGTCTAAATTATTGAACATCTTTCAGATAGAAGTTTATGTTTTTCTGCTATATTAACTTTAGGAAACTTAATCATGACGTCATCCGGAGATGTTAAACAGTCTTCACAACTTAGTTTTCTCGTTATTTGGGGAATTTAACACCCTGTTTCTTCTTCTGCGTGTCATTTTTACTGTGTTCAGGATCAACTCTGTGATACTTCTTTCAATGTTTTCACTCAAACTGAAACTTTTCTCAGCGTTTCCATTTTAACTGCTATTTCAGCTTCTGTCAGTATTTGTATTTAAAGGAAAGAGCGGTCTTTGCTCACCTGTAGACTGACAATGTGTTCAGGCTTCACAAGTCTGTATAAACTGCAGGGAAACAAACACTTACAATAAAATCAGCCAACAATCTAATAGGAGGAGAAAATCCATCAATAAAGTTTCCCACATATTCATCAATAGACAATAATATAAATGATCATTTAGTGCCAAACGCTGATGTGAACAAGGGAGAAATCACAATAATTCACCATAAATATACAAAAATAGTAATAATAAACACATTTTAAAAAGTATAATCCACAACACTAACCAATCAATACACACCTAAATATAATCATAATAAGATCGAAGTAAGTGCAAAGTCAGTGTACATAGAAATAGATTCAAAACTGTCAAAAAGTGAGTTAATTAACTGGATACATAATAGTATTTATATGTCAACACCACTTCAACTCTGTATTTCAGCAGCGAGCACAGAAAATCACGTCTCTTCATTCAGTGTTATCAACAAAATATTGAACACTATGTGGTAAAAAGATCAAACCTACATGTGCTGGTTTCAGGTAGTTCACCAGATGTTGGCAGCTGGCTGCAGGGATTTCCTCCCATTCAGCTATGAGAGCATCAATGAGGTCCAACAGTTCATATCATTGACTGTATATAATTATATATTCATATACAGTCAGTGGTTCATATCACTGGTGTTAGATGAGGTTGAGTTCAGCTCTTCTACACTAAACTGGGAAAAACAGTTTTATTTATGGAGCTTCTGTTGAGACCAAGTTGGAAGAACACAGTTTAAAATATGATGGAGCATAAAGATTTCACTTAACTGGACTTTAAACACATTAAAGAGAAAACACGTATTTCCAACATGGTCCCAAGATATTAACATGTTTAAAACAAATGTGAACAGTCTGGAAGCAGAGAAACTGATTTAATGTGAAGTAAAGGTGATCAATACATTAAAAATGTGTGTGTGTGTGTGTGTGTGTGTGTGTGTGTGTGTGTGTGTGTGTGTGTGTGTGTGTTGGTGTTCAGACTTGGTTTTAGGGGTTGAGGGATGCATGATGTCCTCACAACTATAGAAAGACAAAAATAATCATATATGGACAATAACATGTTTAAAATGTTTAGCCAGTATATCCTCCTGTAGAACTGCTGTAAGTCTCTTCATCTTCATGTGTCTGTATGTTCTTGTTACTCTGGGCTTTTGCGTGTGTGTGTTCCCTTTTTTCTCCCCATGGTCGCGTGCACGTGCGTGTGTGCGCGTGTCCTCGGTCACTTCAGTGCGAGACAAACGGGACTTCGGGCGTAACCTCGCGATACTCCCCATCCTCTCTCTCTCTCTCTCTCTCTTCTCTCCTCTCTCTTCTCTCTCCCTCCTCTCTCTCCCTCCTCTCTCTCTCCCTCCTCTCTCTCTCTCTCCATCCGCGTCCAGGGGGCGATCAAGCAGCGGGGATGATGGGAGTCGGACCGGTCAGCCCTACCAGCCTACCGACCTACCGACGCACCGAAACGCAGCACAACACTCCGGTCTGACGGCAAAACTTCACACTTTTCCACCTTCAAATAATTTCTCCAAAAAAAGAAAAAAAAAGCAAAAGCAAAAGCAACAGCTGGAGCTGCAGGAGGGGACTTTCACTGTGGAGGTTTATTCTTGTTAATTATCACACCTGAAAAGGATGAGAAGAAATTTTAAAAAAATCCATTTTCCCTGAGCTGGAGGAGTGTGTTTTTTCGGAATTAAAGGAAGCTGAAGCCGCTCCTGGAGGATTAAAGCGGCTGAAGTTGGGAAGATGCCGGAGGAAGCGGAGCAGACGGAGTGAAGCAGCCCCGGTGCGCACTTTCCCCTCCCCGGCTGGACTGAAGCGCGACAGTCCGCTCCTCTGACGCTGCTGGAGGGACACTTCTGCGCTCCTGCCTCTTCTCATTCATTTCATCATCATCATCATCACCTTGCGTGGATTTAAAACAAACAAACAAAAAAAAAACAGCCTTCATCCTCTCCTTTCTCCTCTTCCTCCTCTTCTTGCTCCTTCACATTGAGATATTTTTTACTCCAAACACTTTTTTTTTTGTTGTTTCTTGGCGCTGCGCGGAGTTTTTTCGCTCATGGATCGGCCACTTTGCGCCTCCTCTCCGGATGGGATTTGGCAGCTGTGAGCGGGACGCGGCGGACCGGTGATGGTGTGACAGAAAGCGAGATTTAAAACCCGCAGTTTTTAACGCAGGAGTTTCACATGTGAGTACTTTTTTTTTTTCTTTGTTAGAGAATTATCATGTTTCTTAATGGGGAGGGGGGTGAACTCTGACCTTTTAGAGCCAGTTGATCCTGACAAGACAAAACACCTGCGACACTGAGCAAAATCACTTCTGTCACGGAGAATATTTCATTTTTAAAATTGATTTCCTTTGTGAAAATATCCATAAGAAAACTTTCATCAGTTTCACTCCACACTCAGACATGTTTGGATGAATTTTTGGGGGATAAAACCAAATTTAAAATGCGTATTTCTGCGCACAGATTCCCTAAATGTTGACTAAAACCAACACATTTCCAGAGTTGATTTCTTTTAAAAGACTCTGCTGTCACCTGATTGAACTCTCCGTGTCATTAACAATTTTTTGATATATTGATTGTTATTTTTTTTGGATGACGCAGCCTCAGATCGGTCCTGAAAACACGCAGTTTAAAGTCAGTTTCAGCCGGCTCTTCATCCCTCCTCTTCATCCCTGTTATGAGCCACTTTCGCCCTCCAGAGACCCCGTTTCCTCTTGTTCCTATGCAACCCCGGCTCCTTATCAGCTGTGCCGAGCCGAGCCGAGCCGAGCCGTGCCACCACTTTCCATTAATTAACCGGCTCTGTTTATGTAAAGGGGTGGGAGATACATTTGGGGCTGATTGAGCTGCTGGTTGTCATATTTTGGCTTGTTTACCTCCAGAAATGTAATTTTCCGATAATATCTCCACTGCGACTAACAGTGCGTCAGTACAAACCTTTACGGACTGATATTTGACGTAATATCACCGTGAAACTGCTGTTACATTTCCAAAAAAAAAGTGCTTAAAGATATTTTTTATCGCACCTTCATCGTTCCTATAATATGCATAATGTTGGTTGTACTTGCTGTTATATTATAGAGGTTTTAAAGTGACTTTATAGTGCTGTAATTACTCTATATTGCATATGCTTCATATTACATTTATATAATATTCATATAATCCTGCACAGCATTGGAGAGTGTTTGTCTGGTGATCAGCAGGATGCATTATTATCACCTATGAAATCTCTAGTATTCCTATAATGTTATTATCGGGGGTTAGAATGTGTGTTTAAACACAGAAAAGTACTGTTTTGTGTTAATTTCATACATTTTTTGTTGTGGACGTGTTTTTTTTTTTTTATAGGTCCATCATATGAGGTCATGCTGTGCAGAGACTGTTCATGTAGAAATATTTATTATTTGTCTTTAGAGCTGCAACCATTAGTTGATTAATCAACTGACAGAAAATGAAACTGTAACTATTTTGATAACTGAATGATCGTTTTGAGTCTTTTTTTTTAAGAGAAAACGCCAAAATTCTCTTGATTCAGCTTCTTAAATGTGATTATTTTCTAGTTTCTTTAGTCCTTTATGATAGTAAACTGAATATCTTTAAGTTGTGGATTATTTTTTTGGGTCAAAACAAAATATTCCATGTTGCATTTTGGGCTTTTGGGAAACAGTGATGGACGTTTTTCCACCACCTCCTCATTGTGAAGATGTTGAGAGACAGATATAGAGGAAGTGATCAGTTAAACCTGAAACTGTGCTCGTTGGAGTCGCCTGTTGACCTTTGACCTTCCACCTTCTGGATGAATCCTTCACCGTCATGCAGCAGCAGAAACACATAACGACTCGACCAGTACTGATGACTCACGCGTGGAGTCTGATCAGTTTTATATATCAGCTGATCAGAAACATGATAAAACCTTGTAAAATGACAATGAGAGGAATGATCTTATTTATTTATTTATTTAATTTCAAACATTTTCATATTCCTCACATGTCTTAACACACGCTCTGCGTTCATATCGGCTCGAACATAAGATAAGAAATAAGATGAGAAGAAGATATAATCAGTGTCTCTTATATTCGAGTCATTATGGTAAAAAACATTCAAGTCAAACTAAACCTGTGCATCAGTTTTTTTATATAAATAAAAATATGCATGAAGTGAGTTTAGGTCTTTAATAACTTGATGAAATTTTAATGAATTATTTGAAAACCACCCACAGTTCATTGCATTACATCACGACCTCTGACCTTTTCACTTGCAGAGGCTCTACGAGGCGGTTACTGTAGGTAGGAGGCATGATGGGTGGCAAGGAGAGGAAGGAAGGAAGGAAGGACTAGAAGAAGGAAGGAATGAAAGAGGGGAGGTGGGTGAGGAAAGATAGGAAGGTAAAGGAAGTAAATCAGACGGTGGGATGATGGGATGTTATGTCAGCGATGATGCATTTTGCTCAACAACTTCCGGTGAAGCTGTTTCAGTCTGAAGGAGGCTGATGAAGATTGTTGTTGTTCATCTCAGTGCGTCCTTCCATCCTGTGATTCTATTGGCTGAAACGGTCAATTTAACACCACAAGTAAAACAAAAAAAAAAAAGAAGTGTTTTGCTTCTTTTCTGGATTTTAGTTCTGAGTCGATGCTGATAAATGTGACAGCGTTGTATCCCGATGAGTGCCTGCATAATGACGTCACCACTGTGTGCTCACATAGAAAACACTTGGTCGGCTTTATTTCTGTTTCTGCTGCTTAATCTTAAGTTAAACATTCAGTTCTCTGTTGGGTCTCGTCTCTTTGCCGTCCCGATTAGCAGGATGTCTCGACACAACTGATTGATTTTTGCTGCGGATTCATGAATTTCTTCAGAATGAAACATATTCCCATGAAGGACTGCAGGTATTTAAATGGAAATCTACAGGAATAAGGAATAAGATATATCAGGCTTTGATACACAGACAATACTTGTTAGTAGATCAGTTCACTGTTGGTTTGGATCCAAACATGAGATTTGTTGACAATAAGGAAAATATAGAGTAATATAGAGAGAGAGAGTACAAGTGATGGACAGTGTGCAAGATTGTTTCCTCTCCATATTATTATAATGAAACATTTAGAGGATTGTGGTGTTGTGGTGCACATGTTCATGTTCACATTGTGTTTTCTACAGTTATGGTTAAATCTGCCATAATTGCAATTTTTGCACAGATATGGAAAAACTCAAAGTTCTGTATCAAAACACGGAGTGTGCAAGAGAAACTCTGGATGTGTGACGTTGAGATTAGTTTCTGAGTATCTTAGCAGCTGACTTGCTGCAGATATACACTACTGGTCAATTTTTCTAGTTTTATTGAAATTAACATAGTTTAATGTGTCAATGACTCTGAAATTCAAACATAGAACCAATAAACAATTAGAGATACAAAAAAGAAATCATGCAAACAAAATTTAATCATCAAAGTTGCCACTTTTTGCAGATATAACAGTCAAACACACATTCTTTCTACAATGGAAATCAAATATTGTTGGGAAACAATATGGGAAGTTTGCACAAATGTGTTACACTATCAGGTTGCCTTCTGTCCAGTTCATCCCAGTCCAGCTGGATGTCTGTGCTGGTTCCATGATTTGCAGCCGACCGTCTTGTTCTTTTCTTCGAAGGTATTTCTGACACCTTGGAGGTTTGTTTTGGGTCATTAAGTCGCTGTAGGATGAATCCCTACTGCAGGATGCTGTGGTCGCCCTTTTGGTCAGTGTGCAAGTCACCAACTCTGGATCCAGCAAAAGAACCTCACGCTTCCTCCTCCATGCTTTTACACAGACAGAGTTAACATTGGGACACCTGTAGGAATGGATTGCATCAACTTTAAAGGCTTCATTTACTTCCATTGCTGCAGAAAATCTTTTTTATAACTCTGTTTTTCAGGGTTTTTTAAACCTCTGTTTTACTGCTTTACCTTTGTGCCATTTAAAGTTGTTCACTGGACTTGAACTGTTTAAATTTCTGGAAAAATAAGTGTGTTTCTGACAACTTTTGACTGGTGGTGTGTGTTCCGTTGTGGTCGGTACAGTCTGACATCATGCATGCGGTTACAGACTTTTAACAAACTTTAAGTCAGAAGAGGAGAGTGAAACTGTGATTTTCAGCTCGGTGTTAAGTAACTCTGCAACAAACAGCCTGTAGCGGCTGTGTCAACACCTCAACACCGCTCTGCTCCAACCCAACAACAGGTGTCCCAGCGCTGCACCGCCTGCCTCGCATGCATTACATTTGTGTGTGTGTGTGTGTGTGCATATATGTGTGTGTGTGTGTGTGTGACTACGTGAGATGTCTGAACCCGTATTTGGTGTTTTTGTGTGTCCGCTTGTGTGCAGGTAATGTATGTGTGTGTTCCTGTGTGTGCGTGCAGCTGAAAAGCCCCACACAGTGTTGTACTGTTTGTTCAGTGTTGGAGCAGCAGGCCTGACCTTTCCTGAGACAACACGAGCTGCTGTTTGACGGACGAGGCAGCGCTGTGGCTCTGTGCTCTGACATCAGTCCTGCAGGCTGGAACCAGCTTCCTGCTTATTATCCACAACCTTTGTGCAGTAAAGGCGCCGTATGAAACCTGAGCAGCTCTATAGCTTTTATCGCGGAGCTTAAAAATCCTCCTGAGCGCTGACAATCCACCTCTCAGCGTTTGCTTTGGATTCATTTCCTTTTTTGTGTTTCTGCAGTGTGTTTTCAAAGCCATTAACTCCCATGAAAGACACATGTTTGTGTCATATGCTGTGAAAGGTGAAAGACCGGTTTCTCAGAACATTATAAAGAAGCAAATGGTCCGCAGCTGTGACAAGAACTTTTCTAGGAACTGAGAAACCTTTAGAGGAACTCAGAAACATCACCTGTGCTTCATCCAGAGGAGCTGAGGTTTAGATTTAGTTCTGAGAAGCGTGGAGCGTAGGGATATCAGTTTCTATTAATTTTGCTTTCGACAGACTGACACCGATTAACCAGTAACTAACTGGTTAATTTTTAAGAAAAGTGTTGTTGTAGCTTTCGTTTGTGAGAGCTGCCCAGCAGTCGGTGGTCAGAGCTAGCTTGTCTGCCCTGGTTAGCTTGACTTTTAGCTCATTGTTTTTCTCCTCAAAGTGTTTTCAATACGTTTAGTCACAGTAGCTCTCGATGGCATAACATACTCGAGCTCGAGATACTGAACTAGCTCTTTCAAATCCCTCGCCCTCTACCACACTGACTGGCAGCATATTGGTCTCAGTCATTTGGCAGGCCAACTAGGTGATGGCCTAATAACAAAGTAACACCTACATTGTTATTACAGATAGACCGTAGGATTAGCAGGCTAGGCTAACAGGCTAAGCCTGTGAGACTTTATATCTGCATCATGAAGCACACAAACACTGTAAACACACCTGTCACCTGCCCAGCATGGTGCTGTTAAATGGGCTACGCACAGCACGGCACAGCTATGCTAATAATGCTAGCCATGCTAACTAGCTGCTAGCCACCGTGCAGGTTGGTAAAATGGAAGCATCATGTCTCTTTGTATCTGCGGGTTGGTGCTCCTATCAGTGGGCAGAGGAGGACGGGCTCCTGCTGTCATCCTCAGAGTGGGATCTCTTATATCAATTTAATGTAATTCATTTTTTTCATGCTAATCTGTGATTGACCAAAACATGTAAAATGACACTCCAATGGAGGACATCCTCCATAACCAATCAACAACCAGAATACAATATTGACATCACGTTGGTCCAATGACAGTTTCCAAATTTTATCTTTCATACAGAATAAATTATAACGTGCAAATTGACACCTACTTTTACACACATCAGATAGCTACTTGCAACGCAGCAGTTAGCTTGTTGTAGCAGCCCTGAAGGACTGTTGTTAAGTTAAAAGGAGAATGGATCTGGACTGGGGGGTGCAGGACAGCAGGACGCTGCTGGGGAATGGATGGAGAGCTCTGCTCTGCTGATGCAGCCTCGGGCATCGGGCTCGATCCACGGCTGCTGCTCTGAAGTGAACTCCTCTCAACAACAATAGAAAGTTAACAACATAATTTAAATGTAACAACCAAGAGAGTTAGCTTGTTTGTCATTGTTGCTAATGATATCAGACTGGTTAACCAGCAGCCACAAAGTTCTGTTAACTAACAAACAAGATGACCAACAGCCACAAGTGGACGTTATGACATGGATACGTCATCTCTATGACAAACAGAAGAAGACGTCAGATATCATGAGTCAGAGGCCCTGTTTACACCTGACATTGACATGCGTCTTCACGTGCTTCCTGAGTGACCACTTGTGATCTCACTTCCCCTCTCCATATGCAAATAAACACGGACATCATTTCCGTTTGCAAAGATCCACATCGTCCAAAGCTGTGTTCAACTTGTTTGACAACAGGATCAACATACAGCTAAAGATAAAGATAAAGATACAGATACATAAAGATACAGCTTCTCTCTCTCTGTCTCTTTGGTCACTAATTTCATCTCCGATGGTTAAATGTCTCTGTGGCTGTTGTGTGAATTTATCTCCTTCACAACAAGATCATATTATGTGCTGTAGGTTTGCCTGTTGAAGAGTTACAGTGAGCTGTGTGGACTCACATGGAGAGAACCTGATTCAATTGATTGACTTAATTGAGTTTAATTGGTTGTTCAGTCACCTGTTGATCTTGTGTGATTTGTGAATGAGTGTGCAGGAGGTCTGGCTGCTTGCTTGTGATAATTTCTTCATTCCTGTTCGTTTTTAAGATGAGCTGTATATGAGAAATAAGCTTAAAGTAACTAAAATTAAGACTTTTTAAATACTAAAAGTAACTAGAATAACAAGTGTTAACATGTCAGCTTTGTAGGCTATATTTTGTATGTCGTGCATATAGATGAGAGTGTGTAAGTCATGTATTTGATACATACATTAATACTTTTTGACGTGAACCTACACTTTCAGATCTTTCTAGTGTTCAGCACTGATATCAGATTATAAGCTTTGTGGTACTTTCTTTTGGCATACTAAGGAGATACATAGGAAATCATGTGATATGTTGTCACAATAGAACAATACTTTAAATGTGAAGTTAATTTTGTTTAACTTTGTTGGTAAAATTACACATCTCAACCACTCCAGGGCTAAAATGGGTGCTTCTTAGTTTAGAAACAATATGTATAAATGTCTTTAAAGGAGCAGCCTTTTCACCACTCAGGGTTTTTATTTTATTTTAAGCAAATTGTTTTATTTGCATATAAAATTTCATTGATTTCATTGGGTGGGAGACACATGGTACTAAAAGTTTGCACCAACTGATCTAATGTGAAGTAACGAGTTCAGTACCTAGTATGTAAATTAACCTATAGACCAACAGATGTAACCAGTCAAAAATATTCTCGGTGGTTAGACGAACCATTGACATCTCTAGTGTAGCGCTTTCTGATGTTTGGTCAAAATCAAACCTTTTAACTGCCAATCTACTTAGAAAGTGTTCTTAGAAGCGTTTTTGACATCCATCACCTGATTCATGGAACAGAAACGCTTCAGTTTTATCAAACATATTAAACCACACTGAGTCCAAGACACAGACGTGAGACACACATCACCCCGGGACCCCCTACGTTTCCTTTCACACTCTCCAATTGGACAGTGTTGGAGTTGGAGTCTTAAATAGTGTTTATGTGCTGTCAACGTCTCTCTTTTAATGTGGATTCCCAGTAAGTTATATAAGCTGTTGCTTTTTAGTTCATTATTGGTCTAATTGACTTAATCAACATAGTTCTACAGATGCTTTGGAAACACAAAATACACAAACATGACAAGAACCAAAACCAACAGCCAAAACATTTTCCTCCACGTTATAAAGAACCAAATGGTCCGCAGCAGTGACCGAAACTCACAACCAGAACATCAATGGATGTTCTTGACCACATGAACTTTTGTAGGAAATGAGAAACCTTTTGAGAAACTCAGAAGCACAACACACAACACAACATAGTTCTGAGAAGCATGTGGCTTTCTGATGTTTGGTCGAAGACAAGACATTTAACTGCTACAGTTGGTGTTTCAACTAAAGGCTCGTCCACATAGAAAGTGTTCTTAGAAGCATTTTTGACTTCCATCACGGAACAGAAATGCCTCAGTTTTATCAAATGTATAAATTTACACAAAATACACAAACCAACCAACGAACCAAAGCTCATAGTCAAAATGTTAACAGACCTTTTTGAATACAGGAACAGTTGCAGGACCCCAGGAAACTTGGTACAAAAGTACAAGAGTACAAGTATAAGAAAGTACAAGAAGCCAGGAACCAAAGTACAAAATTAGTTCCTGCCTCTAAAACTCCCAGAATCACCAGATCGCTGCTGCTTTGTGAGACAACTGTTCAACTGTTCCAACATCCAGTCAACATCGCAGTCAATGCAACAATACGATAAAGAACAGAACTGTTTCTGTGTGTGGAAGCCGTCACATTATTAGCTGAATTTCTTTAACCTTCAGGGTGCTCAAACATGACTTTTAGTTCCTGAGTTTAGTTTTAGCTGCTCTCATCAAATTCATTTCTCATTTTGTACCTTTTACTATGTAAGGATGAGAAAGCCAAACCTCGTATCCAACACAACACTGGAAAATTCTTCATCTTTGTTTCTTTGTCTGATAAGAGCTCAACCAGAACAGATTATTACATTAAAATGAATCAAAACTATGTTCAAAACCTGATTCTAACCTAGATCAAAACAATTAACTTGAACCCTAATTGAACCAAAAGTTAAACAATAACATAACTAAATATTTCATCTTAAAAATGTACTTCTGCACATATTGTTTCAAATATCATGTCAGACGAGACACTGAAAGAAAGTTAGACCTTAAATAGCCAGTCGCTGAGTCAGATGGAGGCTGGCGTGTCCTGGTTTGGCCCAGTTTGGCCAGTTTGGGATCACTTGAGCTGAAGGTTGAGACTGAAGGTGGTGAGTCAGTGGCGTCACCCAGCAGCTCCGTGTTGAAGCTGAGTCAGGACGGACAGATCTGCTCCTCTCTCGGCTTTAATCTCAATGATCCTCTCCCAGAGAGCACAGAGCTGAGAGCGCTGACAGTTTAGTTATCTGTTATTCCTCTGTTAAAGCAGCCCAGAGAAATACTCTTAAAAGTGACGGCTTCTCTCCTTCTTTTAACAATTTTACTGTCCAAATCTGGAAAGACATTAGTGTCAGCAGAACTGGCTTTTCCAACAGTCATAAAATACAACTTTTCATGCTTAAACTTCATTTATTGAAAATACATTTGACTTGGAAACCACAATTTGTAACTGTCATGGGTTAAGTATGAATAGGAGAAAAAAAGATTAAAACTGTAAATTTTGGACAGTGACAGTTAATGTTCTTTTTCTTCTTGTTGTAAATGTTTTATAGCTGTTTTCTGCTACCATCTGCTGTTTTTTATGATGAATTCATCATCATTTTTATTGTTTATTTAACATTTTATTTGCATAGGGACAAGTATAAACCAACGCCACCTACCACAGCATTTATAGCTAAACTCATTTGCACTGCCCGTCCCTTAGTTAGGCCTTTAAAAATTAAATTAAATTTGATTTTTTATTGTTTAATTAAATAATAAAAGTCAACAACAGCAGAAGACAGAAACTATTTAGAAACAACGATACAATAAAAGTACCATGAAACTCAATGACAAGCATCATAAAAGCTTCAGATGATCTAAAATCAAACTAATCGAGCATAAAAGTTATTTTTTAATAAACACTTCAAGGGAAACTTTGACGTTTTTCAACCAACATTCTATCATTAGAATGAGGGTAGTACATGAACAATGATTAACTTCCCTCCATGTTGTCTTCACCCAGACTTCCCCATGTTGGAAGTCTACTTTAGACTACAAACTACATTTCCTGTAGGTCTTCCAAAACACCCCGTCTACCATGTTATGCTAGCAGACACTAAAATATCATACTACTGAACACTGAGCTAATGCTAATGAGCTAATGAGTTTCTCCGTGATCCTAACACAAACACAAACACACAACTAGCTTTACAGTATAATGTCGGAGCAGAGATGTGGCGCCACTATTACAACTTATGTGTCAGAATATTGCACAGCAGAGCATAGAGGAGAAAGCTAACACCACTGGAGCTACGTTACAGCGGCAGCTGAAATCATGGATGTATAATAAGAGCTGGATAGGGCGCCGCCGCTCAGCCTTGCAGCCAATTTTTCCCAGTGGCCACTCGCGGTATTACAGCAAAAAATCCCCCTGCGGCCCAAAAAAGATTTTCCCCATAGACCACCACTGTAAAAAAGACACCTGTATAACTGTTGACAGGACGCCTCGAACTGCAAACAACATCAATTATGACTCTTTCTATTATGAACTTTTGATTCATGGAGGTTTTATGTTTGTAAAACTTTCCTCGAGCCGAGAAAAGTGATTTAAAAATCTGTGACGTCATCACAATGTAATGTCTATGGGCCGAGCGGGAGCTCGTGGGCGGGGCCAGCGGGGGTAAACACTACTGCACATATTCCGTGAGCCGCACAATGCGGAAGCAAACCCGGAAGCTGGAAACTTTTTTTGGCGTATGCACCAGGTGAGCAATTCCTATAAGATGGAATGGGCGCCAGTTTTAGTCCGGTATCCAGCTCTTATAATACATCCATGGCTGAAATAGAGGCAGCTGCAGACAGACTGAAAACTTTGCTGTGCTTTTGTAAAGGTGCAATGCATTCTGGTTATTGTAGGATTCCCCCTTAAGAGCGCTTAAGAGGAATCTACAGCCTTTTTCTCTGTTTTCTTTTCTAGTCATCGGGTAGCAATTTCAAAAATACTGTAATTGCACATTTCTACTACATAGGTGACCTATTTTTAAAAAATCATCACATTCACAGTGGTGAATTACTTTTTGTAAAGGATCATTCTGGCAATTTTCTATATTTTTCTTATTGTCAACAAATGTCATGTTTGGATCCAAACCAACAATAAACTGATCTACTAACAAGTATTGTGTGTATCAAAGCTTGATATATTTTATTCCTCCATCATGAAGAGTTTGGTCACGTTAGTTTGTTTAGAAACGGCTCCGAAGACTAATAACAGCATCATGTTTTCAGTCTCTGGAGAGTAGTTCTGTGTAAGGCAGACGCTACTGAGCATGTGCAGGAACACAGTTCGCTAACTTGTGCTACATATCACAACCTCTGGACTTTGTACTAAAGTTCTTTGAGAAATTAAGAACCTGGTGCAAAGTCAAGAGGTTGTGATTTCAATCAGGAGAGACTCAGTTTCATGGAGTAAAAGATGTTTATTTGAACATTAGACCCCATCGTGATTTCACCGGATATGAAGGGGGGGAGGAGAATGCAAGAGTAGAATTGGATAACCCCCCCGATGGAGTCTAGACACTGGTGGTGGTGATGAATGGCGTGTAGGTCGCTGCTTCTGGTGAACTCGAGCCTGGTGCTGAAGTATGTGGAGGAGAAAGCGAGATGGAGATCGGGGATGAAGAGGAGAGGAGCGAGCTCCGGACACGTCGTGGAGGTAGACGAGGGCGGAGGGGGGTCAAGATGGTTGATCTGAAATTCCCTCTGAGAGGGAAAACGGATTTTAAAGTTCGACAGCTGAGCCGTGATCGGCGGTTAGAGATTGTGGAGGAATCTGATTCGATAACTAGAAGTGACGCCCCCTAAACAGCTGATGTGAAGGCGGGGCAAGCAGGGGAGATGAATGAATGGTTAAGATAGTCTTCCTGTCTCCACATGTCGCCATGTCCTTTAACTTCATGACAAGTTAACAAACTTAATTGCCTGAAGAAGACAGTGAGGAAAAGGAAAAGCTTTTAACTTCACCTTGAGTTCATCAGCAGGTCTTGTCATGATGTGAAGGTCAGTTACAGGATATAATAGTCCTTCCTCTCTTTGTCTGTGTGTGTACCAGGTATTACTGATGACGTGTGCTGATGTCTGTTATGTGTTAACGGTGACATTGTGGCGACTCGCCTCCCGTATGGGGACAAAAATGAAGTCCCCACAATATAAATCATTAGATTTTAGGGTGAAGACATGGTTTAAGGTTAGGGTAAGGTTAGAGTAAGTCCCCAAGGAATGAATGTACGTCAGTATGTTGGAAACACAACAGTGTGTGTGTGTGTGTGTCCGTCTATTTTTAGGTCAGCCTCAGAGCAGCCTGTTGTTGTTTTTGTTGACAGAGTTATGATTTGCCTTTTGTCAAATCATAACAAAACATAAAATCAGTTTTTATGATCAGATAATAAAGTACAAACACTCTGCCGGTCTACGGGAAGAAAAATACAGATTTTAATACTTTAGCAAAAGCATAAACCCTGTTGAGTAATAATATAAAATATCTCTATGAGATACTGAGGAAAAATATTCTTTATACATTTAAATTGGTAGTTTTTCCAACTACCAAACTTTCTCTGAACTTTGAGGTTTTTTGAATACTTTTACAACAAAATCTTCTTGTCTAGTTGTACTAGCTGTATAATATACAAATAGTTTTTTATTTTCTAAAATTATGAATGCTTTTGTCAAACAGTATTGAGGAGAGAGCAAGAACATTCTTTACAGAACTCAGGTAAAAAAAAAAAAAGAAAGAAATTCTTTGGTAAGAGCTCCACAGGCAGCTGCTCCGGTGAGTCATATAAAGTAAAATACCAAAGAGCAGCATGTGTCAGCTTTAATAGACGTCTGACGGTCAACATTTTTCTTAAGTGAGTGTTTAAGACAACATAAGGCAGCTTACAGAGGAACAAAGAGGCCGAATGAACTGTTAAAGCTTCAGCTGAAAAGAGAAAAAAAACCAACAAAATTATGAAACACGACAAACAGAAACATCTTAAAAATCATGATGAAGTCTGTCAAACGGCGAAAGAAAGAGACTTAATATTTGATCAGATACATACGACATATAGATACTTAAAGATCCCCTCTAGACATGTTTTAAGATGTATATAAAACACTCTATTTTGAATAATAATCTGTGTCTGATATGGTTTTTCCACAAAAGAAAGTTTAATTATCTTGTTAAAATCCAAAGTGTTCCTGCTGGACACCAGATGTTTCCTCCTTCACTGTAAAGTTCATTCTCAGTGTTTGTGCAACTGGAGGCTTCAAGTTTCCGCATCACACTTGTGTAAGTTGAATACTGGACCACGATTGGCTCCAAACTAGTTGTGATGTCACAAATCCTGCTTGTAGGTTCACGTGTTAAACTCAGATTCAGTCAGTGAGCTCAGAGAAAACTTCAGCAGATGAATGTTAAAACAAACTCTGCACAGAGGAGAGGAACAAACATCCAGCTGAAAGGAACAAGATTAAAAACAAAAATGTTGCAACAGTTGCAAAAAAAGTCACATAAATGTTGATACCGAACCTACGAGTAACTGCAGCATTATTAAACTCATTCATTCTAAAAGATGTTGCCTGTGGATATAATCCACAAACTAATGTTTTCTGTGACCACAAACAAACCCTTTAATTTAGGAAATGTTACAAAAAATACATTTACAGGTTCATGTGTAAAGATGCAGCGAGTCCCAGATCTCTACAACATACAGCACACAATCCAGAGCTGCAGCGATCAGTCGATTAATCAATTAGCTGATCATCAGAAAAATAACCGGCAACTATTTTGATAATGTGTGTTTCTTACTGTGATTTCACTATATTATATTACTATTTACTTTTACTATAATGTGCCTGACTATGTGTCTATATTGTGTCTATTTTTATGCCATGTATGTATTTTTCAATCTTTACTGACACACACACACGTGAAGCTGCAGCCCTCCGTTTGTTGCACATTTGCATTGAATTGAATTTTTTCACCTAAAAAGCCAAATATTTGCTGGTTTCAGCTTCTCATATATGAGATTATGCTGTTTTTATGATAGTAAACTGAATATCTTTGTGCTTTGAACTGTTCTTCAGCTGTGGGAAACTATAATGGCCATTTTTCAATTTTTACTGACATTTTATTAACAAAATGATTAATCAATAATGATAAGAATCATTCGTTGCAGCCCTGCTATGTACTACATACTAATTGTCATAGTTTTAGCACTTTAAAATATAAAACTCTCAAAATACTTTACTTTTCATTGTGTTTTTTGATGTTGGACTTTGGAAAGTCACTGCCTTTTCCTTCTTAAGATTTAATATTTACTCTTCTTGTTTTCTAAGAACTTTCTGGAGCTTTCTCACCACCATTTATTTCACCGTCGTCCAGCTGCGAGCGCTTCCTCTATTTGTAACGGTGTGACTGGTTGCTCGGGGTGCCAGTTAGGTCAGTGCCTAACAATATTTTCATCAGGTTTGTGAGTCAGTATGTTTAAGTTAGTCATCGGCACACATGACTCAAGTATGGAGCACAACAAAACACAACACTGCAGAGCACAGACCCGAGAGCAAAACATAAAATGCAGGTCGACAAATGATAAAAACAGATATCTCTCAATGCAATTACATGTATTGATGAATCAATGCAGGCAAAAATAATCAGAGAAAACAGTTCGAGTTTCCCTCCAATAAATCCCCAAAACAAAATAATATTCAGTTCAGTTCAGTTATGAAACATCAGATCTGAATAACTCCCAGGAATTAATGGCTTTAGACAAGGAAACAAGAAAGACTGACGACTTTCTGCTCAGACAGGACGCTCTCACCACTTCCTCATACCACTGCGCCATCTTGGACTCTCAGCGTCGTCACCATTTTAAAAGAAGGTGAATGAAGGAGTTGCTTTACGAGTGGTGGGGTGATGGGGGGGGTGTCTGTAGTGATAGCAGATCGCTACATATTTCCTTTCGTGCATCGTGAACAAACTACAGACAAACCAGACCAGAACCAGCTGGAGGTCTGCTGAAGCTTTATTTTAGAAGAGTAAAATGTGAGAATGCAAACATATATAGAGCTTTACTACAACAGCGGGATACGCTTTATTTCATGTCATCAAGCAGCAGCAGCAGCAGCAGCAGCAGCAGCAGCAGCAGCGAGGTCAAAGGTCAGAGGTCACAGTGTGATGATATCAGATGGATGATGGAGAGGTGTTGTGGATTTTTTGGCGCTCAGTGACATGTGCACTTCTCTTCAAGTGTCTGTGAGCATAAATCAAACGCACCTTGAGGCGTTCACATGCCTCCGTGTCTGTGTTTAGCAACCAGACGATTGGCTGGCATGCGTGTGCATGCGTGTGCGTGTGTGTGCGTGTGTGTGAGTGTGTGTGTGCATCTTTACATGTGTATTAGTATCCAACTGGAGTGAAGGAGAGGCTGGTGACAGAATATTCCTCCATCTTTTCATTAGTGATTGTGTGTGTGTGTCTAAGAGTGTGTGTGTGTGTGTGTGTATTAGTGTGTGTGTGTGTGTGTGCGTGATGGTTTAGCGATGGTTTATTGCTTCAGAGGTGCAGGGCAGAGTTATAAATCACGCTCTGTGGATGTGTCTGCTTCTCAATTATCACAAAATCATTGAAATGTAGAACACACACACACACACACACACACACACACACACACACACACACACACACACACACACACACACACACACACACACACACGCACAACACACACACACACATGCACAACACACATGCTGTGATTTCACCTGTTCGTCAGGATCACCACCCTGTGCTTTGGGACCAGAACTCACAGCTGTAACTATAGCAACAGCGGAACCATAGCGACCAGTGTCACCATCAGCAGCAGCAGCAGACGTGCAGGACTCAGTGGAGTCTTTCTTTACATTCAGCCTGGGACGCCTTTAAAAAATTTGGGATCAGCAGCAGCAGCAGCAGCAGCGACGAGGAAGTCGACCATGTTTGATTTGATTACAGTGGAGACTTTGGGGTTTTGTTGTCTTTAAATGAGGTTCAGTCACTTCACTAACGTCAGTTATTCTTTCCTGTTTGTTCCTCTCTGTAATCCTGTCAGGTCCAATCAACAGGCTGCACTTTTTAATGCCTGACTCCATCAGGCTGTGCAGAGGTGGAGTTATCTGTTAACTGCAAAAGGCAGTTGGAGGCAGCGGAGCAGTTGCTCCATAACAACCAGAGGGACAAATTCAAAAACAAAACATTTATAATACGTATGATGCTGAAGAATGTCAGTTTTATTTTAACATTTTATGACAACAGTCATCGTTTGTTCTTGTCAAAATGTTAAAGGACACATATTCCCCACATTCCCAGGTGTATATTCATATTCTGGGGCTCTACTGGAATATCTTTGCATGATTTCCAGTTAAAAACTCCTTATTTATCTTCTACTGGTCCTTTATGCAGCCCCTCAGTTCAGCCTCTGTCTGAAACAGGCTGTTTTAGCTCCTGTCTCTTTAAGCCCCGCCTCCTGACAAACTATAGTAGCAGGATTTCACTCCCTATTTTCCTTCTTTACGCCAAATGGAATCTCAAATACATGTTTGAGCTGAACCAGATCCGAAATACTCATGTTTGAGCTTTGAGCAGTTCAACAGCTGATGTGTTCACCTCGTTGCTCCGGTCCTCCTCCAAGTCCATCTGATATTTTTATTGTCCCTTTTGATGTCTTTACTGACAGCAAAGCAAACCCAGCTAGCCATCGTGCTGGATGAAAACCTTTGCTGCTGATCGGTATCACGCCGCCACGTTCAAACATGACATAATGACGTAAATATTGATTTCACAAAGAGTGATGAAGCACAGCGAGACGATTCACTGCTCCTGAATCACAGATAGCTTTACTCTCCTGCATCGTGTTTACCATTACAGTTGTGTTACTGTGTTTTTTTTTTGTTTTGTTTTTTAAGCTCATGTCTCGTGAGTTGCATTAAGGCACCACTGGACGCAGCTGTGCAGGTCGACTAGAGAAATAACAACTCTTTAAATGGATATACTGTATTTCTACAGTTAAAATGACAAACGTTAAGTTAACTGCTTCTAGTCGCTGCCACAGATTCTGTGTCGACTGATGAAGTCTGCAGGACGGATTCGTTACCTGCTACCGATTGGTTGGACTAAAATGGAAAATGGAGAACATGAACACAGTTCTGTCTGATCATCAGGCTGAATGTTAAACTGGAAGTAGAATGTGCAGAACAAAGTGAAATTACACATTTACTGTAGTTTGGGACTAAAGAGGATTACTGTGAGTACCTGACATGTTCAGAAAGCCATTGTGATCCCCCATCACACACACACACACACACACACACACACACACACACACACACACCGTGTTGTTGTTTAATGGCAGCAGGTCGGCCTCTGGCTGTGTGGTCAGCTGACCTTGGAGACAGCTCGTCTGCTTTGAGGTCTCATGATTTATCAGCGACACATGGAGTCACTCGACCTCCTGTTAACGCCGCTGACCCCCCCGCTCCTCTTCCACCTGTTCAACCTCCCACACCTGCTCCCTCTGCTCCTCCTCCTCCTCCTCCTTCTTTTTCCTTCTTCTTCCTGTTAAGAAAAGATCAGCAGCACCTACAGAAACTGAACCGTCACCATCTACACTGCATGATTGACATGTGGTCTCTGGACATTTTTAAATCCTAAACAGCGTACTCTATCAACGAGTCCAAACAAGTGGTCGGTCCATGAACTCCAAAGTGTTTTCTGATGTGACGCTGCCATCAGCAGGATGACATTATTAGTCTGTACCTTCCTAAACTGTTAAACATCACTGTTGAGGAATAAAGATGTTTTATGGCATGACAACACTATGGTTAAGGTTTGGTTACATTTAGCCTCAAAAACCACCCGGTTAGGTTCAGGGAAAGGTCATGGTTTGGGTTAGAATGATCAGTTTTTAATTTCAGGGGACCTTCGCCATCATGGTTACAATAGTAACCACGTGAGTTAAAGGGGACATATTTATAAAATATTTCTTTGTGATTTTCTGTCATTTATATCCTGTTATGATGTAGAAATGCTGCCTGCAAGTCAAAAACCAGGGCTTCAACCTGTTCTGAACACTTCATTTGCAAAATTACACCACAAACAGCTGTTCGTTGGTAGTCTTGGTTGCTAAGGTGGTTGCTAAGGTGTTTCCATGTGTTGTTCAGCTCCAACATGTACGGATGGATTTGAGAAGTTGACATTTGGAGTAAAGAAGGAGAAAAAGAAGTGAAATCCTGCTACTATAGTTTGTTTACGTAGCCTCCGGAGCCGGAGGAAGCTTCCTGAAAGCTGACCAATCAGAACAGAGTGGGCTCATCAGGAGGCGGGCCTTAAAGAGACAGGAGCTAAAACGGCCTGTTTCAGACAGAGGCTGAACTGAGGGGCTGCATAAAGGACCAGTAGAAGATAAATAAGGAGTTTTTAACTGGAAATCATACAAAGATATTCCAGTAGAGCCCCAGAATATAAACATAGAGCTGGAGATGAGCAGAATATGTGTCCTTTAATTGACGATCATGGTCGTGGTTTAAAAAACACTGTTGATTCGCAGTTGCAAACCCTGTTTGTATCTAACATAGATACTTTTAGCTGTTGCATTTATTATTTTTATTTTCCTTTTTTTTGTTACTATTTATTTTGACAGTTTTGTTTTTCCTTAGATTTTCTATTGTATACCTCTTCATAAGTAGAGTTGTTTCACTTATTTTCTTTCTCTCTCTCTCTTTTTTAAAATTGATCATCGTGATTTTAAATTGTTTGTTTGTTTTATTGTTGTTGTTTATTTTGTGTGGACCCCAGAGAGACTGTAGCAACCAGTTTGTGGAAGCTAACGAGGGGATCCAAATAAAGAATAAAGACTAAGTAAAGCCCATATATACACACAGCACAGTTAGGAAAATACTGTTAACCACAAACATTGTTCACCCATTTGGTGTCTGATTGTTGCCATGGAAACACGGCTCTTAATTCTTTGTTTTTGTGAATCTGTCAAACTTGCATCAGACTAATCTGAGAGCGAAACCCTACAAACCAGTATAAAATATCTCTGTGAGACTGGCCCCAGGTATGGCAATGGTGGCACAGGAAGCCAGAGGGATGATGGGAAATGTGGTCTTACAGTACTGAGCACTAACACTGGTGTCAGTGGTTTCTCGTTCGTTTTTGCCGGTTTTACATCGTCACTCCTCAGCAGAAACATTAAATGTGAGTCAGATCTGCCGATGATTAAAAATGAACCTTGCCGCAGTAAATCACAGCTGCTCGCTCCTCGCAGCAGCAGGCCGACATTTTAAAACACTTTGCAGCTCGTGATTTATTTTGACGAGGGGCGGCCATGTCAAACACCTCCATCTCTCTCTCTCTCTCTCTCTCTCTCTCTCTCTCTCTCTCTCTCTCTCTGTTTTATCAGAGCAGGATGATCTGCTCTTTGTGCTTTTCTCTATTCTCATGTCCTTCATTCTCCCGCTGCCTCTGTTCTTCTTTATTTCCTCTCGTCCTCTCTCTGTCATTTTAACCGAATCTATGAATTTTCCATAAAGAAACCTCACATTTACATTCATATCTCTTTTAATGTCCATCAAACCCACTTAAAATAAATGAAGGGAGTTAATGAATAAGGAGAGGAAAGATGTATTTCACATTATTCTTTGATAACAAATGGAGATCTGAGGAATATTTAAGAGATATAATAAAAAAGTAGCTGATAAAATAACTTAATCACAGTGACAAAAGTAGACAGACTTTGCTTTAAAATGAAAAATCGATCTAAAGATGCTTCTGGTTGAGCTGAAAATACACAGCATGGCCATAAGTATGCGGACACCACAACATTCCTCACATACGTGCATTTTTGAAGATTTTGGGGTTGATGTGTCGTAATTCAACCTAAAACACATTATTGTAAACAGATGAAATAAATAATTTAATAAACATCTGAAGCACATAGTGAGGATGGTTTTACAGTTTCATAGAAAGTAAAATTAAGTTCATGCAGCAAAGACTTGTGGATTTTTCCATGAAATATGAAGTTTGAAGTAACAGCACAACTCTTAAAAGACGTCTGAATTTAGTTGAAAAGTCTTAAATCTTTAGATTATAGTCTTTATTTTAATGACATTTTGATGAAAAATTCTTGAATATATTTCTTAAGAGATGTTTATGACAATATTTTCTTGTAGAGAGTTCTGGAAAAGCTCTTAAAAAAGTCATGTTTTTACAGATATTACAGTGTTATTGCATATACAGTACTGAAGGTTTACAAGTGAGATGCAGTGAGGCCGACAGTCTTGTTCCCTAAAAACATCGTAAGGCTTAAAATGATTGTAGTTTCCCAGAAACAACTGAAGATGCTGTTAGACATGATGGTAGATTAACTAGCGACTCCTGAACACTCGGAGGAGGTTCAGAGCAACAAAGACTTTGTGTTTTATTGAAGTTTTCATTGTTTTTGTACATTTTTAAGTCTTTACTTGTTTCATGAACACTGATGTTCTTTAAGTGACGTTTGATGTAAAATGAGCGATGATGATGAAACTAAACCAACACACACACACATTTGTTTGTGTCGTCATCGTCTTCCTCTCCTCTGGCTGACATCACTCTTCCTCTGTGGTATAATTTCCGTTTCCATAGCTTCTCCTCTCTTTCTGTTTATGCTGTGTATGTCGTTTGTCTCATGCTTACATACAGCAGGTCTAATACAGAAATGATGACAGACTGACACATGTTGATGAAGCTTACAGGAAGCTTCACTGCTTCATTTAGTTTGAATCTGATCGTCATAGTAACGTCTGCCTGCAGCAGCAGATCAATCAAACTTTACTTTCTTAAACCTGCTTCCACCAGGAACATGAATGATAAAGACTGTAGACTGTTTACTGCACATGACTGAAAACTCAAATGTCATTTACAACATTTACACTTTGTGATTTGTGTATTTTCAATATACAGCGCGACTTACAGACAGTTAAAGGATCAGTGTGTAAAATTTAGTGGCATCTAGTGGAACAGATTTGTCAGAAATGGAATATAATATTACTATAATAAGTATGTTTTAATTAGCGTATAATCACCTGAAAATAAGATCTACAGAGGGAGCGGGTCCTCTTCCACAGAGCCGCCATGTTTCTACAGTAGCCCAGAATGGACAAACCAAACACTGGTTTTGCAGCCACCGTACTTTAAAATGTATTCATCATCATCTTCATCATAACACAACAGCCTCTTAATGGTGTAAGTGCTCATGGAAATGTTGCCTATATCACATGTCTATATTATTGTTTTTTATTCATACCCTCCTTCAATCACTACATACATCCATTGACTATTTTAATTAATAACTATGTTTAATTTTGTATCCGTCTTATAATTTTCTTTTTGTTTTAGTCTTACTGTGTTTTCTTATTTTGAGTCTGTGAAGCACTTTGTTGACAGTGTTTTATAAAGTGCTATACAAATAAAGCTGTTATTATTAATGAATACAAAATTAAAATTCAACTAAATACAGAGCTAAACTGATGACAAAGAATGTAATTGAATGCACCGTCACCACTGTTTTTCCTTTCCTCTTGTTCTCAGTCTCTCAGTTTTAAACGGCTTCATCATCATCACTGTACATTAATAGTTAATAAATTGTGTTAAAAAGCACAAATTTAAATAATGAAAACAGTAATAAGAATAAAATTATGTTCATAAAACAACCATAAAAAGTACTATCATTCGTCTCTTTTGTCTCCTCTCTGCAGTTTTTGACCTTTCTGTTCCCGTCATTTCTATTATATTACATATCAATACGTTAATGCTGCCTGATTATGTGGAGGAGATAAAGGAGGAAAAGAGCAATAACAATAAAATCTGCAGATGACAGTAACAGTCAAGCATAAAAAGTGGCCATAAAACACAATCAAATGATTTGTCTGGATCTTATTTTAAGGTATCGTGAGTGAAGCAGGTGGATCAGTTTGCCAGTAATGCTCTCGATCCGTACTTTGGCATTTTGAAGCTCCTGTTTTTTTTTTCCGGCTCCGTGTCCCATGTGGAGGGCTGGTTTCTCTGCTGGCTCCTGTACAGACTGGGAGACGATCAGCAGGCGCCGGCCCAAGCTCTGGTCCGCTTTTGGCGGCGGTCGATGTATTCTTTTCTGGCGGCCACTTTGGCATCTCCCCAGCCATCATTTTGTGTCCTAAAGAGGACGTCCGGGTGATGTAGGTCGGCCCTCTGGCAGCCGTGATGGAGGTCCTCGGCTCTGCAAACAGCTGATTGTGTTTCAGAAGAAAAAAAAAAACATCCTATAGAAAACATTCCAGCTCGGGGTCGGGGATGGGGCTGGAGCGTATCCCAGCATGCACTGGATGAATGGCAGGGAAGCACCTACAGGTTGCTGTCTGACTGTGTTCTTTTATAGCGGGATGTGTCATTTCTGTTCTCTTTGTGTTCAGGCTACCACAGCGTGGATGCCAGCAGGAAAGTGTCTGTTTGTTTGGCTTCTTAAAAGCTCCAGAAACTGTTCAAATGAGCGGGTTTGAATCTTTTGTGCAATAAAATCAGTCACAGACGAAGCTGGATGAGAAACGGGGCAAAGTGGGGCCTCAAAAGCCTCAGGTTGACTCCACATCATTAAGATCAACATAACTCAATTACTTGAGAACGAGTTATAAATGTACAGCAGGTCCTCCATCCTCCTTCAGAAACTCTGTGTCAAAATCTAGTTTGAAGCTACAAACTACAAACTTTTGCCCCACAGGGAGTTCATCCAGCTGCCGTCACACATGCAGAAAGGTTTGACTTTTTACAGTGTTGTGAAGAAAACCTCACATCCTGTATAGTGTCAGTGTGTTGATTGGTTTCAAAGTCAGAAATGTTGTTTTTTTTTTTTTTTTTTTAGTTCTGCAATAGAAGTAATAATTGGAGACTGTGTGGGCAGCTTTGACTCACTGATGTCACATTGTGAGCTTTGGTTTGAGGAAACATGTCTGACTTCCTGATTAGGAGCTGAAAAGGCTGATTTACTGACATTCGGATATGTACAGTGAACACAACATAGACATTCACACACATTTACACCTCTGAACAAACGTCTGCCAGATGGAAACTCATTTTCACAGTTCAGTGTTTATCGTTTGTCTTTTTGATTTTAGTCACCGTCGTCCTCACAAACACCCCCTCACACACACACACACACACACACACACACACCCTTAGTTACTGTTGCTTTGTCAGACATCTACACCTCTTAGCCACCTACCAGCAGACTAGGTAAATGTAAGCTATTGCTAGTTACCTAATCAGAAAATGTGTCTTTTAATTACCTAGTTAGTTACCTTTTAACAGATGTAAACATTATTAGTGACTCTTGACATTTACCTTGAATTGTTTTAGACTTTGGAAATGTAAGAAAAACAAAATGATCCACGTGATCACGGTTACTGAGTGTTGTTGTTTCATATCCCACAAGAACATCATCTGATCATCCTCAAAAAAAAAAAAAAAAAACGTACCGGAGCACAGCGATTAATTCACATCCTTCAGTTGTGTATTAGATGTTAACCCCTAACCCCCTACCCATAACCCTAACTCCCTACCCATAACCCTAACTCCCTACCCATAACCCTAACCCCAACTCCCTACCCATAACCCTAACCCCCTACCCATAACCCTAACCCCCTAACCATAACCCTAACCCCCTACCCATAACCCTAACCCCCTACCCATAACCCTAACCCCCTTACCATGACCCTAACCCTCTAACCATAACCCTAACCCCCTAACCATAACCCTAACCCTCTAACCATAACCCTAACCCCCTAACCATAACCCTAACCCTCTAACCATAACCCTAACCCCCTACCCATAACCCTAACCCCCTACCCATAACCCTAACCCCCTTACCATGACCCTAACCCTCTAACCATAACCCTAACCCCCTAACCATGACCCTAACCCTCTAACCAAAACCCTAACCCCCTAACCCTACCCCTAACGTTTCGACACTACTGCGTCTTCTAAACACAGTAGTGTCAAAGGTCGGTTGCACAATTAAAGACTGTGGAAGATGTGTGGAGACTCTGGTTCATCTTTAAAGTGTGTTCGTAGTTTCTAACATGTAGCGTGAATGTCGGCAGTCGAGCGTTAGAGTTTGTGTCAGGCTGTGACTGACGCACTGAGAGAAAGAGTCGTTGCTTAGGACCAGTCAGAGATAAAATGGTCTAAATGTTGACAATCTGATGTTTAAACTGACCTTTATAGAAACAAACAGAAAGATTTGACCTCAATCTAAACTGTGTTTGTTGTGATGTAACAAATAACCTGCGACCTTAATGACTGACGACAGACATATCGAGTACAGATGCAACAGATTTGTTTATTTGGAAAAGACTTTGAGTTCTTTCCATACGAGGAGCAAACTGACCTTCACAAGAGATGACATCACTTCCTGCTGTTGTTGCGTCTTACAGCGAGCAGTCTACGGTCTGTACAGTCGGTCTGAGAGTCAGATTAAAAATAAAAACTGCAACAAAATAAAAAATTAACAGCAGCCTCTCCGAAGCTCGTCAGGGCTCCTAACAGGAGGAGACGGCCCGAGTGTGTGTGTGTGTGTGTGTGTGTGTGTGTGTGTGTGTGTGTGTGTGTGCGTGTGTGTGTGTGTCAGTGAGTTAAGGTGACATAACAGGCTCATATGTGTTTTTTCTTTTTTTTTTA